>NW_019154121.1:27960015-28365688 GCF_002288905.1 Enhydra lutris kenyoni
CTCTATAGTTTGGCACTTGACAAATTAAGCTAAATCAGAAAATCTGGATGGTTTGGCCTTGATAGTTGCTCTCACAAATAGAATGCTGTAAGGGATCTGGGTAACAGATTGTCAGAGTGAGTTTATGAATCTGAAGATCCTTCAAAATAAGGATAAAAAAGAAAAGCCAAAAAATACACCATCTTGGTACCAACCTACTAATTGTATAACAATATGTTGAATTTGCAGATTACAATCATAAAGAAGAGGTAATGAGTTAGGTATGCACTATTGTATATGGTATAGTACACAGTACTGCATAACTACTATGAAAAAGCATTTAGAAATGTTTACAACGGAGTAGAGCTTTCTATAAGCCCTAAATGTGAACTTCCCCATACAGCTTCTGATAAACTGTTGTTGACAAACAATCCTTGTAATACCAGTCTTAGGTCTGCTACTGCTCCAGTGGGCACTCATTTAACTAGTTTCACAGCTAAAATATCTACAGTATCTATAAAATATTGAAATTAAGATGGTGTTAATCCAAACTAAGTAAACTTTTTTGTTAGTGATTGAGCATGATGGTGTTTTTAAAGTTTCTACAAATATAACATTCAGGGCACGTGGGTGGCTCAGTGGGTTAAGCCTCTGCCTTAGGCTCAGGTCATGATCTCAGGGTCCTGGGATCGAGTCCCACATCGGACTCTCTGCTCAGCAGGGGGCCTGCTTCCCTCTCTTGTCTGCCTCTGCCTACTTGTGATCTCTCTCTCTCTCTCTGTCAAATAAATAAATAAAATCTTAAAAAAATATATATATATATATATATAACATTCAAATGGATAAGCGGTGCTCTGACCCATGTTTTCGTGTCAGTTTCATAAGGTCCAACTTAATAATATCCTATCTGATAGAGTAGAAAGTTCAATCTTTTGTCTAACACGTTTGGTCAAAAGTTGTCTTTGTTACTGATAGTTTAGAAAATTGTTTGCTAACAGATCTGCTCTATAAAAAAATAGTAAAGGGAATATTCTAGGCTGAATGAAAGGATAGCAGATAGTTACTTGAACGCATGAGTTAATAAAAACCACAGGTAAATGCAACTACATAGTAAATATGAAAGACAATATATGTTTTATATTTGTAATTTTTTTCACTTATCTGACTTAAACAAATGAACTAAATATTTTTTATTTATTTCTTTGTTATAATAATTTTAATTCTTTTTTTTTTAAGATTTTATTTATTTCACAGAGAGAGATCGATCACAAGTAGGCAGAGAGGTGGGTAGAGAGAGAGGAGGAAGCAGGCTCCCCGCTGAGCAGAGAGCCCGATGCGGGGCAGATCCCAGGACCCTGAGATCATGACCTGAGCCAAAGGCAGAGGCTTAACCTACTAAGCCACGCAGGCACCCCAATACATTTTAATTTCTTTGCTGTAATGACTTTTTAATTTCTTGCATTAAGTCACAATTTTAGAAGTGTTTATGGATATACGATGCATAGATATGTAACTTGTAACAGCACAAAGGAAGAAGGAAGAAATGGAGCTACCCAGTAGCAAAGTATTTATAAAATATGGAAATTAAGATGGTATTAATCCAAATTAGATTATTTTAAATTAAGATATTAATTGTGATCCTCAGAGCAACCATTAGGAAAATAACTCAAGGTCTCCTGGGTGGCTCAGTCAGTTAAGTGCCTGCCTTCAGCTCAGGTCATGATCTCAGGATCCTAGGATCAAGTCCTGAGTCCCACATCAGGTTCCCTGCTCCTATGCATGGAACCTGCTGAACCTGCTTTTCCTGTTCCCTCTGCTACTCCCCCTTGGTGGGGTGGGGGACGGTGGGGGGGGGGGCGCGAGGCAGCGGCACGACTCTTTTTTTTAAAAAGTGAAAGTAATGACCAGGAATAAAAATGGTACACTAGGAGCACCTGGGTGGCTCAGTTGATTAACTCTTGCCTCTTGATTTCTGTTCCGGTCATGATCTCAGTGTTGTGAGATCAAGCCCATGTCTGGTGGGGCTCTGTGCTGGGTGCGCAGTCTGCTTAAGATTCTCTCTCCCTCTCCTTCTGCGCACCCCCCAAATGGTACATTAGAAAATATTTAACACAAAAGAAGAGAGTAAAGAAGGAATAGAGAAAGAAAAAAGATATAAGATGTCTATATAAAAAGCAAAATGACAGTCATAAACCCTATCTTATCAGTAATTCATTAACTGTAAGTGGACTAAACAGTCCAAACAAAAGGCAGAGATTGGCAGAATGGAATAAAAACACAGGATTCAACTATAGGCTATCTACGACAGGCACACTTTACCAAGTCACAGACTGATAACAAAACAATAGAAAAAGATATGCCATGCAAACAGTAACCAAAAGAGAGCTGATGCGGCTGTACTTGTATCAGACAAAATATACTTTGAGACAACTGTTACTAGAAACGAGGGACATTTTTGTTTTCCATTGTGCTAAAAGATGGCATAAAAGTTACCATTTCTAATTGTATAGTTCAGTAGTGTTAAGTTCCAGTCACACTGTTGTACAACATCTCCAGAACTTCCATCATGCAAAACTGAAACTCTATCCCCATTAAACAACAACTCCCCTTCTCCCCTTTTACCTCAGTCCTGGGTAACCATCATTCCTGTTTCTATGAATTTGACTGCTTTAGATACCTCATGTAAGTGAAATCACAATATTCTCCTTTTTGTGACTAGTTCATTTCACTTAGCATGTCCCCCCTGTTTATCCATGTAGTAGCATGACAGGATTTCCTTCCTTTTTAAGGCTGAACAATATTTCCTCGTCTGCATATACCACATTTTGTTGATGTATGCATCTGTCAACGCACATCTGGGTTGGCCCCATCTCTTAGCTATTATGAGTAGTGCCGTTATGAACATAGGACTGCAAATATCTCTTCAATACTCTGCTTTCAATTCTTCTGGAGATCTACCCAGAAGTGGAATTGTTGGATCATATATATGGCAGTTCCTTTTTTTTAAGATTTATTTTGAGAGAAAGAAGAGTGAGCACAGTGGGGGTAGGGCCAGAAGGACAAGGAGAGAAAGAATCTCAAGCAGACTCTACACCAAACCAAGAGCTCAACCTGGAGCATGGCCTGTGCTGAAATCAGGAGTTGGATGCTTAACTAACTGTACCACCCAGGTGCCCCAATCATATAGCAGCTCTATTTTTGATTTTTTGAGGAACCTTCATACTGTTTTTCACAGTGCAACCATTTTACAATCACATTAACAGTGCAGAATTTTTCTACAACCTCAACAACACTTGTTATTTTGTTTTTTACTGTTACCATCCTAATGGATGTGAGGTGACAAAGGACACTTTATAAAGATAAATGAATCAATCCATCAATAAGGTAAAATTATAAATTTGAAAGTGCCCAACAGTGCACGAAGCCCTAAAGTATATGAAGCAAAACTGAGAAGTAAAGGGAGAAATACACAATTCAACAGTAATCATTGGAAAATTCAATACCCATTTTCAATACTGGATAGAACAATTAGGCAGAAGACCAACAAGGACAAGAGACTTAATGCTAAAAATCAACCAGAATTATTACAAAACATCACGAAAACACTCAATCCAACTATAGCAGAATATACATTCTTCTCAAGTGCACATGGAACATTCTTCAAGATAGACCGTATGGTCAGCAATAAAACAAGCCTCAATCAATTAAAAAGACTGAATCAGAGAAGTATGTTCTCTGAGCCGAAAAGAATGAAAACAGGAATCAGTAATGACAACAAAGCGGTAAATCTTCTTGACCTTGACTGGATTAGCCAACGGCCTAGCTATGATACCAAAAGCATGAGCAATAAAAGACAAAACAGATAAACTGGACTTCATCAAAATTAATAACTCTGTGCTTCAAGACACCATCAAGACAGTGAAGACAACCACAGAGTGGGAGAAAGTACTTCCAAACCGTATTGGGTAAGGGACTTGTATCTAGAATATATAAAGGACTCTTACTACTCAACAACAAAAAATCCATTTTTTAAAAGGGCAAAAGATATGAAATTTCTCCAAATTACACCTAGAAATTGCCATTAAGCACAAGCAAAGATGCTTAATATCATTAGCCGCCATGGAATGTAAGTCAAAACCACAATGAGGTATCATTTCATGCTCACTAGGAAGGCTAGAATCAAAGACACAGACGATGCCAGTTGTTTGCAGGATGTGGAAAAACTGAACTATTCTAGGCCCTGCCCCTGGCGGCAAGTAAAATGTGCAGCCGCTATGCCCAACAGCCCCACAGCTCCACCAAAGGTTAAGCCCAGTCACTGCATGAACCTAACAGTCCCTCTCGTGGGTATTACGCATGAGAACCAAACACATGAATCCACAGAAAAGCTCATACACAAATCATCCCAGCAGCATTATCCATAACAGCAAAAAGCAGAAACCCAAATGTCCATCGAATGATGAACAGATAAAGCGTGGTATATCCACTCAACAAGAACCAGAACCACTGAGCCACGCCACGGTATAAAAGCTGGAAATGTTATGCAGAGGAGCAGAAGCCAGTCACAGAAGACCACATACTGTATGATTACATGAAATATACAGACAAGGCTGGTCTAGAGAGTCATCAAGTAGATCAGTGGCCACCCAGGGCTGAGGGACGTGGGAGCAAATGGGGAGTGACTGCTAAGAGGCACGGCTTGCTTTCTGGGGCAGTGAAAATGTTCTAAAATCAATTGTGATGACAGCTGCATACATGTAAATACAAGTCAGGAAGCTGCACACTTAAATGGGTGAATTACACCTCCACAGAGCTCTTCCACTAATGAGGAGAAACAATGCCAGCACAGTAGTACTCTTCTGTAAGTCTTCCCTAGTGTAAAAGTGCTGGGGGAACAAGCGGCCATGTCTTTTCCCTTCCACTGAAGTAGTAACAGACAACGGGGTACTTAAGGACTTACCTGTGACTCTCAAACTTCCAAAGAATTAAAAAATAAATAAATTATAGTAACAAAACTCTCTCAACTACTGTGTTGGGATAAGAGAGGCCAATATTTATTCTTAAGATTTTACCAAAGAAGAGCCAAATTTTAACTCATCTGACACAGATCATGAAGACTTAAAAGTGTTCTAGCATGATCTATTTCTCACTTTTTAATTTTACAGGTTAATCCATATAGCCGTTTGCTACAAGTATGTACATATAAATAAATACATGTTAGAAAAAAACCCTGTTTTAGAAGACTTAATGTGTGACATTGTGTTTTGGTTTGAGATTTTTACCATGTACAGATGAATCTTCATCAGCAAACAGACAAGGTTCTATT
This sequence comes from Enhydra lutris kenyoni, assembly GCF_002288905.1. NCBI lineage: Eukaryota > Metazoa > Chordata > Mammalia > Carnivora > Mustelidae > Enhydra > Enhydra lutris. Next base: position 27,965,321 of record NW_019154121.1, read on the forward strand.
TCTTTCAAGGAACTTCTACCTTCAAGTCGGGCAAGAAGCTAGCAAAAGAAAAAAAAGAAAAACTCATTACCCAAAAATATAAAATCTTAGACATCTACATTTACACCATTTTCCAAAGGTCTATAAAAAAGACCCATTTAATTTTGAGGATTTGGAGGAAATCATGAAATAGGAAATAAAAGTTAGGAGGAAAATTGTGTTCGTTCATTCAGAAAACACTTCTTATTTCTTTACATCTCAAATACTGATGGTATAAAATGAGCCCCAGGAAGACTCTGGACACCAAGTTCAGGGGAGCTTCTGCAGTTAGCAGACCGTCACACATTGTTGCTCGGAGAACTGAGCACCCTCCATAATTCCACCAGGAGAGGACAACTGGAAGGTCTGCATTTGGAATTCTCCTGGACTTTGACACCTCCTCCTGTGCCTGTCTTTAAGAGTGCATCCTTTCCCTGCAGTAAACCATAACCATGAACACAACCACTTTCAATGAGTTCTGTGAGTCCTTCTACGGAATTGCTATACCTCAAGGTGTCCCCGGGGTCCCCAGGCCCCCCAACTTCCAAACAATATCAGAGCTGAGTGTAGTCTTAGGGATCCGGAACTTGGTAAAGTCTCCTCCCGGGATGTCCCCAATTTCACACACAGATGAAGGACTTCTGCTCCAAAATTAAATACAATCTTTTTTTTCCCCCTCTCGGAAAAGCACTTGTGCTGATAATTTGAATTGGATGCTTTTTTCATAGACTACCCTTTATTTTGAAAGAACAACTAAAAGAAACTTTGATCATACAAACTCTGGTATTTGGCAGACATTTTATTAAAATGAAGAAAGTAAGCTTGTCACTTCAAGAAAATTGACAGTATTTGTTGCCAATGATAACATCTGAATTCTAGAAAACTCACCCACCACTGTGACCTTGATAGCTTCCCGATACTTAAGATCCTTTATGGGGAAGACACCAATGTTTTAATGAATGTGATTTTTAAAAATAATTATTTAACAAACACGTCAATTCTTGAAAGATCTGTGTAATTCAGTGAACCAGTATTTCCAAATGACCAATGCATGTTAGATCAGTCCTGGGTAAAAGATTCACTCCAAGTGTAAGACCAATCAATCAATGGTTTTAACATATAAAAAAAAAAAATCACTGATATAATTCTATATTCTACATTGCAATTAACTTTTAGGAAACTAATATCTTGTCCCATTTTGGTACAGAATCAAAGAAGTAAACCCACAATTATCTAAAAAGACCTTCAAATACTACTTTTTCCAACTATACATTGGAAGTACTTTATGTTGTTCTGGTTGAAGTACAACAACAGTAAGAGAGTCTTAACATACTTCAACCAGAACAAAATAAAGTCATAGACTGGATGCAGAAGAGATGAGACCCCAGTCAAATTCTATTCAACTGGACATTAAAAAAGAGATGTGCAAATATGTAAAAGAGTGTCACTCCTCATATTTTTTGTTTAGGGAAATATAGTTATTTTTCATTAAAATATGTATAATATTCAAAGAGTTTATAACTATCACTTGTATATGAATGCAAATATTTAAAATTCTAAATTTCTCACCGCAGCTCTCTCCAAAGCCCACCTGCTCTGGAGATCTCTCGAGAGTATATATTTGATTTAATAAACTTTCTCGCTTCTGCTATTCAATAAATAGTCAGATAAATTTCTCAGTTTCACTGACAGATAAAACCCACATAAACAAAAGCTCTTTTGGTGACAAATATTAACTGCACTTATTGTGATCATTTTGCAACATAAACAAATATCAAACCATTATGATGTACACCTCAATCTAATATAACGTTGTAACTACTATTCTACCAAAAAAACAAAACAAAACAAAACAAAAAAATGCACAAAAGCTCTTTGAAATCCTCAATAATTTTTACATGTGTAATGCATTCCTGAAGCCAAAAATTGAGAACCACTGAGTTAGAAGATGGGAGAGTCCAGCTTGAAAGACAAGACAGAAACTTTCATGAACAAGATGAAACACATAAAATGACTTCAAAATGTTTTAAAAAGGGCGCCTGGATGGTTCGGTTGTTAGGTGGCTGCCTTGGGCTCAGGTTGTGATCCAGGGTCCTGGGATCAAGGCCCACATCAGGCTCCCTGCTCCGTGAGGAAGCCTGCTTCTCCCTCTCCTGCTCTCCTGCTCCCCCTGCCTGTGTTCCCTCTCTCTCCCTGTGTCTCTGTCAAATAAATAAATAAAACCTTTAAAAAAAAAATGTTTTAAGAAGCATGTATACAAATAACTATTCTCATCAGAATGACTAACTTAGGAAATTACTCCGATTGTTTACTCTTATTTTCACTCCTCAAAATATTTTAGAATTCTCCACTGTGAGAATTCCTGGTAGGAAAGGATTCAAGAAAGCTTTATATTGGCAGGATACTTGGACAGAGATGGTATAACTCCTCTTTCCAACTGGCTAAGTTAGCCAGTTTGCATCTAATTTTCCACTATTATTAAAAAATCAAATTTATTTTCAAGGATGAAAACTTCCCACTAATATTCAAAATGTTTACAATGCCAAAGCAGAGTCTGTTTCTTTCAAATAAATAAATAAACTTAAAAAAAAAAAAAAAAAGGAAAATACCCTAAAAACCTGACATAAACTATTCCAGAAATTAAAATTAATGATGTCCAGATTTAAGGAATGAATTAAAAGAAGCCAGGTATAATCAACCTGGAGTTTCTAAAGGACAAAAAAGAGTCCAAAGTGTCCATGGTAAAAGGAACACCAGTAAGTTCTGTTAGACAAGACAGTTTAATCCTTTCAGGGAGATTAACACACTGGGCAATCACAGCTTGGTGATGGATTTCTCTTGATTCTCTCTGCAATCTTTCTGAGGCCAAATTTCCTATTTAGAAAAGAAGGCAAAGTGGACACAACAATTTTAGTCTATTTGGCAATTTCACTAATATTGTTAATTAACAGATTTGACATCTGGTTTGTAAATCAGTATCTTCTAGGTTTTATTATTTTAACAAAGTCATCAACTAATAGCTACTATTTGCGCTTACTGTGTATCTGCAGTACCTAATTTATATACATTATCTCTTTTAATTGTTACAGTAACTATTTGTTATCATTCTCTTTTTCAGATGATTAACTAGTAGATGCCAGAGCCAAGGCTTAAGAGATCTCTTCTGGCTCCCAAAGCCTGGAGTCCGCTGGGCTCCAGTGCCTCAGAGTCAGTATGACGGAGTCTAATAAAATCTGAGTACAGAGATAAAATAGTTTCTGGATCTACTAAGCTGATCCGAGATCCTGTCTAGGCAATTACCTGACCTCTTTCAACCATCTCTGTTAATACTCCCCCCAACAGCAACAAGGAGCCCTCAATGTTTTCAACGGCAACATTATTACCATAACAATACAACCTACAAAACGGGTAATCCTCACTGCACAGCCAGCCACTGGTAACCATCTCAGCCAACGTGGGGATACACAGATGTAGCAGACATAGTTCCTATCTTCACAAAATTTAACAGGGGAGAGTCAAAAGTTTACAAAAATGCAACACAGTACAGTGGATGCTACAGAAGAAACACAGGCAGGGTGCTTGGAAGGTGAGGGAACCTAACGCCATCTGGGACAAATCTCCCCCGAGGCCCAATCAGGGACCTGGGACCTCCTGGAGCACAGCACCCCTCCCAACATTCTTTCTTTTTGTTTAACCACACCCTTAAGTATACCCTTAGGGCATAACACCCTTGACCTGCCCCAGAGCCCGGACTCCCGACACACAGCCATTAGACATTCTCCTCTAGGGTGGTCACAACAGCACTCCCAACCTCCAGGGCTAGAAAAGCCTGTCTCAAGGGTGGTGGAGTTGAGAAGATTCATTCAGCAAGTCCCCTTCTCACAGCAGGCTGCCCTTGCCAGCCTTTCTCTTCAGTCTTATAGTCAGTTCTAATTTGTGGGAGGCACACTTAATTTTGAACAAGAGATTAAGCATTTAGTTCTTTTTTTTTTTAACATATATTTATTTATTTGACAGCAGGAGGGATTACAATTAGGAATAGAGGCAGACAGAGAGAGGGGGAAAGCAGGCTCCCCACTGGGCAGGAAGCCCGATATGGGGCTCGATCCCAGGACGCTGAGATCATGACCTGAGCTGAAGGCAGAGGCTTAACCCTCTGAGCCACCCAGGTGCCCCAAGCATTTAGTTCTTTTAAATACATACAAAATGTGCACTGATAGAGAAATGTTTTTCTTCCTACATGGAATGTCCTTTGCCTATTCTCTTTTAAATTTCTAAGGCCAAGACTATTAAACAAATGATGATAATAACATACATTCTTCAAGGCCGCCTCCTTCCATGAAGCTATTACTACTGTACTTAACACATTACCAGCCCATCTCCCTCATCTGGATGTAAAAGCTCAAAAGGAAAAGCACCTATTTTGGCTCACAATGGACTCCAAAATGCTTTTGTCTGGCAGAAACTCAGTAGCTGCCTATTAAATTAAAAGGTAAACAGGGCATAGGTAGGCAGGCTTGGGAAGGATGGAGTGTAAATGACCTCAAACTATTTCCATTTTCATGTTTAGACAGTATGCAAACTTATACCAAACAAAAGTCCATGAGTATTCATGTCCTCGAAGTTCTTTATACTAACAAAAGTCCATTTCCAATGCCATTATATACCTTCGTCACCTAGTAAGCAGAATACCTACCATTCAGTTGTGGAAAAGCTTACACAAGAGCAGAAAGAAGAATACAAAGATCAAACTAATTAGAAATTAATGGCATTAATTCTGTCTGCCTGTGCTTGCTCTCTCTCCCTCTCTCTCTGACAAATAAATAAATAAAATCTTAAAAAAAAAAAAAAAGAAATTAATGGCATTAAGGTAAATACACACACACACACACACACACAGCTCATTTAGATAAAGGCTCATTTCCCCTGATCTTCTGTAAATAAATTTGTCTGCAGATAGACCCCAGTAGTAGGGTTGCAAACCGGTTCAGTATAAAAGGCTACCTAAGGGGCATCGGGTGGCTCAGTAGGTTAAGTCTCTGCCTTCGGCTCAGGTCATGATCTCAGGGTCCTGGGATCGAGCCCCACATCGGGCTCTCTGCTCAGCAGGGAGCCTGCTTCCTCCTCTCTCTCTGCCTGCCTCTCTGCCTACTTGCGATCTCTCTCAAATAAATAAATAAAATCTAAAAAAAAAAAAAAAAAAGCTACCTAAAGGGGCTCCTGGGTGCTTCCGTCAGTTACATCTGCCTTTGGCTCAGACCACGATCCCAGGGTCCTGGGATGGAGCTGGGATGAAGCTCAGCTTCTCCCTCAGCCTCTCCTCTCAGTTTATGCTTTCTCTCAAATACATAAACAAAATCTTAAAACAAAAACAAAAACCTACCTAAAGAAGCAAACATTCTGAACCAAATATTCCCACCTCTGCCCATAATAGACCTGGATTTCCCAGCTATAAAATAAATACAATTCTTAATTTTACTACTCATAGTAGTAGAGGAAATTCAGGCAAAAATGTGTAACTATAACACAAGAAATGAAAGAGAGGAGTCGGAATAAGGAAGCAAGGGAAAGCAGCAGCTAGATGAGTATGTATGTGACTGATGCAAAATTTGGATCTCATGGTAGTTCCATAAATTCCTCTTCACATGGGAAATTAGGCTCCTCTGCCACTTTGAAAATTCAACTGTCCTTCAGGGCGGAGTACTAGGCCTGGCCCTCCAATCAAGCTTGAAGAAAAGCTAATGCTTTTATAAAAGCAATCATCCTGTAAGAGGAAAAGGAAAAATAGATACATATAAACTAAAGCAAAAACTACCACCATGTACGGAGCAACTGGGTGGCTCAGTTGCTAAGCATCTGCCTTTGGCTCAGGTCAGGATCCCAGAGTCCTGGGATCAAACCTCACATCAGGCTCTCCACTCAGCGGGAAGCTTGCTTCCTCCTCTCCCATGCACCGCCCCCAAAAGGTACTACATATATATCTGACAATTTAAGCAATATGAATTTCTCTTTTTTAAGTTTTTAATTCCAGTTAGTGTTGTATTAGGTTCAGGTGTACAATACAGAAATCAACACTTCCATACACCACCCCGTGCTCACCGCAAGCACACTCCTTAATCCCCATCACCCGTTTCACCCATACCCCCGCTCTCCTCCCCTCTCTAAACCGATCTGTTCCCTGAGTCTGTGTCTTGGTTTGTCTCTCTCATTTTTTTCCCTTTGTTTTTTAAGATTTTATTTATTTGACACAAAGAGAGCATGAGCCAGGGGTGGGGAGGGAGAGAGGACAAGCTGACTCCCAGCTGAGTAGGGAACCCAATACAGGACTAGATCCCGGGACTCTGGGATCACAATCTGAGCCCATGTCAGATGCTTAACCGACTGAGCCACCCAGATGCCTGTTTGTTTTATTTCTTAAATTCTTTTTTTTTTTTTTGAGAGAATCTTTTTTTTTTTAATTTAGGATTTTATTTATTGGACGGAGAGACAGCACAAGTAGGCAGAGCGGCAGGCAGAGGGAGGGAGAAAGCAGGCTCTCCGCTGAGCAGGGACCTGATGGGGGCTCAATCCCAGGACTCCGGGATCATGACCTGAGCCAAAGGCAGCCACTTAATCGACTGAGCCACCCGGGTGCCCCTATTTCTTAAATGAATGAAATTACATAGTATTTGTCTTTCTCTGACTGACTTATGTCGCTTAGCACAGTACTCTCTAGCTCCAACCATGTCACTGCAACTGGCAAGATTTCACTCTTTTTTATGGTTGAATAGTATTCTGTTGTATGTATACACCACCTCTTCTTTCTCCATTCATCAGTCTATGGATATCTGGGTTGCTTCAGTATCTTGACTATTGTAAATAATGCTGCTATAAACATAGGGTGCCGGAATCCCTCTGACCCAGTGCTCTTGTACTCTTTGGGTAAATACTCAGGAATGCAATGGCTAGATCATACGGCAGCTCTACTTTTAATTTTTTTTTTTTTTTTTGAGGACCCTCTAGGCTTTTTTCCATAGTGGCTGCACCAGTTTGCATTCCCACAACAGTACACAAGGGTTCCTTTCTCGCCACATCCTGGCCAACACCAGTTGTTTTTTGTGCTGCTGATTTTAGCCATTCTCAAGATGAGTAAGAAGTATTAACTTCTAGCAGAATCTCTAAGGACTAAATTTTAAATTTATGATATCCCACAAATGAGTAATTCCATTAAATGCATTCTTCAGATTTCATTAGGAAGTTATACCAAGCTGCTTCAAATTTTCATTTAGATAAAACAAATATAGGGACCCCTGGGTGGCACAGTTGTTTAAGTGTCCAATTCTTGATTTCGGCTAAGATCATGATCTCAGGGTCGTGAGATCGAGCCCCACATTGGGCTCCAATCTCAGTGCAGGGTCCACTTGAGATTCTCTCCCTCTCCCTCTGTCCCCACTCGCGCTCTCTCTCAAATAAATAAAATCTTTTTAAAAAATCAAATAAATGCAGTCCCAAAAAGAAAACAGTAGAGCATAAAATCAATATTACAGGAGCTTAATGTTGGCAGAACACTTATTCTCACCTTGCATATGAGGAACTCTGCTGGAGAAACACTTCTGGCATATTCTCCTATCCTCTCATTCTCCCTCCCCCAGGGAAGATCTTCTAAATGGGTTAAGAGCAGGTACCCATGGATCATCCCCTTCCTCCCCCACAATGGCTTTCCTATAGGCAGTACACATTCTGCCATGTTCCTATACTGTAGTCTAAAAGGAGAGCACTCAGAAACGAGCATCTGGCAACACAGGTTGGCTGATAACCTTACGAGAAGTCTTAGTGGTCTAGTGGGAGACAGAAGCCTGATCACCACGGGCTAGAGAGAATGGGAGATAAGTGCAGACCGGAGCACAGACTTTGCTGTGCTGAGTAGTAAAGGAATGGGGCTGGCTGGGAGGGAGACATCAAGGGAGGTTTTCTGCTTCCTGTTTATTGCTTTATGTTAGGATACCAATGGGAATTATTGGTGAAAAAGAAGACTAAAGATGCAGAAAACTGGGACTCCTGGGTGTCTCAGTCGGCTAAGGGTACTGGGATCAAGGACTGCATCAGGCTCCCTGCTCTGACAAAATTAAAAAAAAAAAAAAAGAAAGAAAAAGAGGGGCGCCTGGGTGGCTCAGTGGGTTAAAGCCTCTGCCTTTGGCTCGGGTCATGATCCCAGGGTCCTGGGATCAAGCCCCACATCGGGATCTCTGCTCAGCGGGGAGCCTGCTTCCTTCCCCTCTCTCCCTCCCTGCCTCTCTGCCTACTTGTGATCTCTGTCAAATAAATAAATCAAATCTAAAAAAAAAAAAAAAAAAAAAAAAAAAAAAAAAAAAAAAAAAAAAAAGAAAAAACAGAAGACAGAAAAATGACCATAGGAGTGGGAAACATCTGTAGCAGTGAGTTCCTTGAGTAGGACTGGGATGGAAGAAATCCATGTCGTAAGTGGAAAAGTTGTACTTTCTTTTTTTTTTTTTTAAGATTTTATTTATTTATTTGACAGAGAGAAATCACAAGTAGGCAGAGAAGCAGGCAGAGAGAGAGGAGGAAGCAGGCTCCCCGCTGAGCAGAAAGCCCGATGTGGGGCTCGAATGTACTTTCTTTTCTTTTTTTTTTTTTTAAAGATTTTATGTACGTATGTATTTTTGTATTTAGGCTGAGCCCACGCTCGAGTGCCCACCCTGGGGGAGGAGCAGAGAGGGAGGGAGAAAGAACCTCAAGCTGACTCCCAGCTGCACGTGGAGTGCAGGGTGGGGGGTAGCCCCCTCTTCAGCACCGCCCATCTCACGATCCTGAGATGGTGACCTGAGCCAAAACCAAGAGTCAGATGTTTAATCGACTGAGCCACGCAGTCACCTCGAAATTGCAGTTTCTTTTCTTTTTTTTATTAAAGATTTTTATTTATTTGAGGAAGAGTGAGAGAGAGATAGCACGAGGTGGGGGAGGGTCAGAGGGAGAAGCAGACTCCAGTGAGCAGGGAGCCCAATGTGGGATCCTTCATGGGACTCCAGGATCATGACCTGAGCCAAAGGCAGTTGTTCAACCAACTCAGGCACCCAGGTGCCCTCGAAGTTGCAGCTTCTTAGAAGCAAAAATATTTACTCTATTTTAAGGAGGAAATTCAGAGAAAACCTGTGCATATATTATCAAGACAGACTTCATGAAAACGGAGGAATTGCAGTATTAATATCTGATAAAGCAGACTTCAGAGGGAAGAAAGTTCCTAGAGACAAAGGGGGACATTACAGAATGAATAATAAAAGTATCATTCCACCCAAAAGACATACGATCCTAAATGTGTAACTTATGAAGCAAAACTAATATAGGTGAAACGAGAATTAGACAAACCCACAATTATATCTGGGACCTTAACAGTCACCTCTCAGCAAAGGACAGAGTTACAAGCAAAATTAAAGATACAGAAATCTGAACAAACGAGATCTGACTCATGTATGTAAAACACTGCACCCAACAGCAGCAGCATACATGTTTTTTTCAAGTGCCCATGGGACATCATCAAGACAGATCACATCCATGGGCGCCTGGGTGGCTCAGTGGGTTAAGCCTCTGCCTTCGGCTCAGGTCATGATCTCAGGGTCCTGGGATCGAGGCCCGCATCGGGCTCTCTGCTCAGCAGGGAGCCTGCTTTCTCCTCTCTCTCTATGCCTGCCTCTCTGCATACTTGTGATCTCTCTCTCTCTGTTTCAAATAAATAAATAAAATCTTTAAAAAAAAAAAAAAAAAAGACAGATCACATCCTGACCCATAAAACCAACCTCAAATTTAAAAGAACCGAAATCATACAGAGTATGTCCTCCAACAATGAAGGGCACAAACTGGCAATCAGTAACAGAAAGACAACAGGAAAAATTAAGGGAGTTCCTGTGAAGTTTTTTGTTTTTTTGTTTTTTTTTTTTGATGACACACGAAGCAAGGCAGAATGAAGAGAGAGGGAAGAGGAGAAAGATATCAAATTTATCTACTAAAGTAACAATTATTGAGTGCTAACTGTGGGCTAAATATTGTTCTAAACGCTGGGACTAAAGGAGTAAACTCAACAGACAAAGTCTGCTCTCATGACCTTTAAATCGATATAAAATGTCAGGTGAGATAAGAAGAATAAACAGGGTAAAAGAATAAAGACTAACAGTAGGTAAAAACCAGGTTATTATACTGTAAACTGTAGTCAAATGCTGGTCTTTAAATGCAGGGTTCATTATTAAGTTTTACACACACTACTTGTCCTACCATAGTTCTATCTCTAGAATACATTAAAAGAAAATATTTTTTGCAACTTTATTTTCTTGGAAGACCCTATGAAATGTCTTTTCCCTACTACTCACAAAATGTGGGAATGGTTAGCTGTTTTTTGAAGCTGTAATTCTAGCGAGTTAAAAATGTAAAGTAGTTGTTTGTTGGGCTCGCTTGCGACTTCAGTTCTCCTCAACACGAAGCCTCCCAGTAGAACCAGTAAAGTTTTGTAGCATAATATGCAATGGAAGAAAACTGTGTCCAAACAAATTAAGCACTAGCCAGAGTCCTACAAAACACTCCGAGTTTCACTTAGCTGGTTTTGTTAACAAAAAGGAAAAAGAATAAAGTAGCACCTATTGCCCAGCTCCCCGCTCTCCCCTTGGACCCTCTGTACTCAAGTAGTACAAGCCAAGCAATCTGGCTAAGGGTCTCCATGCAAACATGGCAGGCCAAGGATATGCTGCTAAATTTCCTGTTCCATGATTTGGCTGCGCTGGGCTCCCATTTTTTACTTTTAAAAAGATGTTATTTATTTACTTAACAGAGAGGGAGAGAGAGAGAGCACAAGCAGGAGAAGCGGCAGAGGGAGAAGGAGAAGCAGGCTCCCCACAGAACAGAGAGCCTGACGTGGGGCTTGATCCCAGGACCTGAGCGGAAGGCAGACCCTTAACTGACCGAGCCACCCAGGTGACCCAGGGCTCCCGTTTGTTAGATACTAGGCTTGATCTGACTGCAAAAGTCACCTGTGTTTAACCCTGGTTTCAAACGATCATCTAAATATAAGGTTTTAACTGTAGTGGTTCTAGCAAGGGTTGGTAAACTCTAGCCAGCAGGTTAAATCCAAAAGTTTAAAAATAAGTTTTATTGAACACAGTCATGCTGATTGTCCCCCTCTCTGCGGATGCCTTCACATTAGAACTGCAAGGTTAAGGAGTTCTGACAGAGCGCGCCGTGACCTGCAAAGCCTAAATACTATCTGGCCCTTCACGGGAAACATTTGTGGACTCCTCCTAAGAGCACTGCTTCTCGGGCGCCCGGGTGGCTCAGTCGGTTGGGCGTCTGCCTTCCGCTCAGGTCATGATCCCAGTCCCTGGGATGGAGCCCCATGTCAGGCTCCCTGCTTAACAGGGAGCCTGCTTCTCCCCTCCACTTGTTCTCTCAAATACATACATAAAACATTTTTTTTTTTTTTTAAGAGTCTTGTTTCTCTCCCTCGTCTGTATAAAAGATTCTTCCTAACCCACCTCGCCCATTTCTCCGGGCTCAGGGCCCAACTCCAGTCTCCCTCACTCGCTTCTAACTTTCAGAACCACCTGCAGTTCCCTAAACACCCACGTTACCGGCTACTCCCCGCGGCCGCCGCCCCCTCCTTGCCAAACCGATCTCACATGGCCCTTAAAACCTCAGTCCCTGCTCCTCCTGACCAGGGCTCCGTGCTGCCCGCCCTCCACCGGACAGCGCGCTTCCCTCCGAAGGCCGCGGTTCCTCCGAGTCGGCCTCCCCTACCGGTTCTTCAGGCAGAAGTCGTTCCTTTAGCTCCTCGTTCCCGTTCCGTAACCGGTGACCGACACGCAGGCCGCACTGGATACTTGCCGGTGCCGTTTCTGAGCAAACTCTCGCAGCACCGGTCAAAGCCGGCGTGTCCGCGGACGCCCCGCGCGGGAAACGCTCGCGGGCGAGCGAGCGGGAGGCCACCTGCTCCAACACCACCTGTCCCGTTCCTGTCTGCAGACCGTCCGACCGGCAGGCCCCGCCGTGTCCCCGCTTCCGCCGCCGGGCTCACCGCCCCCGGCAGCGGGTAGCCCGGGACAGCCCCGGCCCCGCGCGGCGAGCGGACCGCAGGAAGCGCACAGCGACCCGGCACGCGCGGGCGCCTCCCTCCGCCTCCGCTCGCCGCGCGCCAGGCAGCCCACGCACGTCTGACGACTCCCAGGGTCGCGGGCCGGCGCCGGGGGCTCAGGCGGGAGGGGTGGGCCGGGGCCGCAGTCCGGCGCGGCCGCCTTCCCTCCGCCGAGCGCCCCGCGCGCCCCCGGCCCGGGCCCGGGCCCCCGCCCCGCCTCCCCCGGTCTCCCGGCTCCGTCCCACGCTCCCCGCCCTGCTCGCGTCTCCGCAGCTCCCGTCCCAGACCCGGCGGCTCTCACCTGCGTCCCAGACTCGGCCCTGCGGAAGTCACTACACATCGCCCCGAAGGCTGGGCGAACCCGGCACTCAACTTTCCCGCCACCAGCGCCATTTACCGCGAGCGGCCGAGGCCTCGCAGCCAGTCAAACGCGCTGACCCGCTGACCCGGGCGCAAGCATGCGCACTGCGCCCGCCCAGAGCCAGGGAGGTGAGGGGCATGCGCAGTACTGTTGACGGGCGTCCCTCGCCCGAATGACGTCAGACTCCGTCTCCTAGGAGACCGGAGACAGCTGGTGATGTTTTTCTTGTCTCATAAACTTCAATTCGTTTTTATTAGGTAAAACTAGCAGCATGTACTTTTTTTTTCTTTTTTACTATAAACAAAACAGTTACTGAGTACGAAGGGCTTTTTGTCCGTTTGTGAGTTAAAAGCCTCTGGCTGGCGATACGTGTGATTCAGAGTTAATTCTGAAAACAAAGAATTAAGACTAAGTTTGAAAGAATTTGTGTAATTAAGAAATAATTATAATAATAATAATAATTACAGCTAACACGTATAGTGCTTAGTATGTATCCTTAGTGCGTTATATATAATAATTCATTTAATCCGCACAGTCCTGTGAGGTAGCTACTCTTATCCCCATTTTACAGATGAGGAAACTGAGGCACAATCTTGGCGCACTTTACTCTGATGACCAGAGGGTAGTGAGTCAGCACATTAATGGGAAGTGGGAAAGGAAGAGCATGGACACAAACAGTTCTTCAAAGAAACTTGGATGTGAAGGAAGGAGATAACAGTAACAAGAAAAGTCAAGGAAGAGTCTTTTAAGAAGGCAAAGCCTGGGACATGTTTAAATGCGGACAGGGAAGAGCTGTGGGAACTTACTGGTTAAAGAGAACACTTGGGGTGCCTGGGTGGCTCAGTGGGTTAAGGCCTCTGCCTTCGGCTCAGGTCATGATCTCAGGGTCCTGGGATCCAGCCCCACGTCGGGCTCTCTGCTCAGCAGGGAGCCTGCTTCCCTCTCTCTCTCTCTCTGCCTGCCTCTCTGCCTACTTGTGATCTCACTCTCTGTGTCAAATAAATAAAATCTTTAAAAAGAAAAAAAAAAAAAAGAAAGAGAACACTTGATGGAGTCAGGACCTACAGACAATGGAGTGTAATGCAGGTGTAAGAAAGCTTTAGCTGTGGGGGGGGGCATCTCTTTCCCCCCCGTGAGTAGAGACAAGGGTTGAGAATGGGTGCAGATGAAGATAAATTTGGGGATGGGACGCTCAAAGAGCTTGCAAAAGGTCAAGTCTGAGGTAGAAAGCAAGGTAGTAGAAATCCAAGACTCCTCTTGTGAAAGTCAGTTCCTTTTGTGAAAGTTGAATTCCTCTTGTGAAAGTCAAGTGTGCGCCTACGCTGATGCCTGGATTTAATGTTCCCATTGGCAGGCTCTGCCACAAACCTTCCTCAGAAGTCCATTCTTGGTTCATTCTGTGCACAGAGCAGTGGTGATTGACCTCAGTACTCCATGGCGGTAATTGTTTTAACCAGGATAATTTTCCTTAACACTTACTGTCTACAATCACATTTAACACACAACATATATTAGTACTATTCTTTCATTGCACAGAGCTTTTCTCCCTGAGTTACAATTTTCTTGAATCTCAGAATAAATTTTCTGAAATCATTCTGGATTTTGGTAACACACACACTTGAAATTTTAGATCTGGTTCCGTCCCTTATTCCCATGATACACATCGCTCACCACCCTGGACCTTAGTTATTGTTGTGCTGTGGTGATGAAACTATGTACTTTAAAAAGCTAGCACAGCATCTAGTACAAAATATTGATTCTCTTCCTACCTCCCTATCTTTCTTAGATCATATCTTAGCATAGTGCCAAAGCTACAATAACTACACAGTCCCCATCTCCTGTTAACCATGATGGCAGTGATTAGGGCCGGATTAAGAGATGAGCCTGTCTGGCAGTTGTCCAGGGTGGTACATCATAAAAGCTGCTAAAACCTCTCTATGTGCTAAAACATCACAGGAATATTCGATGGAAAAAATGATTTTTAATTGCAACTCTTTTCAAGCAGGATGCTGTATGTGGTTGGGAAGAAAAGACACTTGGAAAGATGGTGAAACAGTCACCATCAAAGACACCTTTGAGTAACAGAGGTTTACTATGTGTAGGTTTAACTGATTGGGATAGAAGGTAAGCTGAACAAGCTGGTGTGTTACCACCACCAACATCCTCCTACTCTGCCTTCTCCCCACCCGCTCCCACACAAGGAAGCAGGATTGTGAATCTCTAAAAATAAGTCAGCAAATATTGAAAATGCATTTTTTAGAAGACGTGCCAACTTATTTGCTCCCTGAGGCAAGTCTGCAAATCTTAATGTAATTCTGATGATATTGATGATAGCGATGGCTTGTGCTATAACCCCTTTTGAACTGGGGTCCTGGATTTCCTATCTTAGAAATGTGAAGTCTAGGTTTTCTAATTCTGTAAGATATCCAAGGCGTTTGTGTAATGAACAGCCATGGAAGATGGATACAGTGTCTCCCTCAGGAGCAAAGTCCTGCTTATTGTCCATTAGAAAAGATTTGGGTTCCCTGAGCTGAAATGTCCTCCCTTATAATGCAACCCACTCCGTGTAAGGCGTTATCTTACCCTCTTCACATTCCCTGTGCTTACCCGGGCTCTTAGAACCAGCATAACGAGATGTTGATACTCTGGCTGCTGGTTTGGACTCTGTGTGTGTGTGTGTGTGTGTGTGTGCGTGTGTGTGTGTGTGTGTGTGTGTGTGTGTGTGTGTGTGTTTTAAGATTATTTATTTTGGAGAAAGACTGTGTATGTGTGGGAGCATGGGAGGGGCGAAGGGAGAAGGAGAAGGAGAGAGGGAATCTCATGCAGACCCTGCTAAGCATGAAGCCCAACACAGGGCTTGATTCCTGGTCAGGATCCCTGGACCCTTAGGTCATGATCTGAGCTGAAACCGAGAGTCAGATGCTTGGGGCACCTGGTTGGCTCAGTCGTTAAGCATCTGCCTTCGGCTCAGGTCATGAACCCAGGGTCCTGGGGTTAAGCTCCCCCCTTCTCAGGAGGGGGCCCGCTTCTCCCTCTGCCCCTCACCTTACTCGTGCTCCCACTTTCTCATTCTCTCTCTCAAATAAATAAAATCTTAAAAAAAAAAAAAGAAGTCAGATGCTTAACAAACTGAGCCACCCAGGCACCCGCTGACTCTTTTCTGTCTTTTGTCAGCATCCATGAAATTGTGGTAGGCTAACTCATTAGCTGACTAGAAGAGTAAACCCACACTAAGCAGTCTGATAAAGTAAAGATTTTGAGTGAGCAAAGGAGAAGTTCAGAGAAGCAGGAATGTCATTATAATTGAGAAAAGCAGGGGTGCCTGGGTGGCTCAGTGGGTTAAGCCTCTGCCTTCGGCTCAGGTCATGATCCCGGGGTGCTGGGATCGAGCCCCGCATCGGGCTCTCTGCTCAGCAGGGAGCCTGCTTCCTCCTCTCTCTCTGCCTGCCTCTCTGCCTACTTGTGATCTCTCTCTCTCTCTGTCCAATAAATAAATAAAATCTTTAAAAAAAAATAATTGAGAAAAGCAGAATTTAGCCAAAATAGATAAGCATGTCTTTTATTCTGACCAAAAGATTTTTTTATGCCTTGTTAAGCTTTCTTGATGAAGTTTTGGGCCTAATCTCTAGGATTTGACCAACTAGAAATTTAGTCCTGGTAATAGTAATGCCCACTTTTGGGTTCGAAGAAGCAATAATCTGGAACTGATACTAATGGCCATTAACATCAATAGGAAAAACTGGAATGACAAAGTTTCATGAAAAGATATATTTTCACTCATCTATCTTTAAAAAGTTGACATAATATCATACACCTATGAAATATTTCTCATAGATAATACTAAAGTTGCTCATGGTATAAATTAGAATGTTTTGGTTACAAGTCACAGAACACTCAACTCTTATTGATTTAAAAAAATGAGAGGGGTCCTTGGCTGGCTCAGTCACTAGAGCATGTAACTCTTGATCTTGGGGTTGTGAGTTCAAGTGCCATGTTGAGTGTAGAAATTACTTAAAAATAAAATTAAAAATATAACAAATATATACATTAATAAAGAGATTTATTGGGTCACGCAGATAAAAGTCCAGAGGTAAGATAGGTTTCAAGGTTAGTTTGTTAAGAGGCTGAATTGGGCAAACAAGTACCTAGTTTCTTTTTTCTCTTGTCACATTCATATTCTCTACCTTGGCCTTTATAGGGCTATGTGTCTGCATCATACAATAGAGCAATAGTCTCTTACCTATTAGTAAACATTAATAAATTAATAAACTCAGGAAATAAGGTTGGGCTGTTTAGCTGGGGCCTGAGTTAACATTCTCTACCCCCAGACCCCGGGTTGGAGGTGTATTCTTTCAACATGTATGGGCTCTGTGTAAGGTGTGGGTCACCGTAAATAATGAAGCAACAACATCCCAGTAGTTAGGAGAATTGGGAGTGGGTGCTGGGGAGGCACCCTCTATCTCATTATATCCTCCATAATGAGGACACATATATAGAAAGCACCGTATCTAGGTCATCCCCCTCTTCCATTCCATTCACGTCTCTGCAAAGCAAATCTTTCCTTACATGTAAGAAAACCAATATTTGAGAAAGAAGGCCTTTACACTTGAACAGCCGCCCTGGCCAGGCTGAGCTTCTTGGCCCTCACACTGTCCCTAATGAAAATTACGTGTCCGCTGAACTGGCTTAGTTCGTTAAGTGCACACCTGTTTGCATGGGCCATCTTGCACAACATGGTTTTGAAATTCCTTCAATTTTAATATTCTAGAGAAATCACTTCTTTATAAAAGAATGTTCAAGGGGCAAACGGGGCACTCAGTGGGTTAAGCATCTGCCTTTGTCTCGGGTCATGATCCCAGGGTCCTGGGATCCAGCTCTATGTCAGGGGACTGGTGGGAGGGGGTTGGTCCCTGCTCAGTGGGGAGTCTGCTTCTCCCTCTCCCTTGCTGCTCCCCCTGCTTATGTGTTTGCTTGCTCTCTCTCTCTCCCCTTGCCACCCCAGCAAAGAGAGAAATAAATAAATCTTGTCTTTTTTTTAAAGAATATTCAAGGTGCTCTCATCACTTGCTGGTGGAAATGCAAACATGTGCATTCTTTATGGAAGGGAATTTGCCAATACCTAACAAAAATTATACATTCATTGGGTGCCTAGGTGGCTCAGTGGGTTAAAGCCTCTGCCTTCGGCTCAGGATGTGATCTCAGGGTCCTAGGATTGAGCCCCGCATCGGGCTCTCTGCTCAGTGGGGAGCCTGCTTCCCAATCTCTCTCTGCCTGCCTCTCTGTCTGCTTGTGATCTGTCTGTCAAATAAATAAATAAATAAAATCTAAAGAAAAAAAAAAACCCAAAAACAAACTATACATTCACGAACTTTTTGACTCAGCATTCCTACTTCTAGGAATTTATCCTAAAGTCATACCTCCAATTCCATATAGAGATTTAAAATCCATCCTCAACTCTGTGATGCTGGGTTTGCCTCTAACTTCCATGAGGTGGTGGCCTCTACTTCTTCCCTGGGAAGTGAGGGATTCGGACTAGGTGAACGCTTCCATTGATCAGACGTCAACTCTGTTGCAGACACTCTGCCTTTTGCTCTTTGTATGATGCCCAGCCCTTTCCAGCAAGGTATTTATTACACCCCCATTTCATAGATGAGGACTTTGAGACTCAGACAGGTTTAACCATCATACAGTCCTCCAGCTGGTAAACCCAGGTTTACCTGACCATAAAGCCTGAGGTCTTCCTAACATATTAAGTTGCTTCTAGAAGATGCAAAGGGTCTCAGGCCTTTTATAACTCTAGGATTCTCTGTGATTAAAAAAAGAATCAACAGGGACACCTGGGTAGCTCAGCCAGCTAAGTGTCTGCCCTCAGCTCAGGTCACGATCGCAGACTTCTGGGATCAAGTTCTGCATCAGGCTTCTGGCTCAGTGGGGAGCCTGCTTCTCCCTCTGCCTGCTGCTCCTCCTTGCCTATGTTCTCTTTCTCTCTGACAAATAAATAAGATCTTAAAAAAGAAAGAAAGGAAGAAAGGGAAAGAAATTAACATGTCTGCCAAGGTACTAATAATTCATAACCTAAACGTTCAGTCCCTTTTCCTGTGGGAATTAACCAGCAGCCAAGTGAGTATCAGGTTCACATACCCTAAAGTCATTGTCACCTCAACCCCTTTCTTTCTTATATACCTCGGGATAGTTCATTGTACTTTTTTGGCTTGCGACCAGCTCTCTTCTCCTGCAAGACCCTGCTCTGGTTTCATTTACTTGTTTATTCTCTTTTAGGCCCATTTCTTACTCTTTATCTCACCCCTTCCTAGACCATTACTCAAAGTGTTCTCTGTGTGTACTTGAGTCTGTGAGTTCCTTACAATAAGTAGTTTCGCTTGCGTGTGTACAAATTTGTGATTCATGGAGAGCAGTATGTGCCTTCTTTGTCCTGGTGGGGATCGAAGACTCTCCAATCCATTTCTTGTTCTTTCTCCACTGCGCTTTATATATCACAGCACGGTGCAGGTGCAGTGGGGCAGGAAGTGGGCTGAGTTCGGCAAGCTGCATTGCCGGGTTCCCTTATCAGAGTGTAGCCAGGGGGAGGCACCAGAGGGAAATGGGAGGATAAAGGAAGGGAGAAGCTGGTGTGTGCTCCTTCTCCATCTTTTTAAGGATCTCCTGCAGCAACTGTCTTCTCCAGAGATCCAGTTCCCACGGAACACCCTGCCGTCGTTCCAGATTTTATAGTGACCTCAGCCCCTGGACTTAGGTCACCTCACTTCCTGCCCTTGTCCCTCCCATCTCAGGTGGTAGGTTTGACTCCCTGCTGTTACAAAAGCCTAGGCTTCACCTGTCCCCTGTTTGGTTTCTTAAATGTTTCATCATCTGGGTAACCAATTTCTCATATTACATCCTGTTTTAAAATACTTAAGGTGTTATCTCTTTTCCTAGTGAATTCCTGGTGGATACACTCAGTTTTTCCCTTGTTTTAAGGTCCAGCTCTGTTCCTATTCGTCTGGGTCACTCTCTAACTGCGGCATGGTGGTCTACACTGCATACCCACCACCCTGTGCTTATCTTAGTCATCTGTGTCCTCCATAACTAGAGTGTCTCCAAATCCTGCTCCCACATACAGCACTCTAATGAACATTCACTATGTATGTCTCCTTACAGATCTTTTGGAGAATTTTTCTGCAATATATCCTTGGGATGGAGTGTCTGGATCATGAACACATTAACTCAACTGAGTTCTGCTGGGTCGGTGGACAAAATTTCCTCTTTCCCCATATACTCAACTCTTGGCATCCAATTTTTTGCCTTAGTTATTAAATTTCATGAATACTATTCGATAGTGGGATTGACTAACAATTGTTGAGTGCTATGCCAAATGCCAGCCGCTTTACATGGTTTCTCCTTTAGCTCTATGGGTTAAGTGCCTGGTGAAGGAACAAAGCCGGGGATCAAAGGGGTTAAGCAACCTGCCCAAGGCCACGTAGCTAAGAATTTGCAGAGCTGGATTACAATCCAGGCCGATCAGTTCTAGGGCTCCAATGCTTTTACCTCATTGGTGATGCCCCTGTTTTAGACATGAGGAACCGAGACTAGAGAGATGACATCAGTTCCATGATGACATGGGGATTATTTTGAACTTGGGTCTGACCCAAAGCTGGTGCTCTTGACTTCACACAACACCACCCAACAGGCACCATGTCTGGGACAAGAGGAACCCAGGGCCATGAACTTGTAATGGCCAGTGAGACTTCTGAATTCTCTAGGTCATGCCGACAGAACACCAGCAGAAAATTGGGTTCACAAAAAGACCTGCAGAAGTAAAATTGCTCTAAATTTAATTTAATTGGGGCTTTAGGAGGTGAAAAGATTGAGGTCAGCATCCATATTAGAATAAAGGGTTTTGCAGAATCTAGGCATCAAAGCCTGAGGTACTACTAGAGTTCACAGGTTGATAACATAAAAGGGTTTTGACCAATCAAAGCCATAATGGGATGCCACTTCACACCCACCAGGATGGCTAGAAGAATACAAGAAAATAAATAAATAACAAATACTGGCGAAGATCTTGAGAAATTGGAATATTTGTACATTGCTGGGGAGAATGTAAAATGGCTCAGCCTCTGTGGAAAACAGTCCGCCCATCCCTTGAAATTAGAGTTCTTGTATGACTAGCACGTCCTCTCCTGGGTCTATATCCCAGAGAACTGAAAACCATTGTGCACACAAGGACTTGTACACAGATGTTCATAGCAACATTTCTCATAACAGCCACAAAGTTGAAATGACCCAAATATCCATCAGCTGATGGGTGAATAAATAAAATGTGGTCTATTCATACAATAGAATATTATTTGTCAACAAAAAGAAATGAAATACTAATTTGTGTTATGATCCATACAAACCTTGAAAACATTATGCTAAGTATTGGAAGCCAGTCACAAAGGACATAAACTGTATGATTCCATGTGTATAAAATGTCCAGAATAGGAGAATATAGAGACAGAATATAGATTGTTGGTTGCCAGCGCTGGAGGGTATGGGAGAGTGTTGGTGGGTAATGGCTAATGGGTACAGGGTTTCTTTTTGGAATAATGAAAATGTTCTAAAATTGATGGTGTGATTGACGCACAACTCTTGAATAAGCTAAAAGCCATTGGACTGTACATTTTTGTAGGCG
Source organism: Enhydra lutris kenyoni (assembly GCF_002288905.1). Lineage (NCBI taxonomy): Eukaryota > Metazoa > Chordata > Mammalia > Carnivora > Mustelidae > Enhydra > Enhydra lutris. The sequence continues at coordinate 27,986,483 of NW_019154121.1, forward strand.
AACTACATGCATTTGAGTTTTTCAGGAAACCTGTTGAAAAAGGCTATGAGATTAAGACTTAGAGAAATGGATGTTGGGAACTGACTAGGACAACATTATCTTCTTTATTTACAAAACTGGCATTTTATTACTCATACACACAATTAATTATACAGACCTCAGCTCATTCCAGCAGAAATTTTTACTTCTTGTTTAACTAAAAGACTGCTCGTTTATCCATCTGTATGTCTCTTTTGGGTCATATAGGATAGGGTTTCCAATTCTTTCTCTTTTTCATTTATATTTATAGACATATAAAAAGAGTTGTTATAATAAAAACTTGTTATATAGGTGAATATGGAAATAATAGATAGAATTCTCTCACCTTTTTAGGTAAAAAACAATTTCAAAGGAAGGTCCAAAAAACTATTTAGACTGCATTTGAAATATCACTTTAGGGCAGCAGCTCTCAGAATGTTGGGGCTCAGGAGCACTTTACCCTCTTAAAAATTATTAAGGACCTCAAAGAACTTTTGTTTATGTTAGTCATAACTAATGATATTTACTGTATCACAAATTAGTTTGAGAAATTGAAAAATGTATGTATTCATTCAATCTGTTACACATCAACATATTTTATTTTATTTTTTTAAAAGATTTTATTTATTTATTTGACAGACAGATCGCAAGTAGGCAGAGGCAGGCAGAGAGAGAAAAGGGGAAGCAGGCTCCCCACTGAGCAGAGAGCCTGATGTGGGGCTCGATCCCAGGACCCCAGGATCATGACCTGAGCTGAAGGCAGAGGCTTTAACCCATTGAGCCACCCAGGCGCCTCCAACATATTTTATTTTAAAAAAGTGTTTTTAAAGTAAAAAATTGGTGAGGGGTACCCAGCTGGCTCAGTCAGTAAAACATGCAACTCTTGGTCTTGGGGTTGTGAGTTCAAGCTCCATGTTGGGTATAGAGACTACTCAACGAAAATGAAATCTTTTCTTTTTTTAAAGATTTTATTTATTTGAGAGAGAGCAGAGCTGGGAGGGGGAGGAGCATGAGCTGGATGAGGGGCAGAGGGGGAGGGAGAAGCAGACTCCCTGCTGAGCAGGGAGCCAGACATGGGGCTTGATCCCAGAACCCTGGGACCATGATCAGAGCCAAAGGAAGCTGCTTAGCAGAATAAGGCACCCAGGTGCCCCAATAAAAATAAAATCTTAAAAAATTTTAAATAAAAAATTGGTGAAAAGAATAGCATTTTTAGTTTTTTTGCAAATCTTTTTAATGGTTGGCTTCATCAGACAACAGCTAGAATCTTCTATCTGCTTCTGAGTTCTATCTGTTGTAATGTCAGCACAGTGCAAATGCCAATATAATGAGAAAGGAAAATAACATCTTAGTATTTTTATGAACACAGTTTTGATTTCATGAACCCCCCTGAAAGGTCTTGGCAATCCCAGGAGCCTTAGATCACAGGGTGCCAACCACAGGTTTAGTGCTTGCTATAATTCCTGACAGTAGTTCCTTTGACTAGTTTTCACATTTCATTTTAACAGAATTGTTATTTAATAATGACATGTCAAAATATGTGCACAGATGCCTAGGTAAATGTGCAAAAATTATTTAATTAAGCATGTGCCTCACCACTGAACATTTACCTTTGCTCTATGAAAATATAGAAACCAGGGGCGCCTGGGTGCCTCAGGCAGTTAATTATCCAACTCTTGACTTCAGCTCAGGTCCTGATCTCAGGGCTATGGGTTTGAGCCCCATGTCAGGCTCTGCACTGAGCTTGGAGTCTGTCCCCCTTCCTCTGCTCTTCCCCCTGCTCTCTCTCTGTGTCTCTAAAATAAATAAATAAAATCTTAAAAAAAAAAAACATTTTATTTATTTATTCATTTTTAAAGATTGTATTTATTTATTCGACAGACAGAGATCACAAGTAGGCGGGGGGGGGGGGGGGGGGGTGGGGGGGAGGAAGCAGGCTCCCCGCTGAGCAGAGAGCCTGATGTGGGGCTCGATTCCAGGACCCTGAGATCGTGACCCCAGCCGAAGGCAGAGGCTTAACCCACTGAGCCACCCAGGCGCCCCTATTTATTTATTTTTAAAGATTTTATTTATTTATTTGACACAGAGGGAGCGAGGGGTATCACAAGCAGGCCGAGCAGCAGGCAGAGGGAGAAGCAGGACCGTGGGATCATGACCAGAGCCGAAGGCAGACGCCCCCCAGGCGCCCCCAAGAAACCAAGGTAATACCAGAAGAAGACTGGCGAGCAGAGAAAGGAATCCCTCAGAACGACCCGATGGTCTTCCGGCTGGTGTCTTCAAATGCAGAGCACGTTGCTTTGGGACTTGAGGTACACTTTTTAGTAATCACAGTCGCTAAAAAGCCCAGCAGGAAGCCGGACTGGGTCACCCAGGGTTTTGAAGCCTTGGGTGAGGGCCCGGGAGAAGACAGCAGCAGGAAAGGAGCCGCTTTCGGTCCAGGCCAGAGCAGACGTCGGTAAGGCAGGAGGAAGAGCGGTGGTGACACGGGACCGAGTCGTTCCGGGGGTGACAACACCTCAGGGTCTAAACAAGGCCACGTCGTGGCCACCGCCGGCAGAGCCCCCGGCACAGCCTGGGCACAAACAAAGGGAGCTTGGACTACATGGATATGGAAAATGATCTTATCAAACGCGCGGAAAACCAGGGATATCAAACAGGCTGTCGCTGGGGAAGAAAGGGCGACAGCCTGGTTCCAAGAACCGGGGCTTACGGCGGAGACGGGAGCCGGCGCGCGCTCCCACGCACGGCCCCGCCCGGGGATGCGCGCGCAGCGGGGACGCGGCCGGAAGCGCCCAGGAAAGCGGTCCCGGGGGAGGTGGGGCGCTGTGACGGCGGGAGGGGACAGCACACACCGCCGAGCCGCACGGAGAAAATGAGTCACGTTTTCTCAACACGAGGTGCCGGACCAGCCCCGGAAGCCCGAAGAGGCCTGAGCGGTCTGTTCGCCGTCGGAGCCTCATTGCGAGGAAGGCGGGTCTTCAGACGTGTCCTTTGCTGGCCGTGAAGGTGTTCGAATTCTTTCTTCAAAGATTTTATTTATTTGTTTGACAGAGATCACAAGCAGGCAGAGAGGAGGAAGCAGGCTCCCCGCTGAGCAGAGAGCCCGACGCGGGACTCGATCCGAGGACCCTGAGATCATGACCTGAGCGAAAGGCAGAGGCTTAACCCACTGAGCCGCTAGGCGCCCCTCAAGCGTTGGAACTCAGACATCAGCTGAGAGGAACTGCTGTGCAGATCGCAGCCGTGACCACGCGGAAAGGCAGCCGCGGAAGACGACCGTATTTTAGAGGAAACACGGATCTAGTCAGATATGTCCCAGATCTAAGAATAGTCCAATTTCAGAGGAGGAGGGGAAAAAAGAGCTATAACCCTGTGGGTAGAGAATTTAAAAGTGAGTAGGGCCAAAGGAAGTTGTCTCTAAAAATAAGTAAGTCTCTTGTAGAGTGGAATTATTTTTTTTTTAATATTTTATTTATTTATTTATCTGAGAGTGAGAGAGAGAGAGCATGAGAAGGGAGAGTGGCAGAGAGAGAAGCAGACTCCCTGCCTGGCGTGGGGCTCTGTCCTAGGACTCTGGGATCATGACCTGAGCCCAAGCCAGACACTTAACTGACGGAGCCCCCCAAGTGCCCCTAGAATGGAATTATCTTAAATATGATATATTTTTACTAAACCAAGCATTTAATAGTTTATGAATAACTTGGAAAAACAAGAGTGGATGCATAAAATGTTCACTACTGTGAAATCTTTTTTAAAAATTTATTATTTTTTAAAAAGATTTTATTTATTGAACTACTTATTTGACACAGAGAGAGTATAAGCAGGGGGAGCATCTGGCAGAGGAGGAGTGGGAGGGGGAAGCAGGCTCCCACTGAGCAAGGAGCCCCATGCTGGGCTGGATCCCAGGACCCTGGGATCATGACCTGAGCTGAAGGCAGTCACTTAACTGACTGAGCCACCCAGGGGCCCCTCTTTTTTCATTTTTTTTTCCTTTTTAAGATTTTATTTATTTATTTGACAGAGACAGTGACAGAGAGTGAGCATGAGTAGGAGGAGCTGCAGAGAAAAGGGGAGAAGCATACCCCGCCCTGAGCAGGGAGCCCAACGCGGGGCTGGAACCCAGGATCCTGAGATCATGACCCGAGCCAAAGGCAGACGCCCGACCAACCCAGCCACCCAGCCACCCAGCCACCCAGGTTTAATGATATGGTATCCCACGTCACGGGACATTTCATAGCACTTATCAGAGCAGGAGCTGTATATAGGGAAATGGAAAAGAGAGGAGCACAGTCCCTTGGGGTGGAAAGCAAGAGGCAGAGCCTGGTGTGGTCCGAGGCTGTGAGCATGTAAGAGCAGCAGTGTGAGCGCTGAGGGACAGCCCAGTGGGGTTACAGGGCAGGCTGGCCCCAGAGTGGAGCCTGAGACTGAGCCCAGCACAGCTGAAGGCAGAGAGGCTGAAGGGAAGCAAAAGACAAAACAGGAGGCAAGTGTTAATATTGGTTTATTACATGTAACGAATATACTATAACACCGTACGATGGCAACCATGGTGGAACCTGGGTGTCAGGCACAGGGGAATGTGGGTCCATGTACATTTTGTTCAGTCTTACCGATTTTCCTGTAAATGTAACAGTATTTAAAAAAAAATAAATAAAGCCGAGTTAAAAGCGTGTGTGTACAAGGATGAGGAATTTTGTAGATAAAGAAGATGCTCTCTGAAGTGGCAGTTTGGTATACTTCATTGCCTTTGTACCAAAACAGAAATGAGGGGAAAGTGTGACAAATACCACAACGCGTTCACCAGCTACATTAGAAAATCCCAGGAACTCCTGGGTAAAGGACTGCAACATTTCATACAAATTACGTGTTCCTCATAACTTATGAATTAATATTGAACTACTGGTGGCAAAGGAGTACTCTTTGCCTTGTTTTAGATAAAGTACAACAGAAGGGGGAAGCTCATTTTTACCCACGGTGGGCTCAAGAGTGTTTTGTTCCTGCTGGTCTTCCAAAACCTCCTGTCAAGCTCGAATATATAACTTTTCTTCATTCTTGATCTCAGCATTTGTAAGGGATAAATAATTGATTAGCACAGGAATTCTGGGAACATATTCAGCTTATGCTCAGCACTAAACTATTTCTAAATGTCCTTAGGCCTCGACCCAAAATGTGCATCACAGAGCTGTCAGCTGAAGCTGGGAAGTCAGTGACAGCATGGATTAGAGTCACGAAACGGCAAGGGCAACCAGAGAGCAGTAGGCGTCAGTTCACTGATATTTGCGTGCTCAGTGTACTTGGCTGCGGAAAAAATTCCCCTAAATATCTCTCTGCTAAGAGTATAACCTCTTTTTTTTTTAAATTAAGATTTTATTTATTTATTCGACAGGGAGAGACACAGCAAGAGAGGGAACACATGCAGGGACAGTGGGAGAGGGAGAAGCAGGCCTCCCGCCGAGCAGGGAGCCCGATGTGGGGCTTGATCCCAGGATGCTGGGATCATGACCTGAGCTGAAGGCAGACACTTAACCGACTGAGCCACCGAGGCGCCCTGAGTAGGACCTCTTTGAGGGTAGAATCTTTGTTTCTAATTTTAACAAAATCTGGTTGAAAGCAGGAACTTCAAAATGCATTGAATAAAAAGTATAATTTAAACATTTTTTATTTTTTTATGTTAACTCAACATGAGATCTACTCTCTTAATCTATGTTTAAGTGTACAATTCCTTACAGCAGACTCTAGAATTGATGCGTCTTGCATAATTGACACTTTATGCTGTTGATGAACAGCAGCCCACTTCCCCCTCCTTGGAGCCTCTGGAACCACCATTCTACTCTCTGACTCGATGAGTCTATTTTATTTTATTTTATTTTATTTTATTTTATTTTATTTTCAGAGAGGGAGTGGGGGGAGGGGCAGAGGAAGGAGAGAGAATCTCAAGCAGACTCCCCACTGAGTGCAGAGCCTGAAGTGGGGGCTCTATCTCCCGACCTTGAGATCATGACCTGGGCTGAAACTGAGAGTTTCAGTAACTGACCACCCAGGCACCCCTAAAAGTAAAATCTTAAAAAAAAAAAAAAAAAGCCCATGGCATGTACATGCTACATTTTCTTTATCTACTCATCTACCAATGGGTATTGACTTTGTTTCTACATCTTGGCTATTGTGGATAATACTGCTGTGAACACTGGAGGGCTGATACCTCTTTGAAATCCTTATTTCAATTCTTTCCTATAAATACCTGGGAGTGGGATTGCTGTATCAGATGGTGGTTCCATTTTTAATTTTTGAGGCATCTCCATACTGTTCTCCAGAGTGGCTGCACTATTTTGCATTCCTGCCAACAGAGTATAAGAGTTCCCTTTCTCCACCTCTCTGCCAACAGTTATTATCTTTTGGGTTTGGGTTTTGGTTTTTTTTTAAGATTTTATTTATTTATTTGTTGGAGAGAGAGAGAGTTCGTGAGAGTGCACAAGGAGGGGGAAAGGCAAAGAGAGGGAGAAGCAGACTTCCCATTGAGCAGGGAGCCCGATGCAGGGCTCAATCCCAGGACCCTGGGATCATGACCTGAGCCAAAAGCAGACAGTTAACTGACTGAGCCACCCAGGTGTTCCTCTTTTGGGTTTTTTTGATAACAGCCATTCTGACAGGTGTGAGGTGGTATCTCATTGTGATTTTGATTTTGATTTCCCTGATGATGAAGGATGTTGAGCATCTTTTCATGCAGCTATTGGCCTTTTGTATGTCTTCTTTGAAGAAATGTCTATTCAAGTCTTTAGCCCGTTTTCTAAAGCTTCATGATATTGGTCTTGGCAGTGATTTCTTGGATATGACACCAAAAGCACAGGCAACAAAACCAGAAGTAGACAAGCGGGATAATATCAAACTAACAATGTTCCACCCCACAAAGAAAACAACCAACGGAATGAAAAGTTAACCTAAAGAACTCAAGAAAATATCTGCAGACCATCAAGTAACAGGTGTATTTCCAAAATATATTTTAAAAACTCATGAAACTCAAGAGCAAAAATGTTAATAACCCAATTTTAAAAGGATGATTTTTAAAACTTGATTTTCTGTGCATGCATAAAAGGGTAACCTTTGTCTGAAAATTTGCATTCATAACATTGTTCCTTTTGCTTTAGTGCCAAAGGTGCCAGGCCCTGCTCAGGGTATAACAGAGGAACCCTGTGAATGCCATAAATAGGATAAGCCTCGGTTTTCACAGGCTCAGAGAATAACTTGGCCTCTTTTATCCCTCTCCCTACTCCCCAAGGCATTTCTGGGATCCACTAGGGTTGTGTCATATCCTCAGAAATAGGTCCAGTTGGGTTCTCCTGCCCAGCTTTCTTGCTGAGGATCTTACCTGACCTGCTCCTGGTGCCATAGTTGAATGACGACATGACTGGCTCCAGCTGTCCTCTGCTGATGGTTACAGCGAACCCTCAGGGGGCAAATGTGCAGACCACAGTGGATGGACTTCCCACCAATTTTGTGTTCTAGTTTCTTAACTGGCCCTCAGAGCAACACAGCTCTCAGCCAGACTCTTACCAGACACAGCCTCTTGGGAATACATCTCTTCCACTTTGAGACCATACCCCTCAGTCAGTACAGCTGGGGCATAGACTGGCCATCCTCCCTCTTTATCTCATTTCACGCATTCTGTCCAGATATCCATGCACACCCTACCATATCCCCTCCCAGCCCCAAACACCAAGACCTCTGCTCATACCAACTCATGCCCAGATGGCTTCTGGAGCTATTCTGCCCAAGACCACCCCATATAATCTAAATTCTAGTTTAAGCTTATCAAAGATCTGTTATGTTCTCCTAAAGCAAAGTCTTACTTTCTCAGTATACTGGGGGAAAGGAAGCGTGACTAGCTCATATCACTGACCTGCATTCATCAATTATTTTTTTTTAAGATTTTATTTATTTATTTGACACAGAGAGAGAGAGAGAGAGAGAGAGAGAGAGATCACAAGTAGGCAGAGAGGCAGGCAGAGAGAGGAGGAAGCAGGCTCACTGCTGAGCAGAGAGCCCAATGCAGGGCTCGATCCCAAGACCCTGAGATCATGACCTGAGCTGAAGGCAGAGGCTTAACCCACTGAGCCACCCAGGCGCCCCCATTCATCAATTATTAAGAATATTCTTAGCCTACCGTATGCACCATTTAATTGAAGGCATAGAAAAGAATATGAAAGGGATTATATTATTATTTTTGTCTAGTCATGTTTTTATTACTGGCCTCATCTCTTGCCCCAAAGTAATCATATCATAAGTGAGCAACTGTCCAAATCAGGAGTTTTAGAATTGGCATCTGTAAGACCATCACTCAGTCCCTGTGTATGGTTGGACCACAAACCATAAATTCAGGAGCTAGCTTCACGGGTTTCTAATAATTTTCTTCATCCTATTTGGATCCTTTCCTGTGGCCCTTAAGTATCTTGTTATATGCCTGTGTCTTTAGAAAAAATCCCACCTGTTTTTCCTTAATCGACATAAAGTTGGGTTTTGGCACTTGTAATCAAATAAGCAATATTTACTAAGCAATTAATATTGCAAGCATATATGGTGCTAAATATTTTGTATATACTCACTTAATCTTACAACACCAACATAGGCGATACAGTCTGATTTCACAGATCATGCTTGTACTATTCAGCTTCCCAAAGAATATGAAGTCATAAACTCTGGCTGTAATTAGTGATTTCTCGTGGCTGTCTCTCCCATGGACTATAAACATCTTGAGGTCAGGAAATGGGACTTACTTATCTTTATACTCATAGCACAGTGTTCAAAATGATTGGGTAAATTAATTGGTTATGGCTTTACTATATTACAGTGCAAATGTTTGTACCTTCTCTTCCAGCGCATCTCAAGTCCTTCAGGGGATTAGGGGAGAGGATGCTTTTAAAATGACACCACCTTCGAGTTCTGATCACCCTTGAACCCCACGTTCTTCAAGCAGTTCCGTAAGGAACCCACCATTAATGATGGAAGTATGTCATACAGCTCAGGTGTGGAAAGCTGTTGCGTGAAGTGTTGAGGACCATTACTGAGCTTCTTGAGGTAAGGGATGTGCATTTTCATTGCTATAAGCCCATTGTCCAACAGAGTGCCTGGGATACAATGGATTAACAATATGTACTGGTTGAATGAATTGAGAAGGTTGCTTTTTATCAGGTAGTTTCTAATTCTTTTTTTTAAACCACTTTAAAGATATTTCATATCTTCTGGATCCCATTGTTTCTTTTGAGAATTTTGCTGCCAGTCTCAGAGTTGTTCTTTGGAAAGCTTTTTTCCCTCGGGCTGCACTTAATTATTTTTCTCTTTGTTTTTGGTTTCCAAGAAGTTCTACTGTGATGTATCTAAGTGGGAGTTTTTCTTTGTATTTATCTTGCTTGGGGCTCATAGCAATGATTGTATCTGTAGCTTGATATCTTTCATCAGTTTTGGAAAATTCTCTACCATTATCTCTTCAAATATTGCTTCATCCCCATTCTCTCTATTCTCTCCTTGGTACTTCACTTACGTGCCTTTTAGTTCTTTCTATCTCTACCTCTTTCTTTCTCTCTATGGTTTCTGTCCTTTTGTCTCTCAATGCTTCATGCTAGGTATTTTTTTTTTCTGACATATCTTCTGATTTATTCTCTTGTTAGCTGTGTGTAATATGAGGTTAAACCTGTATACTGAGTATTTAAATTTGGTTATTACTTTTCTAATCCTATAACTTTCATTTAGTTCTATTTTATGGTTTCCAATTCTCTTTTGAGTTGTCTTTAATCTCCTAGAACATATTCAGCAGAGTTATTTTAACACCTTTGAGTAGGAAGAACTCCATTATTTTGATCCCTTATGGGTATGCTTTTGTTGTTCATTGTTTCTCTAGGTTTCAGTGGATTTGACTCCTCACAAACCTATTTATTTTTTGTTGTGTACAAGACCTTGCATATTCATTATTACAGAAATAATTTGAATCTAATATAATGTTAGTTTTTGCTAGAGAAGATTTGTATTTGCTTTTGGCAGGTGGCTAGGGACACTAACAATTCCAGATCTGATTAATTCAATAGAGGCCTTAAGATAATTGGGAGCTGAGCTTCAGTTCATCCTGATTCCTAGGATCTGGCCCTTGAATTTCCCAACTCAGAGTGTGTGTGTGTGTGTGTGTGTGTGTGTGTGTGTGTGTGTGTGTTTCTCTAGAGCTCCCCCTCACTGAGGTCTCCCTCACAAGGCTATTAAAATATCTGCTCAGCTTTTCAATCTTTCAGTTACTTTTTTAGGAATTGGCAGAAGCCCCAGGAGAACAGTAGCCCTAACACTGGATGCCACTCCTTGGGTTTAATTCTTCTCTAGATCCCAGCTCTGTAATTATTTACTGTGTTTTAGTTCCCCTAATGTCTTCAAACAAATTATTTTTATATTTTGGGCAGCTTTTCTAATTGTTCTCAGTGAAAGAGTAGTTCCCCATTATCCAGTATGCCATTTGCAGAAGGTATCTGATTCAATCCTTTAAAACTTTATCCTTACCAGATAAACTAATAGTAAAAAGAAAACAAACAAAAAAAGCTTTTATTTTTTTAAATGTCATTTACTCTTTCTTTACTCATTGGTGAAGATGCCATTAAGGCACTTTCTAAATAACTGAGAAGCAAGGCAGGCGGCCAAATGAGATAAAGGAAAAGATCTGCTTGATGCCCGAACAATGGAGATAAGAGAAACATTCCCCAAATTCAGTTGAGCAGACATTCTTCTTTTTAAAAGGCAGTTCCATTCTCAGCTTTTATGTGTTATGTGTTACCTGAAGCAAACTTCTCTTTATGCAAAGCATAAAGTAATCAGGTATCTCATCAAGTAGGACAGAACTTGTTCTTTCTTCTGTGATGACCTGGGGTTGTACGCACCATATGTCACACTGGGTTAAAGGCACAAGCGAGGAGGTGACCTCTTAAGAAAGGTTATAGCTACATTAGGGATCAATGCTAAGTATCAGCCGAAGCCTGGGTCAGGCTGGGCCAGAGTGAACAGTAGCAAAGGAGGCAAGATGGCGCTGGCAGTCAGCAGACCACAGTGCCCGGGGGAGGTCAACAGACCTGGATAGGGGAGTGGCAGCTGGAAGGATCCAGTGAGACGTTGTAACTGGGGCAAATCTGCTTTCATTTCCTTCTTGTCCAGAGCCAGCCTCAGCCTCATTCTCTATGGGACCGGCCCAGAGGAATGCAAGGGAAGAGAATTTCAGTCTGGTTTCTGTGGCAGAGGGAAGTGGAATTTTATACCTCTCCTGACAGAGGCAATTACAGACTCTAGGAGCAAAGCCCAGGTGGCATTTCCCCAGAGTTGATCCTGTTTCTCTCCCGGGTTGACAACTACCTCGGGACAGGGATAATGGTTGTTGATACTATCCGCCACTGTGCTGATTTGAAACTAAAAGAGAGATTAAATATACAAGCAGAAAAGCATAAGGAAAGAGAAAAAATCAAGACTGGGTTGCAAGCTTCCCTCTGTGTCCAATAACCACAATGGATTCTGCATTGGTGTGCATCTGGGAAGCTGATGTCCCTTCTCTCCTGGAACCTGGAAGGGAGGGTAGTGGGTGAGGACCTCTCCCCTTCCCCTGGCTGTCCTGCCTCATTTGCGCCCCCCCTCGCCACACTAACTTGCTCACAGATCTCTAAATCAGAATGGAACTTGGGATTCTGTCATGAACTTGTCCTCACTCAAAGCAGGAATTCTTCTGAAAGCCATCTTAGAAACTGATCGACAAGACTGTGCTCAAGCGCCATCAATATCGGGAAAATCGCTGAGACATTCCTTTTACTATCATCTTATTATATATGAAAACACAGGCTGCACAAAAAAGCATGCTGAGCGGGAGGATTCTCCATCTGTTCAGTGCCCCTTCCTGCGGCAACCACTGTGACGTTTCTGTATATGGTGGGAAGGGTTTGGTTCACATGTTCATATGACTGTAGTTCCCTTCCTTCAACCAGGGCCATGCACAAACTTTTTATTTAAGACGAATGACAACACAATTTCACATTAAGTTCCATTTTCAGCACTCTGACAGGAAGTTGTGCCTAAAATTGAGCTGGATTTGTCTTTTCGAACAGTTTAGTCCTTTTCTTGGCTTCTAGAACTTCACAGAATGAGCAGAACTCTTCCATGCAGGGACAGTTCTGCAAGGATTTCAAGACAGTGGTCTTCTCTCTCCCACCACCCTCCAAAATATATTGAGCTTCCATAGTCCTCCTGTGGCATTGCAGAATTGAAATAATCATACATATTTCTTGCCAAAGAAAATCACTCAAAGCAGGAAGCTTGCTCTGAGTTAAATAAAACCAGTTACTCACTTCTGGTGAAAGGTTGGTTGGTTTGTTCTTGTTCTTACAGCATTATCCGGCCGTTACATGACATGTGTTATGGCTATTATATATATAAATATATATATATGGCTATATATATATTTATATATATATATATAAAATATATATATATTTGTTTACATGTGGTTACATCCTGAAGACTTTGTGTATCTCAGTTATCTGAATTTTACTTGCATGAATAAGATATTTATGTGATTTGGGTTTTCTTTTTGCAGCTACAAAAGTGAACTTTAAAAATTAAGATAACAAAAAAATAAAATAAAAAATTAAGATAACTTTTACAAAACGAGCAAACAAGGGGTGTCTGGGTAGTTCAGTCAGTAAAACAACCGACTCCTGGTTTTGGCTCAGGTCATGATCTCAGGGTCCTGGGATGGAGCCCCACATTGTGCTCCCTGCTCATGGAGAAGTCTCCTTGAGATTCTCTCCCTCTGCCTCTCCCTTTCCCCCTAAAATAAATAAATCAAACTTCAAAAAAATAATAAAAATGTATAGATTATGTCTCCTAAAGTGGAAAAAACTTAAATACATTTTATTGTATAGCATGTTTATAGATACTATCAAATTTACTTATTGTAATGAAAACAGTGGATTCGGCTGAAAGGCATTGACATTCCCAGCTAATAGAAATCAGTTAACTATGATCATAGAATTAGGCTTTCTTCCTGGGAGTCCTGAAAATGGAGCTACTACTGAGGCTACTTTATTTATTTATTTATTTATTAAGATTCTATTTATTTATTTGACAGAGAGATCACAAGTAGGCAGAGAGGCAGGCAGAGAGAGAGAAGAGGAAGCAGGCTCCCTGCAGAGCAGAGAGCCTGATGTGGGGCTCGATCCCAGGACCCTGAGATCATACCCAAGCTGAAGGCAGAGGCTTTAACCCGCTGAGCCACCCAGGTGCCCCTGAGGCTACTATATTTATGAAAGAATTTGTGCCTTTTTTTTAAGATAGATAGATTTATTTATTTATTTATTTATTGGAGAGAGAGTAAGAGAGAGAGAGCACAAGCAGGGGGAGCAGCAGAGGGAGAGCGAGAGATAGAGGGAGAAGCAGGCTCCCTGGTGAGCAGGCAGCCTGCTGGGGCACTCAGTCCCAGGACCCTGGGATCATGACCTGAGCTGAGGGCAGCCGCTTAACCCACTGAGCCACCCAGGCGCCCCAGAAGAATTTGTGCTTTAACACAAAGGTCAAAATATAAGATTGCAGGAGGTATTTCAGGATGGAAGGACTTTAAGGTGTATGTGTAAGAAAGAAGAGCTCTGGACCGGATTCAGACGACTCTGGTTTGTTCGGATTTGCCTCTGGTTAGTTTTGGATCTGGCTGAGCTCGGATTTCCTCCATCACTGACTCATGTGCAGCGCTACCCCTGTACAGCGCCTTCTATAAGTGATCTGTGTCATCTATATGTGGACCCTATGAGGTTCCTGCTTGAACTAACCCTGTGTTACACACGACCAACAGGCTCAGGAGGGCTAACCAGCTCGCCCAAGGTCACACAGCTCCAAGTGAGGGAGTGGGAATTCCCAGGCAAACAGCCCGAGTATCGCCTGACTCAGCTGTATTTTGGGGATACTTTTTTTTTTTTTAAGTGCTGCTTTGCTCCTAGTTCATTCATTCTCTTCCATGGATCCTCCCACAAGACGCTTTTCAGCTCTTTTCTAAAAATCTTGGTGGGTTCTGTAACCTGTCAAACTCCCCGTTTGCTAACCAGTCCATCTCTCTAGACTATCTTGTAGAGATTGACGACCCGCTGCACCTTGAACCCAAGTTGTGCTTCTCTCCCTCTGCTCCATTTCCTCTGAGAAAGGCCTCTTTCAAGTGCCACCCTTGGGAAGCCAGACTATCCCTGACCGAAGGGACCTCTCCCTGTTCCACCTGGAAATCCTTTGCCGGGGACCATACTGTTCACACCACTTCCTTTAATACACGATCACATAGTTATGTGTGCTTATGAACGACCTCCTTTAAGATAGAAAATAACATATCTAAGCCCATCCTAGGAACTCAGTGACCATTTCCAGAGGGCTTGGGTTGTGGGCTTTTCCTGGCAGTAGGAGCAGAGGGGTCTGAGGCCCTGGGGAGAGTGGAGTCGCCCACAAGGCCTGCTGTAAGCTCCCGTGAAGAGCCTTGAAAGCCAAGACCATTGCTAGCTTCTTCCCTCTCGCTTCTCCTTCATTTTGCTAACAAAGGAAAGCTGGTAAGCCTCAGGCCATAGGGATCCAATAGAAAATTCCCTCTGGTCCAAGACAGTGCCGTGGGCATCATTGCACTGCAAGTTTACCTCCCAAAAACCATCTAAGCCTTTCTTCAGTTCTTACTTAGGAGAGTCTCTTTTGGATTCTGACCCTGTGGTTGTAGGCTGAGTGGTTTATGTAAAACCGTTAACACGGGCACCCTGCAGTCAAAAGGACCTCTGCATTTTTCTTTTGTGGCTCCCCCCATGAATCTGATATAGTTCAACTGCTGTGAAGTAGACAATTAAGAATGTCCCTTCAGTTAAGATACAGCTTCTAAGTCCCTTAGCATGTGGAACTAAGAGGAAAAAAAAATTCTTGCAGCGCCGACCTTCAAACAGACACCTAGACAACAGTGCCTCCTAGTGTCGACTTCAGACGCTGCGTGACGCGTGGACTCGCGGCCACGGTCGGGAGAGGGAGGCTTCCCAGCAGGAGCGAGCGTGGATCCACTGCCCAACGCGAACGTGATGACATAAAAGCTTAATCTGAAAATGGATCCCCAGCAAGGGATGCAAACCAGGCTCTCACTCACCAGTGTGCACCGAAAGGGTTCTAGCTGGGAGAGAAGAGAATTTTTTCCTTTTCATTCTAAGACGTTGCCTGAGCTGTGAGCTGAGCTACAGAGTTTGCAAGTTCAAGCCGGCCACACTGGCGCCCGACACGGCCCACGGGGCTCCACCCTGACGATGGGCCCACGCTTGGTGCCACGCTGCTGACCCTTGCTTGACATTCTTAATACTTTTTGAACCAGGGCCCTGTGTTTTCGTGTTGCACTGGGGCCTGCAAATTAGGTAGCTGGTTTTGCCCTTAATAGAATTGGCTGCCTTGGTCTGGTTCCCAGTTCGGTGCTCTTGGCGCCATGCGGTGCTCCAGCACCGGAGACCAGGAGGGTGTGTCTTCTTTGGAGGACTGTCTGCTGTGGTTACCACTGGACAGCCCACACCCCCCAGGGGGCAGGGCTCAGGTGTAATCATGCTTTGTTTTATCCACTTACTGTATCCTGTCTAGTGACCATGTTCATTCTTGCTCCCCAGCTGTATTTTTAAAAAATATTTTATTTATTGATTTATTTGAGAGACAGAGAACGTGTATGAGAGTGGGATGGGGGGAAGGAAGGAGGGAGGGAGAGAGAAAGACTCTCACATAGACGCCCCGCTGAGCACGGAGCCTGCCTGGGCTTGATCCCGAGACCCCAAGATCATGACCTGAGCGGAAACCAGGAGTGGGACCCTTCACTGAGCCCCCCAGGTGTCCCTCCCCAACTGTATCTTCAAACAGTTACCTACCACCAGCAAAGCCAGGTACCAGGTACCAAAGCACCCGGGACTGACTGCTCTCCGGGCTAAGGAGCTGCCTGCCCTATCTTCTGTCGATCACAGGTTTCCTCGTGCTCCTTGTCATTTCTTCTCTCCCTTTCCACGTCTGGCAGGTTTCTGTTTGCCTCCGTGACTGTCTCCCTCCCTGCCTGTGGTCCTACCCACCTACCGTAGGCCCCCACACTGAACACCGGCTGCATGCCGGGCTCCCTTAGGAGGCTCTGTACCCACGCACCCCCTCGTCCTGGAGGTACGGAGTTTATTTCTTCACTTTCCACTTGAGAAAATTGGAGCTTTCAGAGAAGCTAGGTGATGCGCTCACACTCACGTAGGAGACCTGCTGTTCCACACCGAGCCGCACCCCATCCCAGCCTGCCTTCCCCCATCTCTCCATCCTGGAACCGGCCACCCGATCTGGGGCCGTCGCAGTGTCCCTTGCTGGATCATGGCCTCTTCACTCCTGTTGCTTGGGGACATGTCCGCTGTAGAGGGCGGACTGCCCCAGCCCCAGGTCCATTCTGGTCTTTCCCCACAGGAATCCACGAGGCTTCAGGGTAACACATTCCAAACCCAAGTCATCTTCCTCCCCACACACAGGCCCTTCCCCTCACTCCATCTTTGGGGCACATGTCTCCCTTCTTTCCCGCATACTCAGACTGAGAGCCAACACTCTCTTTCAGTCCCTTTGTGGTGCGGGTCTCTTTCGCCCGTCCCTGCTCTGCTGGCTCTAACACACGACCTCTCAGATTCCCACCACTTCCAGCATCCACTCCCGCCCTCTCTCCGCTCCTCCGTCCACCCCATGAATGGCTGAAGAGTCATCTTTCTACAGAGGAGCTCCAGAGCCCACCAATCGGATGGAAAAGATGTCATTGCTTTCGTCTTCCCCTCCCCCCCACCCCTGGGCCTTAAGGCTCCTTTTATGGCCCCTTCTTTGGAATTGTAATATTTGTATATTCGTCTGACGTGATGGCACAGTAAGAACATGAGACTGGTTTCCAGAAGCCATCCAATATAATCAGCTTTAGTTTAGGTTTTGTTTTTTTTTTTTAGCCCCATCAACGGGTTGATTAGACATCTGCCAGTGGAAGAGAACTTGATGGGCATTACCAATATCTTTGCCGACCAATAACGAACATTCCCAGTGACCCAGAACAAACTCTCAGTAACCCAGAAACCACTTTTCAGTGACTTTCAATGAGAAAAGCTCTATGAGTTGAAAGCAGAAAGCTTTTTTAATGACCATAGAATCACCTTTGGAAAAGTTGCCTTAGGGCCAATATAAGAAGTAGACAGATTCTCAGCATTAAGGCCTTAATGACACAATTACCACCACCCTCCTTGTTTTGTCTGATTCATTAGGCCCTTGGTTTCCATTAACTAAATCCAGGCCTTTTGTTTCTGGTTGAGGTAATAAATGGTGAATGGCACTTCTCTCCAGCCACCCATTTGATTAGCTTAAAATGACCTCATACTAGTTTTACATACTAGCATGACTCAGACTGATGTCATGTAATCCCGCTAAATGACTGTTGATTCCCCACGGCAATCAGCACCTTCCCAAAAGCTTCAACCGAGAACATTCTTAAAGGCCTGCTGTTCCAACCCTTTTTATTTGGATGTTGTACAATAGGCTTTCGCTTTGAGTTCATTGTTTCTGTTGACATATTAAGTCTTTAATTTACAGTGTTTTACATGGAAACAACTTGTTGAGAATGAGCCACCCCTACACTTTGAGTTTTGGTAAAAACTATGGTCTCCTAAGAGTAAATGGAATTAAAAAAAGTCCAAGAACTAATTTACTGGTTGGGGAGTGTAAGTCAGTGTCTCAGTTCATGAATTATTAATAATAACACCTGACATTTGTATCACTCTTCTCCATTCATCAGAGCACCTGCATGTTTATGATCTCACCTGACCTTCCAACGGTCCTTTCAGGTAGCTCGGGAAGCCATTATTAGCCCCCCTTGTCGCCAGCAGGGATGAAGGTGTTCATCGGGGTCAGTTAGCTAGTAAGTGGCCAAAGAATTTCAGTCTTGCGGTCTGCTTAAGAAAGAAGTGGGTACTAAGAAGTCTTTCCAATTATCAGTAAGTAGCGCCTTAACGCTTTTATTGGGGGACAGGTGACCTCAGAAATAGAAGAGATAAGAGGACAGATGAGGGGTCCGTGGGTGGCTCAGTTGGTTGGTCTTCCTGTCTTCCGCTCATGTCGTGATCCCGGAGTACAATCGAGTCCCACATCAGGCTCCCAGCTCCACGGGGAGTCTGCTTCTCCTCTCTCATGCTCTCTCTCACTGTCTCTCTCTCAAATAAACAAATAAAATCTTAAAAAAAAGAAAAAGAAGACAGATGAGGGAAGGAAAGGAAAGGGAGAGAAAAATGTCTATTCATGGACATCAAGTCTCAAGAGATACATACAGTAGTTTTACAAAATTAATGGGCATCAGTAGGTTCAAATTCACACCCTCCTCTTATTACTGCCAGCTTCTAGTTTTCCTCTTTTTTTTTTTTTTTAGATTTTTAACTAATTTCTACACCCAACGTGGGGTTTGAACTCAAGACCCCAAGATCCAGCATTGCACGCTGTACCGAATGAGCCAGCCCGCTATCCCTCAAATCTGGACTTTTAAAAAATATTACCATAGAGAACAGCTAGAATTTAAACAGTGGGGATGTTTTAAAGGTTAAGAACTGTTCGGGGCGCCTGGGTGGCTCAGTGGGTTAAAGCCTCTGCCTTCGGCTCAGGTCGTGGTCCCAGGGTTCTGGGATCGAGCCCCACATCAGGCTCTCTGCTCAGCGGGGAGCCTGCTTCCTCCTCTCTCTGTCTCTGCCTGCCTCTCTGCCTACTTGTCTGTCAAATAAGTAAATAAAATCTTTAAAAAAAAAAAAAGGTTAAGAACTGTGAACTCATGCATGCACCTGGGGAAAGACTATCTCTGGGCAGCAGCCAGAGTCCAGCTGCCTTTAAGGGAAAAGACAGCCTCTGCTCTCTTAGACCCCATCAGAGCACTCTGTGGTACCCCCAGAGGCTTCCAGCTCCTTCTCCAGGCTATGGAGCTGCTGTCAGGTGGTGAGAACAGCCTTCCAACCACGCACAGCTGCTGGGTCATTTCTCTGACTTCACCCTGCCCATCCTGGCCCATTACCCACTTGAATAGATCAATCGTGTGTTTGACTCGCCTGTAAAAACTCTTTCTAAGGTTGATTTGGAAACCCAGCAAGATCAACAATTTGGTATTGGTGTGGACCACAAAGTGTTTTAAAATAATTTGTACAGGGAGCGCCTGGCTGGCTCAGTTGGTAGAGCATGCCTCTCTTGATCTCGGGGTTGTGAGTTCAAGCTCCACATGGGGCATGGAGACTACTTTAAAAAAAAAAAGAATTGTTCTGAGTTTTTCCCACAGGGAGAAGATTGAGTTTGTTGGAGAACATCGTAATTTATCTCTTCTTATGTGCTGAAACTGGAGGTGCCCTTGCGACTCCCAAACAGGAGAGGAGAGAAGTTGGGGAGTGAGACCGTGGCAATTTGGGAAACTCAGATTCTCGAAACAAGTGGCTGACATGGAGGCGGGAAGGACAAAACTATCACGCTTTGGAAACTTTTCCCATCCGGAATGGTGTGCTCCTTAAGCTTCGTACCACTGAGATGGAGACAATCTTCCAAGTAATTTTAAAGTCAACTTAAACAGCAGAATAATTACTTTCCACCTCAGATCTTTGGGGAGTTGCCCCTGCCGACTTGATATGACCCTCTGCTGTAACTGTAATAACCAGACTACAGTAAGGAGACCAGCCTTTGCTTGCCACCAAAATAAGTAATAGAAAAAATAACCTGCAGTATTATTTGTTAGTGGGGAGGGGACTTTTTAAGAGATTATCTGGGGTACCTGGGGGGCTCAGTCGATTGTCTGACTCTTGGTTTCGGGTCAGGTCGTGATCTCAGGGTCCTGAGATCAGCTCTGTGTAGGGCCCCATGTGGAGCACAGAGGCTGCTGTGAGATCATCCCTCTCCCTCGGCCCCTCCCCCACCACATGCACAAGCTTGCAGACTTTCTCTCAAACAAATAAATCTTTAAAAAAATAAAAAATTATCCAAAACTTGAAAATAGCATCCAAAGGTGAGTGGCATGTCCTCTCAAAGGCACACAGGGGTGAAAGTTCACCCGGGGCTTATCCAGGGCGACGCTCTCTGGGGTTCTGGCTTCACTACTGTGTACACTCAAGGACGCGGCTCTAGAATAGATGCCCGGCATTTTGCAGGAATAGATGCTCGATAAATTTTTCTTCCGTCCTAAGGTTTTTTTTTTTTTTTTTTCCCCACTCATTAAATTTTCTAAACTATTTAAAGCATTCCCCCCACCCCACAAAAAGCTGTTGTAAATAGAGGGTGTGCCTTGTGATTAAGGAAATATTGTACTATTTAGGTTGAATTTTACTTATATCCTTGTAAGTAATCATATTAACGAATTCAATGTTCTAATTTTCCATTTATCCATCTAAGACATTGACCGACAGTAGAACGATATCAGTGGCTGACAGCCATCAATCAATCAATTATAAAGCACAATTATGAGAACAAGGCTTGTCAGTGGATTTTAATTTTCTTCTCCAATGGAGTGACTGTTTTGATTGCTAGATATCATGAAGTAAAAGATATGCAATATTTGATTTTGATGGAGCATTGAAGTTTCATATTTTGAATAGCACAGTAGTAGCTATAAATTTTAAAAATATATATTAAATACCTTTGGGGACATGCTATTGTTCCAAATATAGTATCATAAAGTAAGAAGAGTAAATGGTCCCTTGCTAGTTACATGTCTTGATTTTGAGGCTAATTCAGGCTTCTTGCTTCTCTTCCTCTCAAGAGGCAGTGGGATGAGAGTTTAAAACCATGAGGGAGGTGCCTGGGTGTCTCAGTCAGTTAAGCATCCGCTTTCGGCTCAGGTCATGATGCCAGGGTCCTGGGATGGAGCCGCGTGGGGCTCCTTGGTCAGAGGGGAGCCTGCTTCTCCCTCTGCCTGCCGCCCTTGTCTGCCGCTCCCTCCTGCTTGTGCTCACTCTCTTTCTCTCTGACAAAGAGGTAAATCTTAAAAACAAAAAAATAAACCATTAGAACTTCCATTTGAAGGTGAGCTGAGAATAGACAATAAAAGTACCCGAAAATTGACCTTGCTGATTTCTAACATTTCTGAGAATAGGCGGTTATAATAAATGGTCAGTTAAAATACACGTTTCTCCCCCATTTCATGTTGATAACGGAAAGCAAACCGGAAGCTTATACACATGAACATATTGAGTAGAAGGGAATGTTTGAGCAAAGACCCATGATTCCTCATTTACTATTTACAGGCAGTAACAAAACCAGAGACTATGGGAAGGTTTCCTTCGAGAAAAGAGGCTAGGACACTTCTTGCGTATCTTTGTCCACGTTTTCTCCAGGTTATTTTTCATTCCATCAGAGATGCATGCACTTGCTGTTGAGTGTCTGGTGACAGCTCTGGATTAACGCCATGCCAGAGTAGGATGTGAGACCCTGAAGGACATCGGTTACCAGGAATCCAAAGTGGGAAGAGTTGGTGCCGACAGACAAATGCAGCACCTGAGTTTAGGAAATGAGGAGAAAAAGTACAATTATAGGTTTCATCCCGTCCCCTGAATTCCAACTCCGAAAAGGTTCAGAGAGCCACTTGCAAAAATCTCAAATGTCAAGAAACAGCAAGTGTTGGCCAGGATGCAGAGAAAGGGGAACCCTCGTGCACTGTTGCTGGGAATGCAAACTGGTGCGGCCACTCTGGAGAACAGCATGGAGGTTCCTCAAAAAGCAAAAAATAGAACTACCCTATGACCTAGCAATTGCGCTACTGGTTATTTATCCGAAGGATACAAAATGCTCATCAGAAGTGGCATGTGCACCTGAATGTTTATAGCAGCATTAGCAACAATAGCCCAATCATGGAAAGAGCCCAAGTGCCCATTGGCGGATGAATGGATTAAGAAGATGTGGTGTATATCTACAATGGAATACTATGCGGCCATCAAAAGGAATGGGAGCTTGCCATTTGCAACAACATGGATGGAACTAGAGGGTGTTATGCCAAGTGAAATGAGTCAGTTGGAGAAAGACAATGTCACACGATTTCACTCATATGTGGAATTTAAGAAACAAAACAGATGAACATAGGGGAAGGAAGGAAAAAGTTAGATAAAAACAGAGAGAGAGGCAAACCGTAAGAGACTCTTGACTACAGAGAACAAACTGAGGGTTGTTAGAGGGAGGTGGGTGGGGGGCTGTGTTAAATGGTGATGGGCATTAAGGATGGTGCTTGTTGGGATGAGCACTGGGTTTTATATGTACGTAGTGATGAATCATTAAATTCTACTCCTGAAATTAATACTGCACTATATGTTAACTAACTTGAATTTAAATTAAAAAAATTTTTTTTGAACTTGCATCGCATATTTTTGTGTGTGTGTATGTCCTATATTTATACACATATATTGTTGCATATGTATGCTACTGTGTTAATGCTATTGTACAACACACACAAAAAACAAAAATATGAAAGAATGAAATAATATTTTTAAATAATTCTCATTTAATTTCATCTATTAATGGAACAAAAAGCATTTTACTTTGTGATCGATTATGCCTCACTATTGCACAAGATCTTTATTTAACACTACGATAATTATTCAAAGTCTGGTATCAAATTTGGTTTCCTTCTGTGCTTGTTTTCATTACTGAAACTTGCCTGCTTTTCTGAAAAAGATATTTTTTACAGAAATGGAGAAATGAATGGCTTGTCTTTCAACTCAAAGATTCTTTGAAGCTCTCTGCAAAGAAAATAACCCCTGGACTTATGTGCCATAGAACATATTTTCAGGGTCAATCTGCATCTCATTAAAAAACTTCTGTGATGATCACACACTTTAGGATAGTGTTATCCATGACCCATGCATGTAAGCAGGGGACTTCATGGGGGCCGTGGTCAGCCCCTGGAGTGCCTACCCTTCTTCGCTTTCCATCAGGGACACAGAGCAGCCAAGGCACTGACCTGTGTCCACCAAGCTCTTAGATATGAGCAAAATTGTATTTTGTCTCTGTTTATATAAAAAAATAGGTACGATAGGAATTTTCCCTGTAATCTCATGGTTTGACTGACATATACTCCAGTTGGGAGATCGATGCTTCAGGAAACCGAGGTGTCAAATACTCTACAGGTTGTAAAGGGTCCATCACCAAGCCTCAGGCTTGTAACCCAGCATGACAGCAGTAAGGGTCACCCTGAGAGGGGGCCGCTCGGCAGGCTGCTAAGCCCCAAACTGTAATGCAGTACGCTGGGTCCCACGAGTGAGGGCGAGTGGACAAATTCCTCATCCCCCACCAGGGATGGATGGAACGTCCTTTAACAGCTTCAAAATATGGGGCCTTAAGCAAGGCACATAGCCTCCCTAGGTCTTGGCTTCCTTGTTTGTAAAGTGAAGGGGCTGGAAGAGGTGATCCTTCTCAAAAACAAAAAAACAAAAAAACCCCCCACAACCCTTAATTCTACAAAATAAAAAGATAGCCCATGTTAACTGACTCTGAAAATTCAGTGCCGTTGATAAATGGAACGTCTTCTTAATTCTTTATTTCAGACAGAGCAAAGAGAAAAGATCTAATACTTTTCTACTGTCCTTTATCCAGACCCGGTGGTTGTAGCCGTGTTTCCGAATTCTGCACCGTTTGGACATGGAAATGGTGCACGTATCAAGTCTTACCAGAAACAGCAGTGGGGTAATCACTCACGCTGGTATTTCTGCAGTGAAACATGCGAGTTTTCACACTAAGTAGGAAAACGATGAAAAAACAGTCTCACCTCCATTCAGGTCGAGTTTTACAGCTAAAAAGTTTGCCAGGGGCAGAGCAGAGCCTGGAACCCAGCTTCGTCACACTGGTGTGGGTGACGGCAGAAATCTCCCTTCTTTGTAAGACCTAACACCAGTTTCTAGAAATTTCATTGTCTTGTAGTTTTGCCCAGTATGTTCTAGCCCGTAGACAAAATAGCAAAGCCGCATAAACGGAGTGGCTGTTTTTCCGCCTAGCAACGGATCCCTCGACCCAACCAGTTTGGCTTGGGAACTTGGACCGTGTTTGCCTTTCGCCAACTGTGGGTAATCCCAGGAGAGGCTGTGAATACAGCGACTTACTGTGAAGAGGGCTACCGCCGTCGGCTGGGTCTACAGGCTTCCGGGGGTCTGCCGCTTGCAGGCTGCTTGTGGGGAAGCACAGGTGACGTCTCCTGACCAGCCTGCTGAGAACTGAGAGCACAAGAAGGCGTTATCTGACCCTACAGCTCTGGCGGAGTCCTTGGTCTGCATCTCGGAGTTTAGCCTTCCGTCTCGGGAGGAGGGGTGGGACACAGAGGGGTTATTGTGATTTACTGAACACTCACAAAGTGCCAGCATGCCTATCTCCTTAACTTCCCGCCTTTTTTGTACAGTCGACATTATTTCCCTGTGTTCTGGGGGAAGGTGTTACATTTCAGAGGCAATGAGAAGCTTGCCCAGGCGGACTGGGAGGAAAAGCGGCAGAGCCAGAACTTGAACCCGTGACCCTCTCCTTAATCACCGCTCGCCCGGCCCAGAATCGCCCTGTGGATTGACAATATCTTCTCCATCCCGGGGAGCGCGCTGTTTGGACATTGGAACCCGGGACCCACCACTGCTTCTCGGTCTACAAAGTGAGCGTGAACCCCAGTGCACCAGTCTCAGTGCTGCAGTGGGGATGGAATGGAATAACCCAGGCAAAGCCTTCAGTGCACTGATTTGTGTTTAAAAAAAAAAAAATGGTCGCTATTTTTATTATGAGACAGTTTCCAACTCACACAGGGATCAAGCTCCAAAAGCTCATTTTACATTCAGTTGATTGAATCCGAACATACTTGCCCACATGAAGAACATCGGGCATTTGATTCGATTCCCGGTAAATACTTCCTCGTGTTACTGACGGGGCAGGGACCCGGGTGTGCCTCGCAGAGGCGGGGGGCTCTGCGGCATGGGAAGGGGGCAGGCTCCCACCCACTGCACCCCAGGGCCCTTCTCAGGATGCTGAGTGCAAGAGCCCACGAACTACCTTCAGCCCCCGTCCTACGACAGGTTTTCCTTCACTATGATTCCCTTCCCGCAGCGGTAATAAAATATTCAGGTGTTTGGCAGTTGTCCAGACCTTAAAAAAAATAAACAGCCATCTTCTCCCCGTCCCCTTTGCCCTCTGCGCCCTGCATCCAATATTCCCATTTCCTCAGCGGGCTCAGAAAAGCAACCGCTACTTTATGATGATATGCTGATGCCCCGAGTCCCTTCCCCTTCCCAAAGTTGTTCCCATTTTTAAAGAAATGGAATCTAGAATTTCAGGCGGTGACATAGCGTGAGCCCAGGATCATAGCACTGGGACATTAAGAATGCCCTTCCTACAACGTTATTTCGATGCCCATCACCCCTCTCTCCTTCTCCCGTTCCTTAAAGCAGTTTCTCCAAGAGCCCCAGCAGTGCTTCAGAGAGCTGCAAGGTGGAGGGACTCCGACAGACCCTGGGACCCCGGGTGGGTTCCGCGCTTGGTCAATGTCACTGTCAGTGACGGGGATTGTCCATTATCTGTGGGACACAAGGAGTATATCCGAGCCAGTGACAGAATGTGTGGTTTATGGGCAACTGATGGCTAAGGTACTCGTATTGTCCAAGACAAAAAGTGGGATGCACAATCTGGTACAAATACATTTACGGGGACCCAAATACATTTATGGGGCTGAATCATTGAACCTGGGATGCGGGCCAGAGATAGGGCAGCTCAAAGAGTGAGGTGGTGGATGGCAAGGAGCGGGCGGTGGCGCAGTGGACAGGACTGACGTGCCTCTATCCCCGGGGCACAGACAGAGACAGGCATGGATGACCCCGCCATGCCCCCGCCCCTTCCAAACATAACAGAGAATCTGTCCCAATCTTTTTGCGTACTGGAGCCCTGAACGGTGCCTGTCCTCTCTGTTTAGCTGCTGGCTGACCTTTCCAGCTGCCTCTGGAACATCTTTCCCTGGATACCCCAGAAGTGCCTCAAAATGCTCCCGCTGATCCTTCTTCTGGCCCATGTCAAAGCTTCGCCATGCAGAGAGTCATCTGAGCCAAAAATAGCAATTATTTCATCTTCTTCTCCCCCCCCCTTTTTTTATCCCAACCGGTCCCTAAGACCTTTTGTTTCTACCATGGAAATGTCTTACTTATCCCAAGTCCCACGAAGATCCACCTCCGTGGTTTTCTAAATGATTTCCTCCCTTACCCACCTCCTCCAGGCACGCACTGATGTGTGCACACACACACACCTCCCTCCTGAAACACTTCTGGATATTTATTGTCTAGAATAAAGTACACATGTCCTGGATATAACAGATAGAATACGTGCTAGCTCGCACTGAACCCTGAGCCATTTCCTGAAGTCCTCTGCCCTCTGTAAATGCTGTTCTTCTTTTCCCACTTTTCATTATTTTATTTTTAAATGTTTGCCTCTCAATGGAGCTTGTCCTAGTTCTCCTAATCAGAATTAATTGTTCTCTCCTCGGTGCTCCCTAAAATGACCCCACTCCGTCCTAGCCACGTTCACAGGCGGACTTGTACGCGTCTCCTTCTCCACCCAGCCTTGGAAGTCATCATCTGTAGACCCCAATCCCTTAGCCAACAGCCAGCATCTAAAAGGGCCTTAATAATTATGTGTATAAAATGTGCTGAAAATCTTTTATTCTGGCAGAGGGCAATTGCATCTTGGGGACATCTTGTTTCCTATCTCTGAAGTTTGGACCAGAATATGCCACCCCAAAAGATGCCACTTTGGCATAGGATTATTTTGAGCTGAAGGCAATTAAGCAGCAGATGCAGGAGGAACTCTGCCCTCTTCCTTTCTGCCTGAAAGCAGGATGTACATTTCCTTCAACGCAGGTCCCCCCCACCCCACCTCCTGCCCTTCTCCTGAGCCAGGGGGAAAGGAACATCCCTGTGCCAGGAGGCAGAAAGTCAGCAGTGAGGCAGGTCTGCATAAACAAACCTTACTAAATAACCCTTGTTTTCTGTTGATTTCTCCCATATATTTACCTTCCCATAATCTACTGCCACTAGAGGCCCACACCTTGTTCATTTTTCTAGCCACTTTCTCCCATACATTGCCCTCTGTTAATGCAGTATATGGATGCCCAGGCCTCACTGCTTTTTAGGGTTCTCACTTTTTTGGGGAGGAGGCTCCCTGTGTGTATATGAAACAGACCTTTCTCCTGTGAATCTGTCTTCTGTCCCTTTAATTCGCATGTCCCAGTCACTAACCTAAGAGGTTGGAGGAACTGTTTCTCTCTCTTCCCCTACACTTCCAACGTGGCACAAATGTTGACATCCAGAGCTCTCACCTCCTGCCTCAGGATACAATCCTCCCTCCTCTCCACGTGGCCCATTTTAATGCCTGGGGGGCAGCTCCTTGCCTTCTCCAAACTCCCCAGGGTGGGGCCCCTCATTCTCTCACATGCCTGCTGTGTTTTGTCCATTTAGTCTCAAAAGCGATTCACTTTGTGTTTAACTCCTACTCAGGAATCGAGAATACCAGGTCGGGAAGCTTCTGCAAGTGAGTCTTGAAGGCGGAAACTGGGGAAGCCGGGGAAGGGCATTTGAAGCAGGAGCTCAGAACGCTGCGTTGTGGGAACAGGTTCTGCTCAGCAGAGTGTGTACGGTCCATGGGGGTGACCTGCGTGGGGTGTGTGGCTGCCATCAGACCGGTAGCTATGGAAGTCCATTACATGGCCAAATACTGGCCATTCCCATTGGCTTGTTAAGGGGACATTCACTCTGTATCACCCAAGTTGGAGTCAGGATTGTCAGGTTTGGTTCTGATTCTCAGGCAGAAGACCCATTCTCCTTCCTTGCTTCACACAACAGAAGGGACTCAGGGGAAGAGAAGTTAATTTCTTTTGGGCGACTGTTCAGTTGACATGGGGCTTGAGTGAGGGGCGCCTGAGTGGCTCAGTCGGTTAAGTGTCCAACTCTTGGTTTTGGCTCAGATCATGATGTGGGATTGAGCCCTGGATTCAGGGCAGACTTCTTGAGATTCTTTCCCCCTCCCTCCTCCTCCCCTCCCCGGCTCTGCTCCTTCTCTCTCTCTAAACTAACTAAACAAATAAAATCTTAAAAAAAAAAAAATTGGTGCTTAAGTGAATCCTATAGGCCTTCCCTTCTCTCCATCCTTCCCTTCCCCTCCCTCCCAGTCCTCCCTCTCCTCTTCCCTTTCTCCCCTCCCCTCCACAAAGAGTTGTAGATCTGCAGTGTGTGCCAGCCCCCTGCTGGTGCTGGGGACTGATTCAGAGATGGGCAAGGTAGGATCCCTGTGTCCAGCGGCCTGTTCTTGTCTCCTTTGTCAGCTAGGGATGTAAATCAGGATGACGGTCCTGGAAGGTCACCGCTATAAGACCCGGCATGGGCGGCAGCCAGTGCAGAATGGAAATGCCAGGCCTTAGTTAAAAAGATTATGAAGAATTTCCAGAAGGCCGCTTCAGTGGAGCATTAAACCAGGCACGGGGCCCTTCTCAGGCATGGGGCCCTTCTAGTGTGTGTGTTCAGAAGCCAACAAAGGCAGCCCTGCCATGTGCTGTGCTCTTGCCCGGTGACCCAGGCGCAGAAGGGAAGGGGCAGGCAAGAGAGAGGCTGTAAAACAAGAGGGGAGAAGAAGGTAGCTGAAGTCATCTGAGGCTGACAATCCCCACAAAAGGCCTCTTGTCTGCTTTCTTGCAGTATCCTGATCTCTCGATTATTTGCAGAATCACATCTCAAAGGGACCTTGGGTCCTCCTTCCAGGTTTTTTTCTTTTTTTAAATCATTTTGGAGAGGGAAGGACCCTGTCTTCTGATTTCTCTGCACCAAAGCTGGGTCAGGAGACTGGCTGGGAGGAGGAAGTACGTGAGGAGGGGTATGGAGGAAGAGGAGAAAGTTCTGATCCTTTGCTAAAGATGACATTTTCCGAAACTGGCCGGCGAGAATATGACTGGCTGTAATTCTTCCAGTTAACTGCGTTCTGAACAGGGCTGGGTTTGGCTGTGAGGCGGCGGCCTGCACTGAGGCAACAGGGTTCACAGTTCCTAAACCACAGGTGACCAGCTCCCGTGGTCGGCAGGTTGGTGGGAACCAGGATCTCAAATATCCAGCCACCTCATAGGTGTGAAACTGTACTTACAGTGACTCCTGAGAGGTAGAGAACCCTGTATCGTGACGGCATAAATAGTCATCTTTATACACAAACTGTGGGGTAGAGAAAACATTAGCAACCTCCTCTTTGCCCAATAAGGAGAGTGTCGGGAAGATCACGAGATCAGTCTGAGCTACTGCTCTCAAGAACTGTTTTCTTCTGGGAGCCAGACCTGCAGTTGGGAACAGAAAAGACACAACTCTTGTTACAGTCTTTGTTCTAAAGTCTATTTTATCTGGGGTGCCTGGCTGGCTCAGAAGTAGAGCACGCCCCTCTTGAGCATCGGGTCTTGAGTTCAAGGCTCATGTTGGACTTAGGGTCTACTAATAAGAAGAGTCAAGTCCATTTTGTCTGATGTAAGTATGACTACTCTGGTTTTCTTTTGGCATGTTTTTGCATGATTAGTGTTTCTCCGTCCCCTTTCTTTCAATCTGCAGGTGTCTTTAGGTCTAAAATGAATCTCTTACAGGCAACATATAGATGGGTCTTGTTTTTTTTTTAATCCGTTCTGTTACCCTATATCTTTTGATTGGAGGCTTTCATCCAGTTACATACAAAGTAATTATTTTTTTAAGATTTTATTTATTTATTTGAGAGAGAGAGAGAGAGAGAGAGAATGAGCGAGGGAGAGAGGCAGAGGGAAAGGGAGAAAGAGACTCCCTGCTGAGCAGGGAGCCCAATACAGAACTCCATCCCAGGACCCAGGGATCATGACCTGAGCTGAATGCAGACGCTTAATGACTGAGCCACCCAGGCGCCCTAGAATTTGCTTTCTTCTTCAAGGCAGATGAGGTATTCAGCTTGCAATGACTGGAAAATTTTCCAGTGGTTGTTTTTCGTTATCTGGTTGGGTTAAAAACTAAGTAACTACTGGAGCATCTGGGTGGCTCAGTTGGTTAAGTGTCTGCCACGATTTCAGTTCAGGTCATGATCTCAGCGTTGTGAGATTGAGCCCCGTGTCACCGTCTGTGCTGGGCATGGAGCCTGCTTCAGATTCTCTCTCTCCCCCTCCCTCTGCACACCAGTCTCCCTGCTTGTGTGCACACATGAGCACATGTTCTCTGTCTCAAAAACCAAAAAACCCCCTAAGTACTAATGAGGTCAACCTAGAACACTTGATTCCCCTGTAGCAACAGTAATTATAACATTATAATGATGATAACTGTCATTTATTGAATGCCTGCTGGGTATCCGGCACCACTGTAAGTATTTTACATAGATTATCTCTTTATTCTTTGCACCAGTCCTCATGAAGCAGGTAATATTATTGCCTAAATTTTACCAAGATGGAAATTGAGGCACAGAGAGGTTAAAGAACTTGCCCAGGAGCACAAATTCATAAAGTCAGTGCTGAAATTCAAACTCAGGCCATTTGAGTTCAAAGCTATGACTTTTACCAATATAAACTATTTAACTCTGAATTAGACAAGTTTTAGCATTGTGAGAATTAAGGGGGCCTGGGCATCAGGAGAGCTGGTGAAAGGGGATGAATGATTTGACATAGCTCATGTCCATGAGTGGAAAAATGCCTCAAATCTTAAGTAACAGTGAGGATCAGTCTATTTTAACTCTTTTTAATACCTTGGTTATCATCCAAATAGC
Organism: Enhydra lutris kenyoni; assembly: GCF_002288905.1. Lineage (NCBI taxonomy): Eukaryota > Metazoa > Chordata > Mammalia > Carnivora > Mustelidae > Enhydra > Enhydra lutris. The sequence continues at coordinate 28,017,293 of NW_019154121.1, forward strand.
CAGAACAGAAGTCAGAGATTGTGGCTAAAAAATCCAAGAATATGAGAATTACTAATTAGAGGGAAAAGCAGCTGCTGGGAGCCAAAAAATGAGGACAGTGAACACTTTCTAACCCGGCATTTTTTTTTTAATTTTTCTTTTTTTTTTTTTTAATTTTATTTATTTGTCAGAGAGAGAGAGAGAGTGCACAAGTAGGCGAAGTGGCAGGGAGAGGCAGAGAGAGAAGCAGGCTCCCCGCTGAGCAAGGAGCCCGATGTGGGACTCGATCCCAGGACACTGGGATCATGACCTGAGCCAAAGGCAGCAGCTTAACCCACTGAGCCACCCAGGTGCCCTAACCCGGCATTTTTTATAAACTCACCATGCAGCTCAGAAGACCCATAAGGACAGTAAAGCTCAGAGATTGTGAATAACTCACGCAGAAACACATTTAAGTTTCTGAGATGGCATTTGAACACATCCACAAAGACTTCAAAATTTGGGCTCTTTCCATACTCTAATAAAGAAAATTAATTTTATACATTTTAATCATTATTAATATAACTAAAAATGTCTGGATTAAGAATACAGTATGATTTTTACGTTAACCAATAGCTATTTGTTATCGGCTACATTTATTGGGAACACAGTGACTCTTCTACAAATTGTTCTTGCTTAGAATTCATCTTGCACTTTGGTCAGTAAAGGGAACACAAGAAATAGTGATCTAAGACATGGTCCAGACATACATTGTTGCAACCAGAGTTTCCGCTGGATGAAAAGACTCAGACTTAGCTGGCCTGGGTTCTCGCTCCCTGCTCCTCCCCCCGCCACTGTTCAGGTGCTCCCCATCATTCACGCTGCTCTCTCTGTTTCCCTGCACCACTTCTCCAGCCCCAAAGGACCAAGTCAACATCTGGTGAAGCTATTTTGAAGTGGCACAGTCTTGCTTTGTTCATTCTAACAACGTAAGAGTTCCTGTTGTGTTGCTTTTAAAAGAACGTTCTAGATGGACATCGGCAAGGAAAGGAGAGGCTCCTGGGCAGCCAATTCCTCCAGAACCTACTGCTTCTGAGACGGCACCCTGGCAAGAGACATTTGGACTTCGCTATTGGCAGTACGCTCTGTCCAGAGTGCCTGGCGTCCAATTACACTACTCAGCGGTTTCATTCCTATTGGTAAAAGAATTAGATTTTTCTTGGATGCTGCTCAGTCTCTAGGACATATAGTGGTTGCCTAATGGAAGTTCATGGGCAGTTGTTACTGGAAATAGAAAACGTTCAAGGTGAAGCTCAAAATTTTCAAAGTGTCTTTGCAATGATCAAAGGACCAGGTTGGTCTGAAGGGCCGCTGTTGGGATCCCTCCCAGCTCTGTACGCACATTATCTCCGTGCTTCCAGATGCTGGGGTATGACATTTTAGCACTAGATGCTGGGGGTATGACATGCTAGCATTTCCCCGTTTTCTCAAGAGGGCCTAAAGAAGGGGCCCCGAATGACAATGAAGTTTTAATATCCTAATTTGTAAAGTTTGAGTCCCAGTTTTCTTTTTTGATTAAAAGAGGTATTTATAATACCTACCTCATGGGATGTGATGGAGAGTAAATGTGACAATGTACTGAAAATGCTTTGTAAACCAAGACATTATTGTAATTCAGTTCTCCATCAGAGTTGGATAGGACTTCATTACAAATAAAATTATAATACTATTTGGTAGAACAGTCGGCCTTATTAATATGCCCATCTATAGATTTGTTTCTAGATTCTGACTGATAAACACAGAACTAGTGATTGATCTGATTAGAGGTATAAAGAAACACTCACCCTATTTTGTTTGAGAAATGAAGGAAGTGGTTTTGAATTGAAATGGAAGGATGAGTGAACTTTGAATGGAATCTTGAAGGATGAAGATGATGGGTAGGTGACAAAGAATGTTCTAGACTGACTTGACAATATAGAGCGTTTGGAGTGTGGTCTGGTGGGCTGCCCTCATGTGTCAAGAGCATAATGTGAGATGAGATTAGGAAAGTAACTCAGGAGAGGATCATGGAGGACCTTGAAGGCCACCATCAGGGTTTGGGTAAAATTTCCATAGTAATTCATAGTGATTCATCAAAGACTATGGGGAAAGAGGCTGTTGGCATGATGTACAAACCCCCTGTATTTTGCCATGACGCCTCTTATAACAGTATAACTTCCCCAAAAGATGTCTTGGACAGGCAAAGCATGGAGACAGGGCAGCTAGTGGGAGACCACTGAATAGTTCAGCCAGAGCGACGGTGGGGTAGAGAGCAGGGCTGCAGACGCAGGCAAAGTGGGAGGCCTGAATTAGCCGGACTTGGCTGCTGAACGATTTGGGAGGAGGGCGGCAGAGAAGGGCTTCCTGCCTGAGCAAGTGCCATGGGTGGAGGCAGGAACACACCGGAGTTGGAGTTGGTCTGAATATGTTCACGATCTCGGTGATTTCCTTACCCATCCTTTGGTTTGGGTCTGTTATCAACTCTCTGACACACTTAACACACTCTGGCCAATCAGCTCTGGTTTGGATCATTTTCTCCAGCGGTTGCCAAGACCTCCGGGAAGTCCATTGAGTGGCGTGACAGGCCCTTCCTCTTAAAGGAGAATGCCAGCTACTTTCAAAGCAGTGGGTACTGAGTTTTTGGTACTCTTCTCTGTTTGCAATCTCATGGCAACGGGGAACACACAGATCGTTTCTGCTTACAGCTCCACGATTTAAGATTCACAGAGCTGCTGGGTGAGCAGTTTTTGAAGACAGCCTTTGGTTTTTGTGTTCTTTTTCCTTCTTGGCCCAGCACAACTAGTTAAACACAGGAAACGAAGGTCACTTTGTTGGGTGCTCACTGATTAAACTGCATGAGATGGGCAATCTCTAAGCCTTGATTGTTTCATTTTGAAGTTGTTTTCGTGTACATACATATGCATCATTCCCAGCATCAAAAGGTATTTGTTAAACGTTCCTTTGAAAGTGGTCCTGGGGTGGCTGGGTGGCTCTGTCAGGTTGTGATCTCAGGGTCCTGAGATCGAGCCCTGCCATGGGCTCTGCACTCAGTGTGGAGTCTGCTTGGGATTCTTTCTCCCTTTCCCTCTACCCCTTCTGCTCGTGCTCTCTCTCTCTCAAATCAATAAACAAAACTTAAAAAGAAAAAAGTCGTCCTGAGTTATTCAGTTGTCAGGATAGCAGTTGGGGAAGATCACAACATGGGCCCTGGAAGAGACGTTGACCTTTCTGGAAGTGTTCAGGCTTCCACATTTCTGCCTGTTGGGAGAAGGTGGAGTAGGAATCACGCTGGGGAGAAGCGCAATAAAAAGACGTCTCTTTCCGCTTAGGAAAGCCAACTACAAATCGAATGAGTAGAATTCTGTAAAGTATCTTGGAACTAACATCTTTGGCAATATAATTCCTAGAGGTCGTACTCGAAGCGCTCCTTTTAGAACGAGGTTCATTTCTCTGTGAGTGTTTTGTCCTAACACTGTCAAAAGCCATGCCCTCAGTCTCTGATGTATAGTTTATAATCTAAGAAGAATGACACAGAAGCACATGTTGTAATATATAGAAAACATGGCAAAAACATGAATGTAGAAGTTATGCCTAGTGTTTGCTCGCCTTTGCTTTTGATGACAACAAAAAAGTAAATAAAAGCAAATGTCATGCGTAATTGAGAGCTTTAAAAATTTCCTGATGGCTTTTATTTATTCAATAATCATTCATTGAGGGCACGTGGGTGGCTCAGTGGCCTTCGGCTCTGCCTTCGGCTCAGGCCATGATCTCAGAGTCCTGGGATCGAGTCCCACATCGGGCTCTCTGCTTGGCAGGGAGCCTGCTTCCTTCTCTCTCTCTGCCTGCCTCTCTGCCTGCTTGTGGTCTCTCTCTGTCAAATAAATAAATAAAATCTTAAAAAAAATCATTCATTGAAAGTGGCTTCAGGCTGTTAGGTAGTATTTAGTGAACTGGAGACAGAAATATATAAAAGACATGCTTCTACTATCAGCGAGCTCCTGTGTATGGGAATGACAGGAGTGTCACCATAACAATGCCATCAAATAAGGCAGACGTGGAAGGGGGCACAAGTCTCTCTGGGAGCACTGAGGAGAGAGTGAAGAGTGGAGGGAAAGCTTCACAGAGGTGGCGTATTATTTGAGAGAGAGAGAGAGGGAGGGAGGGAGCACAAGCAGGGGGGGCAGAGGCCAAGGGAGAAGTAGGCTCCCTGCTGAGCAGGGAGTCGGACAGTGGGGCTCAATTCCAGGACCCCAAGATCATGACCTGAGCCGAAGGCAGAGGCTTAACCCACTGAGCCACCCAGGCGTCCTGCGCATATACTTCATTACTAGCTAGTCCCAGTTCCACTGAGGCATCTTTGCTGTCAAAGCAAACTGGGCCATATATGAGCCTTGAGGGCCTGCTGGGCTTTGTACATATATCTCACCCCAGAAATACTCTCCCACCCCATATTCTCCACCACGCAGCTACTCTCCACCCCACCCTCTGGGTGTCAGCTTAGATACCATTGCTTTGAGAACACTTCATTGACTCCCAGGTTTGGGTTGGGTGCCCTGTTAATGGCTTTCTGGGCACCCTGGACTTTCCCCATCTTAGCATTCACCACACTGGGTTGTGGTTGCCCATTTACTGTCTCTATCCCTCACTAGACTCTAAGGTTTGGAGGCAAAAACTGTGAGTCCTCTGATTCCTGTTTCATGTCCAATATAATACAAAGCCTACCTCACAGAAGGGACTTGATAAACATGTACTAAGCGAAAGAAAATAAGAGATAAGGCTATGTCACCGTTTGCAATCCAGCGTTTACCTACAACATTCTGACTAGGATCCTGAAAGAGCAGGAGCTGGCAGGCCCTTGGCAACACACAAAGCGGGCAGGTCACTGTTTGTCCTTGGCCTTGGGTCCTATTCTGGGATTTCTCCACCCTCCCGACCTGTCATTTCCCTCTCATCTTCTACTCCTCTCTCCAGTTCACTTTAGTGGGGAAAAAAGGAGTGATCATGGGTTACCTAGAAAGACTCACTCATCTACTACTTCTTCTAGGAAAAAACACATTGCTTTAAGTATTAGTTAAACTACATGGAACTAAGTCTCCAGAAAGCTCCTAAAAATTAATGTGAAGAATTTATGATAGGGCAGAGAGCTGGAGGCAAGTGGGGCTTTCATGCCTTCATAATATAGTGGGTAGGTGCTTGTCTGCTTTGCCTCCCCTTCCGCCGCTAACTCCTTCTAAAAGAAGCTTATTTATTTAGTTATTTCCACCCCATGTGGGCCTTGAACTCAGAGCCCAGAGATCATAAGCCACATGCTCTACTGACTGAGCCAGCCAGGCACCCCTGGTCCCTGGTTTCCCTAAGCACTCTGGGAGAATCATCTCATGTTTGATACTTGACAACATCTTCCCATGATGGTCTTGCTGTGGTGTTACCTCCATCTAAGGTCACGGACTCCATCAGTTCTGACGGTAATTGTTTTATCTTTAAGGTGAAGATTACTCATTCACTCAACAAACACTTAGGTGCTTCCCTTGCATGCACCAAATAATGTGCTGAGCACCAGGTCGCCCACGGTGAGACAGACACCAGCCTCACCCTGGTGGAGCCCACAGTCCAGTGGGGCGGCGCCGGGGGAAGCACAGATAAACTAGCATTAAAAATGTGCTCCAGGCACTGTCGAGGAGAGCAATAGTTCTTGAGATAGAGTGAGGTGCAGGGAGGGGACCTAGTTAGGATGATTCGGGACAACTTCCTGAGAAGGTGACATTCCAGCCGGGATTTAAAGCATGAGAAGGAGCCAGGCCCCGGAAACGAGGTCATGTTCACGGTAAGTCAGTTAAAAATAGCCCCCAACCTCTCCAGCAGAGGCATTGGACGTCCACGCGAGGCGGCCTCGCCGCCAGTAGTAAAGATGGCGGGCGGGCGGCTGGGCGGGGTGGGGCGTGCCCTCGGCCTGATTGGCCGGCGGCTCAGCGTCACGTGGGCGGCCGCCGAGCATCCGGGCCCCCGGCGGCGGCGCTGCGGAGGCTCCCGGGAGCGGGCGGCGCGGCGAGCGGACGGCGGCGGCGCCTCCCCGGCCGCCCGCGTGGGCCAAGCGGCACGCGCGCCGAGCATGGCGGGCTCCCTGCCTCCCTGCGTGGTGGACTGCGGCACCGGGTAAGAGCCGCCGGCGCCCGCCCCGCTCCCGCGCGGCCCGCCCCTGCCCCGGCGCCGAGCACCTGCTCCGCGGCCCGCCCCGGCTCACCTGGCGGCCGCACGACGCGCCGCCGCGGGCCCCGGCCCGGCTCCCGGCCGCCACCTGTGCGCCCCGCCCCCGCCTCCTGGCCCCGACCCCGGGGCCACGAGCGGCGGCCGCTCACCTTGAAGGGCGCTGATCGCGGCCGCCGCGCGCGCGCCTCGCTTCCCGCTGCACCCCTGCTGACGCTCCTTGCCTCGCACCTGCGCGGCCGCGCCCCTACCTGTGCCCCCCCCCCCGGTGCATGTCACTTGTTGTCGTGATCCCGGACCGCTGGCCGGGGACGGGTTCACGTCGCTCCGCCAGCCGCACACCCTCGGGGCGGCCGCTCCGCTCTCTCCGAGCACCGGTGGCTCGCGCGGGCCGGGCGCTCGCCCCGGTGCGCGTCCCTCGCCGTCTCGCTGGAAAACAAACGTGGAAAAGGCTCCATTTTGAAAAACAAAGTCTGGATTTGGGGAAGCCTCTGTGTGGCAGAGTTTGTTTTTTCCCTTTCCTCCTCTTTACGTTTTGGTCGAGGGTGTTTCTTCCGATGTTGTTACAACGCGCATAAGGGACCTCGGAGAGTCTCCTGCACTTCGTGGCCCGAGCCTGGTCGGGCGGGGCAGCGCGTCCCCGGCCCGAGGTCCGCAAGTTCGGGCGCGCAGCTCGCCGCATCGACGAGGGGCTGCGTGCCGCCGCCTGGGGGACTGAATCGAGTCTCTTCCAGATTTCCCGACACGGGATGTTACGTGTTTTTGTCAGAAAATCTTCCACGGCACGTTCACCTTAGCCTTGATTCTTTTCTGTAGAAAAATGCACTGGGTTTGGTTTCCTTGGCAACCTTGCGGGGGTGTCGTCTTCAATTTGTGACAGTCCATCTCCTACGGATCGGGCTTTCCTTTTGCTGCTGAAGCCACTGGCCTTGGTTCCAGGCTGGAAAGAGCGGCCGCTTGGCTTGTGCTGATTCTTTCTGAAATAAGTATTGTATCAGAAGTTTCGCGGCCCTTTATTTTAGAAGTTGCTTTGCTACCCAGAACACAAGCCCAAGTCAACATTGCTATGAACCGCCCCCCATTGTTGGATCCTGATGCATTCCCTTCTCCCACGGTGTGGGTGTTCATCCCTTGCCCCCTGAGGTCTTCTTGTGTCAGGAGTGAAGGCAGCAGGTCAATGTAGTTTTTCCACCTGTGCATGTGAAATTTTGGCTTTTGTATTTTTGGTCTTGTAAACCTATGGAAATCTAGAGCATTTCTTGGCAATAGCATTAAAGTAATGCCCCCAGAGTTTGTCCTGCCTTTAATATTAGTAAGCTGGGGCCTTACTCATCGTTCTTGCTATAAATGTCTAAGCCGTGGTGCTGTTCTGACCTTTTGAGGTAAGTGGTAAATGCAACTTGGAGATGTAACTTCAGTATATCATCGTTTTATGACCCCAGATCAATGCAGTTGTCTTTTGTCTGTTGTAGGCTTTGGCAGTCTGTTGTAGACAGTGGCAGGGAATCGTCCCTCTAGGTTTCACACGGACATATTCTGTCCTGGAAGCGACTGTGATTGACCCTGGATTCCCAGGGTGCAGAATACGGTCAGAAGGAACAGCCTCGGAGGGCTTAAATTTACCTGAGCATATATATCAGTAGTTCTTATATTTCCCAGAGAGTGGAAATTGTTCTTGACTTTTACGTCAAAATAGGACCCAAAAAAAGGGTAAAATGCCCAATAAAAATAAGGACAAAGGAAAAAGACCTAGGTAGTCATCCTAAACTGTAGACCAGTGGTCACTGTGGTTGGGCCCCACATTTGACCTTAGTCTGCCTGTCTGACAAAGTTATTAGTCATTGTCAGTTACTGCAATTCTTGTCATCAAGAAGGAAGAGAAATACCCTTCTCGGGTGAAAAAGCTTTTTCCTAGTACTAAATTCTAAAAGAAAAATTCATGTGGAACTACACATAATGAACAGTAGTGATTTAGTAGACAGTGTACCAAATACTACCTTTTATGGTAAATAAAATCATCCTGGTAGCCGTGCATCCTCCTCTAATAATTCCTGAGACCAGCTCAGCACCAGTGTGTATGGGGGGATGGGTAATGCCGACCCAGGTACCTCTTTCATCCAAAGATAAAGCTTATTTTACATAAAGGGATTACAGCACTGCCTTGTTTTCGAAGAATATTCCACAAATTCTAGTCTCACTTCTCCTGCCCCCCCCTTTTTTTTTAAAGATTTTATTTATTTGACAGAGAGATCACAAGTAGGCAGAGAGGCAGGCAGAGAGAGAGAAGGAAGCAGGCTCCCTGCTGAGCAGACAGCTGGATTCGAGGCTTGATCCCAAGACCCTGAGATCATGACCTGAGCTGAAGACAGGGGCCTAACCCACTGAGCCACCCAGGTGCGCCCCCACTTTTTTTTTTTTTTTAAGTAATCTCTATACCCAGTACAGGGCTTGAACCCACAATCCCGAGATCAAGAGTTGCACGCTGCACTGACTGAGCCAGCCAGGTGCCCCTTTTCTTGCATTTTAAAACTTACTTTGAAAAAATTTCAGATCAACTGAAAAGCTGCAAGAAGAGTACCAAAAAACATTACCCCCCATATTTTTTTTTAATTTTGTGGGGGAGGGAGGGAGAGAGAGAGAGAGGAGCAGGTGTAGAGGGAGGGCAGAGCAAGAATCTTTTTTTTTTTTTTTTCAGAGCAAGAATCTTTTTTTTTTTTTTTAAAGATTTTATTTATTTATTTGACAGAGAGAGATCACAAGTAGACAGAGAGGCAGGCAGAGAGAGAGAGAGAGAGAGAGAGGGAAGCAGGCTCCCTGCTGAGCAGAGAGCCCGATTGGGGACTCGATCCCAGGACCCTGAGATCATGACCTGAGCCGAAGGCAACGGCCTAACCCACTGAGCCACCCAGGTGCCCCCAGAGCAAGAATCTTAAGCAGACTCCACACCCATTGTGGAGCCCGGCGTGGCACTGATCTCACAAGCCTGAGATCATGACGTCAGCTGAAATCGAGAGCCAGATGCTTAACTGACGAGCTAGCAGGCACCCCTCCCTCTACTGTATATTTTTCATCCATTTTCACCAACTATTAACATTTGCTTTATCATTCTCTGTATAACCTATACATACTATTTTTCTGCACTGTTTGAGAGTGAGTTGCAGATATTGTGCCCTTTTATACCAAAATAATTCAGTGCATACTAAGAAGAGGGACTTCTGTATAATCAGAGACCAATGATCTAAAGTAAAAAAGCCTAACTTTGATGCAGTAGTGCTCTCAGATGTGCTGTCCGGATTCCCACGAGCCGTCCCGTGGGAGGAAGGAAGAAGAAGAGTCTTCTTCCTCTCCTCGTCCAGCACTGCACCTGTCTTTCAAGTCTCATCCAGTGGGACCAGGTCCTTAGCCTTGTTCTGGTTTTCAGGACATTGAGATTTTTGGGAGCCAGTTGCTATGTATATTGTCCCTCGGTGTCACCTTGTCTGGTGTTTCCCCATGACAGATTCGGGGTATGCATTTTTGTCAAGAATATTGCAGAAGCAACACTAGTCCTTTTCAGTGCATCCCACCAGAATCTCCCAGCCCCAGCATTCCTGTGTCTAACCGACATGTGACATTGTATGAATTCAAGGTGTACGGCATTCTGATCTGATCTATTTATGTATTGCAAAATGATTACCTCCATAGCTTTAGCTCACACCTCCCTCACATCACATAGTTGCCATTTCTTTTCCATGATGAGAATGTTTAAGTTCTAGTCTCTTAGCAACTTTCAGGTTTATAATACAGTGTTACTGACTATAGTCGCTGCACTGTACATGAGATCCCTCTAGTCGGATGGCTTAAACTAGTGATATGCCTCCTTAAGTTCACTGGGTTATTTGGATAGGCAGATGTCCCCTAGATTCCCCCATTGCATCGTTAGTTTTTCCCTGTGTAATTAGTGTCATTTACGGAGAGAAATTTTGAGATTATGTAAATACCTGTTCTTCCTTAAACTTTCACCCATTAGTCTTCGTATCTGTTGTTGATTTTTGCCTCATTGATAATTGTAGTGATGATGACCTGATTGTGATTACTAATACTCAGTGTTATATCTACATTTATTAGTGAATGTTTTACTATAAGGGCACACTTCCCATCGTTCTCATCTACTTATCATTTGTGTGGGTTATTTTATTCAAAAGGTCATTCTTACGATATTCAATGGGTTATTATCTGTTGTTGGCATTATTTGTTTTGATGCTTAAATTGTTTAAGATTTGACCAATAAAAGCCATTCAAACTGTTTTCTGGAGTTCTTTAGACATGTCCCTATCTTTTTTTTTTTTTTTTTTTTTTTTTTCTTTTGTTTTTTTTATTGATTTTTTTATACATTTTCCTTTTTTTTTTTTTTTTTTTTTTTTTTTTTGAGCCTGTTGCTATTACCAATAGATGATCGTATTGCCTGTGCATGCATCTTTCTGTATTTTTTGCTGGGTATCTCGGATAGATTTCTAGAAGTGCAGTTTCTGGGTCAGAGAGTAACTGCATATGTAATTTTGCTAGTCGGTGTGAAATCCCACTCAGAAGTGTGTATCCTCACCAGCAATGTATGAAACTGCCTGTGTCTTCTTACAGACTCACTAACAGAATATATTGTCAATTTTTTTTATTTTTACCAATCTAGAGGGTAAGAAATGATAATACAGTTTTAATTTGCATTTCTTATGTGGGAATAAGGGCATCTTTTCATTTGGTTAAGAGACATTTACATTTCTGTATTGTGTCTCGTCGTTTCTCTAGCCCATTTTTCTGTGTGTTTTTGGTCTTGTGTTTCTTTGATTTTGGAAATATTAGGGTGTATTGGAGGTCCCACAGACTGCTCCTGGCTTCAGCGATCTGCTAGGAGCAATTCCAGGACTGTAGTGAAAGAGTACAGAGCAGAATCAGCCAAGGGAAAAGGCACATGAAGCAGAGTCAGGAGGAAACCAGGAGCAAGCTTCCGGAGTCCTCTCTCCCCGGAGCTACGCAGACGTGCTCCAGCAGCCCCCAGGTCTGACAGCACATCAAGGAAGCTCGGTAAAGACTCGGTGGCCAGTGTTGTCGGGGCTGGCCACGGCACTCCTGCCTTACACATACCAAATTACAGAGGCCCAGAGGGAAGGCAGATAGGTGTTTAGCGTAAACTACTATTAGTGTGGTTGAGGTACAGTGAATGCCATTGAGGGAACGGCGAGAACCCTCCTGAGCCCAGAGTTCCCAGATGCCTGCCGAGTGGCCAAGCCTACAAGCAGGGTTTCTAGAGAGCAGTCTTGGGCCGGTGAACTCTTTTCTACACTTTGGGGTGTTAGCTCTTTAGGGTGGAAGTCACAAATGCATGTTTCCTGTTAAAGAACTGAGATATTTTGCTAATTTTTTTCTTTTTAATTTAATTGACAGAGACACAGCGGGAGAGGGAACACAAGCAGGGGGAGTGGGAGAGGAGAAGCAGGCTTCCCCCTGAGCAGGGAGCCCGATGTAGGACTCGATGCCAGGACCCCGGGATCCTGACCCGAGTCGACGGCAGATGCTTAATGACTCAGCCACCCAGGTGCCCTCAAAGGTTTTTTAAAGTAATCAAATTTATTTATTTTTTTCCTTATTGTTTCTAGATTTTGAGTTAGAGTTAAGAAAGTCCCCCCACCACCCCATTTGCAGGTTATATGGTGGTTTTTTCTAATGGTTTCATTCCTTCCCTCCCACCCCCCTCCCATTTAAATCTTTAATCCATTTGGAATGTATCCTGGGATATGGTATGAGGAAAGGACCCAGTTGGAACTACTACTGTCTTTTTTCCTTCTGGCTATCCCATTTGTTGCAGCATCATTTATGGGGGAAAAAAAAACACCCAAAAAACAAAACCCCGTGCTTGGAGATTCTGTCTTTATCATGTACTAAATTTGTCTGTGCAGTTATGTTTATTTCTAGACCTTGTTTCGAGTTGCCTTAATCTATTTATGCATAAGCCACCACCACCACAGAGTTTTAATTACTGTGGCTCTAGAATGATTTCATACCTGATGGGGCTGGCCTCACCTGCACATCCCTTTCTGTTTTTCGGGCTTTCTGCTAAGTCTTTGCTTCTTGTTCCTCCAAATGAACTTGCAGTCAGCTTCTCTAGTTACACAGGGAGAATGCCTGATGGCATTTTGATTTGGATTCTAATAAATTTGTAAGTTAATTTAATGAGGACCATCATCTTTGTGATGGTGAGTTCCCCCATGGAAGAACAGGGCATCTCTTTCCATTAGATCAAGTCTGTTTTGTGTCTTTTAGGAACACTGTGTTTCGCCCAGGTAGATTTCTTGTTAAGTTTACACCTCAGTATTTGATTTCTGTTTTGCTCTCATAAATGGTGTCTTCTTTTTCTTTATGTTTTCTGTTTATCTTCAATACATTAAGGCTCTTAGTTTTTTTTTTTTTTAAGATTTATTTTTATTTGTTTGACAGACAGAGATCACAAGTAGGCAGAGAGGCAGGCAGAGAGAGAGGAAGGGAAGCAGGCTCCCCACTGAGCAGAGAGCCCGATGTGGGGCTCGATCCCAGGACCCTGGGATCCTGACCTGACCCGAAGGCAGAGGCTTCAACCCACTGAGCCACCCAGGTGCCCCAAGGCTCTTAGTTTTTTTTGTGCCAATATTGTAAACTGCTACTTTGCAAAATAGGTTGTATTTATTTAGGTTGTATAAATTTTTTTACTCTTAGGTTGTATAAATTTTTTCCCTTGATCTTTAGGGTTTTCCAGATACAAAATCTTTGGCAATTAGACAGGGTTTACCCCTTCTTTTCTATTGGTAGGGACTCTATTTGCCTTTTTTTCTTGGACACACTGCAATGACCATTACCTCCAAAATAATGTTAAATAGGAATGGAGTAGGTGGGCATTATTCTTTTGTTCTTACTTTAGTGGGGGCAGCTTCTGGTGTTTCTAAAATAAGATGCTGACCTATGGAATGGGAGAAGATACTCACAAATAACAGATTGGATAAAAATCTACAAAGAACTTACCAAATTCAACACCCAAAAAACGAAAATCCAGTCAGGAAATGGTTAGAGGACATGAACAGACATTTCTCCAAAGACGACAAACTTATGGGCTTACTGAAAAAATGCTCCACATCACTCAGCATCAGGGAAATACAGACCAAACCCACAATGAGGTACCACCTCACACCAGTCAGAACGGCTAAAAATTGAGTCAGAAAATAACAGGTGTTGGCGAGGATGTGGAGAAAGGGGAGCCTCCTGCACTGTTGGTGGGAATGAAGCTGGTGCAGCCACTCTGGAAAACAGCATGGAGGTTCCTCAAAAAGTTAAAAATAGAGCCACCCTATGACCCAGCAATTGCACTACTAGATATTTAATACAAAGGATACAAAAATAGTGATCTGAAGGGACACGTGCACCCCAATGTTTATAGCAGCAGTGTCCACAATAGCCAAACTATGGAGAGAGCCGAGATGTCCATCAACAGATGAAAGGAAAAAGGAGATGTGATGTATATCTACAATGGGATATTACTCAGCCATCAAAAAAGAATGAACTCTTGCCATTTGTAACTATGTGGATAGAATTAGAGGGTATTATGCTAAGTGAAATAAGTCAGAGAAAGACAACCATATGATTTCGCTCATGTGGAATTTAAGAAACAAAACAGATGAGCATAGGCGAAGGGAAGGAAAAATAAAATTAACTCAGAGAGGCAGACAAACCATGAGAGACTCTTAACTCTAGGAAACAAACTGAGGGCTGCTGGAGGGGAGGTGGGGGGGGATGGGGTAACTGGGTGACGGCATGAAGGAAGGCACGTGATGGAACGAGCACTGGGTGTTACATGCTACTGATGAATCAATGAATTCTACCTCTGAAACTAATGATACACTGTATGTTAGCAAAGTTGAATTTTTTTTTTTTAAGATTTTTTTTTTTTTATTTGACAGACAGATCACGAGTAGGCAGAGAGGCAGGCAGAGAGAGAGAGGAGGAGGAGGCAGGCTCCCCACTGAGCAGAGAGCCCGATGCGGGACTCGATCCCAGGACCCTGAGATCATGACCCGAGCTGAAGGCAGAGGCTTTAACCACTGAGCCACCCAGGCGCCCCAAAGTTGAATTTTTAAATAAAGATTTTATGGGGGCGCCTGGGTGGCTCAGTGGGTTAAGCCTCTGCCTTCGGCTTGGGTCATGATGTCAAGGTCTGGGATCAAGCCCCGCGTCGGGCTCTCTGCTTAGCAGGGAGCCTGCTTCCTCCTCTCTCTCTGCCTGCCTCTTTGCCTACTTGTGATCTCTGTCAAATAAATACATAAAATCTTTAAAAAAAAAAGATTTTATGTATTTGTTTGACAGCACAAGTAGGCAGAGCAGCAGGCAGAGGGAGAGGGAGAAGCAGGCTCTGTGCTGAGCAGGGAGCCCAATGTGGTCAGTGTAAGTGTGAGCGACTTATAGTTTGAAGAGAGTCTAACACTCTCTTCACAAAGAAATTGAGAAGTGGCCCTTCTCTTTCTGTGCTCTGGAATGGTCTGTTGTAGTGGGATTACCTGAGTGTTAAGGTCTTGGTAGAATTACCCCATGAAACTGTCTGGACTTAATACTTGTGTGTGGGGAGACTGCTTCTCATCCTGTTTCTTATAAGCCTGTTGGACATTCCATCTCTAGTGGAATCAAGTTTTTTTGTGCTGTATTTATCTAAAAATTTTTCATTTCATCTAGATTTTTCAATTGTATGTATATAATAGCCTCATGCTTTAAAAAAAATGTCCTCTGCATTTATGGTTATTTTCCCTTTGTCACTCAAATTTATTGTGTTTTGTTTTCATCCTTCTTCTTGGTTTACCTAGTGACTTGTGCATCTTTTTTCAAAGAGTGAGCTTTGGGGTTTACGTACTAGTTTTGTTATTTTTCTGTTTTTTTGACTCATTTATGTTGCTTTTATCTTTATTTTTTTTTCTGGTTTTCCTTTGTTCTTGTCTTTTTGTTTTTAAATTAGATGTTAAATTCATTTTTATTTTTTCCTTTAATCGAAGGGAATGAATACTACAGGATTTTGGTTGTTATATCCTAAGCTGTATGTATCCCTTAGATTTAGATACATTTTTTTCATTATAATTTTAAAGATTTTATTTATTTATTTGACAGAGCGATCACAAGTAGGCAGAGAGGCAGGCAGAGAGAGAGGAGGAAGCGGGCTCCCTGCCGAGCAGAGAGCCTGATGTGGGGCTCGATCCCAGGACCCTGGGATCATGACCTGAGCCGAAGGCAGAGGCTTTAACCCACTGAGCCACCCAGGCGCCGCTTCATTATAATTTTAAAGAAATTTCTGTATTTTTCTTTTGAGTTTCCCCCATAACTAGTATTTCTATACTAGCATGTTTTAAAATTTTCAGGTATAAGGGTCTGTTTGTTTTTGTTTTTAATTTCTAGCGTTGTTGCAGTATTGCTCAGAGAGTGCTGTTAGCTTTATTTCTCTTCTTTGGGCTTCATGGCGTCTTAGATGTGGCCCGTTTTGCGCAGGTCCTGCCTGTATGTGAAGATCTGTTCTCTGTCAGTGGGTTCAGAGTTCGACACGAGCCGCATTTCTCATGACAGTGTTTTGGTCTTCCTGTTCTTTTCCTCTACTTACTCCGTGTTGGACTGAGCGTGTGGTGTTGAGTCTTTTGTCTTTATTTCCCGCTGCTTTGTGAAAGGCACTGCTGCCTCACGGAGTGCCTCTCCCAGCTGTTGCTGTCCCATGGTGCCGGCGTCCTGTTTCTAGTCTCCTGAAAGTCTGAGATCTGCTTTGTCAGAAAGTAAAAGGATGGTCAAAAACGTACCGAACAAAGGCAGACCAACAGAACGCAAGAGTATGATTTAAATGTGATGTTACAAGTTTTGATAAAAATTTTGATTTTTTGATAATAATATGCACACTAATTAAAAGAGTCAAATAGTGCTCAGAGGCCAGTGTGCAAACATGTGGGGTGCTGTCCTGCCTGCTGTTCTTCTGTCTTTGCCCAGAAACAGCTACTTTCAGCTTTTAATCTGTGTCTTCCAGCATTTATGGATGTCCATGTTTCTAAGTAATAGGCACATGGATCTATTTTTTGATTACCAATTTTTCACATTATCTGTTAATTTACTGTTGTTAGATTCTGCCTTTGTCCTGTTTCTCCTTCCCTGTTCTCCCAATAGAGAGATATTGTTACATTTTCCACTTAATTTGTGATCAGCATTTATACTGTTATGCCTATGCAAGTATATGTCCTCATTTATGAAAGTATACTACAAGTATTTTTGTCTCTTACATTTTGTTTTTATGGAAGTTAATGATTGCCTTTTTTGTTTTCTTTGTATCCACTGCTAATTATTTTCCATATTTTTAAGTAGCCAGCTTCTCAGTACAGTTTTCCACAAGGCTAATCACATTACAGATCCTACCAGAGTTTGTTTTTGGAGACCTCCCCTTTGCAGACCTCTGTCCTCCTCTCTGGGATGGTTGCCTCCCAGGCCTGCCACATAGCCTGGGACTGTCCTTATAACCTTCTAGGCCTTTCCTTTGCCTTTCTCCTGGATTGAGTGTGTTTTCTGAGTCCATTCCTTCCTGCTGTCTGCTTTCCTCCCTGCTTGTAGTCCTCCCAGCTTTGGGGGGCAGGGACAGTGACCTAGCAGTGCATGGGTTTGTGGTGAGTGTCTTTGCTGTGCCTGGGTCCTGAGTCTCATTTCCGCCCATCTGACTTGTGCACGTTTGTCATCCTGGTGTCTCCTGCCATCAGTCTAGGGGTTCATGAACCTCTCTCCTGTGTGTCTGTTCTTTGTCTTCTTTTTTGGTTTTCTCCTTTGTTTTGGTGGAGGGCATCCTCCAGTAGCTTTCTCAGAAAGGAAGTGTGGGAGGTGAATTTTTAAAATGTCTTGCTTTTCTGAAATGTTTTTTCTCTAATCCCTCACTTGGTTGATTGTTAGGGTGTAGTATTCGGTGTTGGAAATAATTTACCTTCAGAATTTTTAAGACGCTGATTCTTTGTTTTCTTGCTTCTGGTTTTGCTGCTGAGAAGTCTGAAGACTTTATGACTTTGACTCCCCCATTCTCCTTTTTGGGAGATTTTAGGATTTTCACTTGGTCATTGGTTTCTGAAATTTCACAATGGTAGGTTTGTTTTCCTCTGTGCTGGGCATTTTGTGAGTTCCTGCAGTCTGAAAATGAGCATCTTTGAGTTCTGGGTAATACTTTTAGATTATTTCTTCCTCCACTGTGTGTGCGTCTTTCTATCTGTCTGTCCTGTGCTCACGTGCATGCACTGTCTGAAACTCCTGTGGTTTCTGTGTAGAATTCTTGGGCTGACTCTCTGATTTTCTTGTCTTTCTCGTTTTCCATCATCCAGTCCTGGTTCCTTGCTTCTAGGATACACCTTGCCTTGTCTTCTTACCCTTCTCTTCAGTGTTTTCCATTCTGCTCTTATTTTCAATTTCCAAAATTCTTTGTGTTTTCTAAATGTTCTTTTACTAATAGCCTCTCATTTTGTTTCTTGGATGTGCTGTTTTCTCATAGGGTATTGAGGATCATGGTTTTCTTGGTGGTTGTGCAGGTTTCTCCCCAAGTAGGTTTTGTTTCTTCTGAGTTGGTTTTTGATTTGCATGCTCTCATCCCTATTTGGTGATAGAGGCTTTCTTCAGATGTTGGTAATTCCTTGCTGCCTGCTCATGATGAGAAGTCAAAAAAATAAAATATGCATTGGACTCTCAGAGTGTAGATTTGCTTATTGATTTTGAGCTTCTCAAAGGGTGATACAGGCAGGTTGTTTTTTGGGGAGTCTCCTGGGATTTAGGGTCTATCATCTTTTCTTTTGAACTGCTCATTTCCCCAGAGATTCTACTTGGGATCCTCTGTTTGGTGGGCCGGGCCTGGGTGCTGGTGTTCTGCGAGAGGACAGGAAGAGAGAGGAGGATGTGGGAGAGGGTGTCTGAGCATCCGTGTTTATTGTGGATGCAGGCCGGAAGGCCTTTGGTGTCGGGATGGTTCTGGCTTCACCAGCGCCCAGTGACTCCGGGGCCAGAGACCTTTTGCTTTACCACCTCCAACGAGTCAGATTCTGGAGATGCTGGGGTCAGGGAGGAGCTGTGGCCTCCAGCGTGTGGGCGGGGAATCTCACCCGGGCTGCCTGGTTTGGGCCCTTTGGTCTTACTTCCACAGGCTCCTCTGCAGCTATCTATTTCTGGAGCCTTTAAGGACGCAGGAGTGTGTGCTGGGCTGGTTCTCAGCTTTGGCCTCTGCCTGTTTTCTTCTCCCAAAGCCAGTTACCCTGATCCTCAGCTCCTCTGAACCAAACATTTGTTATTGGCGCCTCTTCTTTTCTTCCTACGGTTGTGGTTTAACACGGATTAAAAAAAACCATTTTGCTTTGATTTTAGTGGGGCTTTGGGACAGAGTAAAATAATTACATTATATATTTAGTCCACTATTTTAACCTGGAATTTAGAGTTCATTTTATAGTGATCAAAATCCACAAAAAGACCATACCTCATGGTCTTATATTTACCAAACACAGATAAAAAAATGCTGCTTATAGAAGGACAAATGGAGAAGTATATTCAGTAATGGCAAATTCACAGATCACATAGACAAAGAAAAAAAAAAGGTATTGGATTTAGAGAAAATAACGAGTAAATTTGAAGTTATGTATTAAACTCTTTATCCTGGAAACAGAGACTACCCTTTTCTATTCAGTAGCCCAAGGAATGTTTGAAGCACTCGATCGTGTTATTAGTTTACAGTATACAGTGCAGAGAGGGTGTGTATTATTTAGAAACAGTAACTGAGATCTGGGGATAGTTTTAGTTTTATCAGAACCATAGTCTGAGGCCGTTGCAGTCACTTTTATTTTTTTTTTTCTTAAACTGAAAACCTCAGGAAGGAGTAGAGCTGTTTTGGCTGAAGTTTGGGGTATAAGACTGGACCTCATAAGGGGTCTCAGTGGAAAGAACCTCCCTACAGGGTACAGTTTGAAAAACACTGTTCTAGGATGTGACATTTCCACTTTTAAACATAGATTAATTGAGCTTAAGTTGTCACCTTCTGCTCTAGACACATGGTTGTAGGAGGAATTTTAACTATATATAAATATGTTGAGTTGACAGTAGTCAGATTAATTCTCTTGACGGCAGAATTGAGAAGTCTGTGTGTTACTGCTGTGGAAAAATAGTGGCGTTTGCCAGAAGAGTGAAAGAATCTTTGCACCAGGGCTGTTTAAAATGTTTGGGGGCAAATGAGGATATATTGTATTTACAGGAGGAGACTTTTGGAAGGACACGTAAGAATAGGAAGCGGTGGAAGGCAGAAATGGGGTGCACGGGGCAGGATGGGGAGTGAGACTTCTTCATGGATACCTTTTTATGGTGTTTTGAAGTCTGGACCATGAGGACAGACTTGTGTACGAGGCCGAGTGGTAACTATGGGTATTGCCTTATACAGCTCCTCATTCTGTTGCTGTGGGAGAAGGGGTCTCAAGCCAGGGGACGCATGGAAGTAGCCTTGAATTTGAGAATGTGGCGTAGTTTACGTTTTCTTGAGAATGATGCCTACCTTTACTATGCTGGCTATCCTTTTGGAAGAGAGCATTCAAACAAACAAAAAATTAAGGGCTTTTAACATCAGAATTGTTGGTCTTGATTCCTTATGCACACTCCTGGGAAAATTTGATTGACATAGCTCTTCCCATTTGGATGAAAAGATATACATAGACCTGGAAGAGAAATAATACAAAATTTTAATACAGCGAGGGACTTTCAAAGTTGAAATGACACAGGAAGTTATTTAGGAAGGTAATTGGTGGATATGATCATCTTAACTGTCAAATGGTTGTATGCCAGGAAATGTATAACTGGGAAAAATTGGTGATGTATATAGGAGCAAGGATTCATATCCTTGGTACATAAGGATTTGCACAAATTGGTAAGGTACTAAAGCTCTAGTAGAAAATTTTCTAAGGGTATTATGAAGAAAAATAAAGATAGATCAAATGCCTCAAATAAGATTTTAAAAAAAGATTATTTATTAGAGATGTGCGTGTGTGTGCAGGAGGGACAGAGGGAGAGAAATTCGAGCAGACTCTGCCTGGAGTGTGGGCTGCTGCAGGGAATCAATCTCACAACCCTGAAATCATGATCTGAGTTGAAATCAAGAGTCAGGTACTCAACCAACTGGGCTGCCCAGGAGCCCCTCAGAATGATCAAATAAATAATGGATCCTTTTACTTTTTGAATTAGGAAATATTTCCTGGAAATCATACTATTTAACATTAGGTAGGGATTATTGTTATTTACCTTTTACAGATGAAGAAGCTGACGTACAAAGGGATTAATTTACTTGCCCAAGTCATAGTGCTGTGTTTTGGACCCAGTGTTGCAAGTCCCATTAAACTCCCTCACATCACAAACATGTGCTGTTTCAAAAAGTGCATGTTGCCTATCTGTGTATGGCAGTAACGTAAATCTCCATTTTTGATGGCTGTAGAGCATTTTATGGAATTATTATGATTTATTTAGTATGTCCTGTGTTGATGCATTTGGGTGTTTCCAGTTTCTTGTTGTTGTTTTGCTATTATAATGCTGCAGTGAACATTTTTTGTTCTTTTCTTTGCCTACGTCCTAAAGTGCTTCTGTGGGGTAGATTCCCAGAAATGTGCTGTGTGGACAATAGGGGATACGCATTTAAAATTCTGATAGAGAATGTGAAACTTCCGTGTATAATGACTCCCCGGCCTTTCACTGCCGCCCATGTGTAACTCCCCACCACCTTCTTCAGTACTGGCCCAGAGGCTGAATGGTCTTGGAATCAATTTGTAGGTGAATTTAATGCCATTTGACGTTTCTTAAAAAAACAGTGCTCTTCCTGTGTAAGCGTAAGGCCTGGCTCAGTTTATTTGCCGGCTTGTGTATGGAGAGTTCCTCGCACGCGCTTCTCTCCATCTCTGCATCGCTCTGTGTGTCAGTGTAGCACAGTCTTGACGGCAGTGTGACCCCGCGTTGTTGCCATTGTGATCCGGATCTTTTCACCCAGTGTGGACTCTCACTTCTCGTCAGGTTTTTGTCTGTGTATTTAGTAACTGGCCCTCTCACTGAATTCCTCATTTCCTTTACTTTTCTACTTGGTTTCCTTAGGAAGTCCGGGTCTGCAATTCTCATTTACAAATACATTTTGTCTCCTCCTTCCCAGTGTTACTCGTTTCATTTAGTCATTTGTGATTCGTGTTATCTAGTGATTTCTACGCATACGGTCAGAACCATGGGGTTGGGACGGGAAATGCTAAAGATACAGGAATCTGGGGATGCCCGCCAGTGGTTCTGGGACGGGTACTGAGAGTATGTATTTTAGATGGTTCCGTGGTGATCTGTTCAGAAGGTTTGGTGCAGATTTTCTGGAAGCCTACCCAGGTGATCTTAAACCTGCCTGTCAGAGAAAGTAGGCCATGTTGCAGTTAAAAAAATCAATTTGAAATCCCGTTTCTAATAGGTAAACATGTGGAGCAGTATTTTGAGGACCGGGGCCGTGCTTTTCTCCCTCCTGTCTTAGAACCCTCGTGGTACCCCTGCTCCATGCTGCTAGCTGGGAAACTGACTGGGAGAGAAAAAAAATGCTTCTTTGTTTTCATAAATGGTGTCTTGAACACAGTCCTTATTTAGTAGTTGTGTTTTATGTGTTGATTTTTTTTGGTTCTGCTCTTTATGTAGTTGTAAAATTGCCTCTAAGGGGGCTGCCAGGCTAGCACCAGATTGTCGTCCTGGGAGAGGCTTATAGGGTGAGTGCTTGTTAGGCCACGTTTACAGTGTTACATTTAATATGTTCTCATTGAAGTTTGGTATGAGCCTCGGTTGATGGAGATTTTATTAAAATAAATCTTGTTAAACATTCATTACATTGTGATTATTCAAAGAATGAAACCTCAAGTGTATTTGATGCTATGTAAGGAGTAGCAGAAAAATCTAAAGATATTAAGTTACCTTAAGTAATCTGAGTAATTTGTACTTTTGCTACTGTTTTTTTTTTTTTAAGATTTTATTTATTTATTTGACAGACAGAGATCACAAGTAGGCAGAGAGGCAGGCAGAGAGAGAGGTGGAGGCAGGCTCCCTCCTGAGCAGAGAGCCGGATGCGGGGGCTCGATCCCAGGACCCTGGGATCATGACCTGAGCTGAAGGCAGAGGCTTAACCCACTGAGACTCCCAGGCGCCCCTTTGCTACTGTTTTTAATTGTTTCAGTTTGGGTAGGGGAGCTCATTGAAATTTGTTTATACATAAAAACATTCGTGAGTCTTTTTTTAAAAAAAATCAAACATTTTATTTATTTAATTGACAGAGATCACAAGTAGGCAGAGAGGCAGGCAGGGAGAGAAAGGGAAGCAGGCTCCCTGCCGAGCAGAGAGCCCGATTTGGGGCTCGATCCCAGGACCCTGGGATTGTGGCCTGAGCTGAAGACAGAGGTTTAACCCACTGAGCCACCCAGGTGCCCCAAAACATTCATATATCTTAATATTAGTTTGCCTCAGTGATGAAAATTGTTGTTTGCTTAATGTTATTGATGCTCCGTTACCTGTGTGACTGGGTGACAGAAGGCCACCCTAGAAGGCTGTCTGTCCAAGAGAGTGCTGTGCTTGCGGGACCCCAGCGTGCCAGCAGCTGCTGGAGAGTGGCCCGTGGTGGGGGCATCGTCAGTATTCAGTTGAATTTTGGATCTAAGCATGCCCCAGCCCATTTCTGCAGTCACATTTTGCTGCTCTGGGCTGTAGTTCATGATCGCAGGGTTTAGGACACAGTTGCGGAAGGAGAGCTGATATCTGCAGGGTTTACCATTTGCATTTTATTTCTCCCACCGCGCAAGTTGTTTGTCTCTGGCATATAGAGTCACATACAGCAGAAAGACTGAACACAGCCACAGACCATACTATGTGTGTGTTTTCTGAGATTTTTGAAATTTTAAATTAGGAAGTATTTCAAATGTACAGAAAAATAACAATAGTGAAAAAATAAAACCTATAAATAGCATGTTCTAGTGCTTTCTCTGTTTCCCTGTTTATATATAAAACGCACCCTAGGAAATAGATTGCGTTATTATCCCCATTTTACAGATGGAGAAACTGAGGTACAGATAGGTATAGTAACTTGCCCAAAGCCACACATTTGGCGAATAACAGAACTGGGACTTGAACCCGAGCAGTCTCATGCCAGAGTGCGTGGTCATAACCAGCATAACACATGCTGCACTTTCAGAAATAACACAGAATAGTAGATAGAAATGATACTTAATTAGCACCCAATCTTAATAAGTGTTAATATTTTACTGTATTTGTTTCAGGTCTTTCTTTTTTTGAAAATAATCTCATCACAGAGGCAAGTGCTTTCTTACCTATAAATGAAAGATTATGCTAGATGGTGGGTTTGGCTTTTTGTGCCCCATCACCTTGCATTTCTGACTTTTAGCATCCCCCTTTCCAACACTGCTCCTTTGCCCAGCAGGTGGACAGCAACGACCTTTCCTTATACGGCTAAGAACTCCCTGGGCACATCTTGCTGGAGTGCCTGCCCCAGGCATGGTGCCCGGGCGGGGCTTCAGTCAGGAAGAAGGACTATGTTCCGCCGTCGCGCGGTCGCGCGGCTTGAAATCCATCGGTGTGGACAGGCAGAGATTCTTGAAGCTCGAGATGCGTATTTTTGGGGGGGGGGTTGGGTGATGTGGCCTTTTAAATAACACAGTCTTAAATTTGAGGATTTTAGTGATTTCTGACCTGCTTCCCAGGCTTCTTGAGCCTTGGGTCAGAAATTCAGTTCATTTGTATTGATTGTCTGGAATACACTTCCAGAATGGTGGTTGAATTGGGAATTTTTAGACGTTCAGGATATGTTGTCTGCCTTCTGGAAAGTCCCCGGCTCTGGGCTGGCTTTGAAACCTTCCTCTGGGTCTGGTGAGCCCTGGCGTGGGGTCCACTTTGTTCGTGTGTCTGGTTATTTGTGGAACTTGGGGGGGGCCCTCAGGTGGGTCTTGGAATCTTCTTGTGGGGCCTGGTGGCTTTCACAGCCCAGCCTCGCCCGGGTCCTTGTGGCACCAAGACGTCAGATCCCTGGAGACTGAGCAGTAAGGCGTGATTTAAATGGAGCTCACTTGCCGTTTTTGGCTCACCAA
This sequence comes from Enhydra lutris kenyoni, assembly GCF_002288905.1. Taxonomy (NCBI): domain Eukaryota; kingdom Metazoa; phylum Chordata; class Mammalia; order Carnivora; family Mustelidae; genus Enhydra; species Enhydra lutris. The sequence continues at coordinate 28,041,655 of NW_019154121.1, forward strand.
AGCTTATTCATTCACTGTGTCTTCAGAAATAGTAAAATTAGCATATGGTAAAATACATTGAAAAATCATAAAATTAATTTATTAGAATTTGGAATGTACTACTACATAAAAAAATTTTAGTATCGAGCGTCTTAAAATAATTTATAAAAAGGAATGAATTAATAAAGTTACTTTCAACACTGTTGGGGAGTGTTTTTCTTCATTATGAGCATTACTGCAGAACATTGGCTCACTTGTCCAGACTTTACTGTTCGTTACCGTAGGCCTAATAAGAAAGGAAGAGCTGATGAGTCTTTTTGGTTTTCAATTTTTTATTTCCAGCAGATGGTTCTCAGTGGTGGTCCCCCCCACCACTTTTTTTTTTTTTTTTTTTTTTTTTAAATTTAAGGGATTAGCAAATGCTTTTGGAACAGATAGTAGTATTTTGGCATTTGTTTTAGTTAAGACTTTTGGAATCCATCACACAGAGGATCTTGACAGAAAATGGGCTCCTTCTGAAATGAGATGATAAAGAGATGCTCCTGTCAGATATTCTCAGGAGGTGGCAGTAGCTGTTTCTAGACATATGCCATGACATTTTAAGAAAATTATATAATCATTTTTACCCCCCCCCCAAAAGTTCATGAAGTTTGAGAAGTAAGTACACTTCTTTGAGAGCCAGCTCTGGGATTTAGCCTGTATATTTAGATTGGATTTTTACCCCCCCCCCCCCCGGCTTCACCAGCAGCTTGGCTTTGGGCAGCTGAATTAGCTCCCCAGCGCCTCAGTGTTCTCATCTGCTAAATAGGGATAATATTTACTTTCTCTACGGGGTTTTTGTAAAAAGCGAAAGAGTGTAAGGGCACTTGTACGTTGGTGGGGATGCAGAAATGTGGTTTATGTGTGATTGCACGTGTGCAAGCTTGTCCCCGGTAGAAACGAGCACAACGTGTTCTGTTCTAACAGCAGCTTGCTTATCTGAAACTAGGGTTTGCTTCTCAGTCATCAGAAGCTTTTTATTTATTTATTTATTTAATTCGAGTGGCCGCTCTGAGGCTTGCTATTTTTGGACTTGGAGAGCTTGTAATAGAAGACGCTAGTGGGATCCAAGGGAGAGTATTATTGTCTAAACCTGTGTTGATGACTTTGTGCTTTTAGGTACACCAAGCTTGGCTACGCAGGCAACACTGAGCCCCAGTTCATTATTCCTTCATGTAAGTACAGCCCACCCTCGCGTTTCTAAAGGATTGGGGTTCTCAACAGTCTGTTTTTCAAGGCGTGTTATTTGACCTGTCATCTGCTTTCAGAAAGCTGTTCTGGGGACTGGGGAGGGTCGTTAATATTGACACACCTAGTGGCTGACCATTGCTGTGCACTGTCGCTGCGGCCTGAGAAATCCCAGCCTTCCGACCCTCTGCTTGTCTCCTGATGAGCCCCTCGTCACTGTCACTGGCGTTTCCCCATGGCTGGTTGGCGGGGGCTTTTCCTTCAATCAAGAATGTTGGAGCTTCTTTGAAGAAGCATATCTGGTCCTTTAAGGTTAATTCGTATCTTAAATGAGTATAGTTTCATTAATTTGGCAGCTCCGTGGACTAAATATCCATCGTGCTGCACTATTCACTCTACTGAAAGACCTTATTTATTTATTTATTTATTTATTTTGAAATGAGAGGCCCGATGACTGTTTCATTGTGTTCAGAGTGTCTGCTTTTGTTTAACTTTTAGTCGTGGAGGGTGATCAACTTCAAAGAAGAAATGTTCTCACATTTTGGCAAGAGTGTATTCTCCCCACTCTTTGTTCCCCACAGCAGCGTCCAAGGTCAGGTCAGTTGTTTATAGGGGAGAATTCTCCTCTGGAAGAATTCAAATTCTGAGTTGTTATTTGGAGACGGTTTACCAGAGTAATGTCTGTCCTTCCAGAGTAAAGGGAAAAACACTGCCTCCTAAATGTAGCTCTTGTAAGATGAGTTGTGATCTTAGAAATTCTGAGTTGTCGGAGGCCAGAGACGTTTTTGTAATAACTGGCTCTTGTGAGCAGTATGGAACAGGGAAAGCTTAGGAGAGCTGGGGACAAGGAGCTTAGCATTTATTCAAGGGAAGACAGAAGCCCTTTTGGGTGCATATGTGTGTCCTCAGGTTCCTTGAGCACAGTTGAGTCACCTCATTCTATTTCCTGGCCGTCTGGATGAAGTTGATCAGGAATTTGACTTCTAGGTTTGAATTACTGTGGTGGGGTGCCTTCAATGAGAGGCGTGATTTGTCTGCTGTATCTTTAGTTAAAATTCATAATCTGGTGTCACAGTTTGCTAGGGCTGCCATTACAAAGTACCGCAGGCTGAATGTCTTAAACAACAGAAATGTATTTGATCCCAGAATGGAGTCCAAGACCAAGGTGCGGTCAGTACTGGAGTCTGGAGTGGCCGCCCTCCTTGGTCTGCAGATGGCACCTTCTCACCCTGTCCTCACTTGGCCTTTTCCCTGTGCTCAGTCCCTGTTGTCTCTTCCTCTTCTTAGAAGGCAACAGTTCAGTTAGATTAAGGCTCCACCTTATGACCTCATTTAACTTTTATTACCTCCTTCTAGTCCCTATCTCCAAATGCACTCACACTGGAGGCACGGGGTCCAATGTAGGAATTTTGAAGGGACACAGTGAAGTCCATTACAATTGGCACTTTGTAGGCCAGAGGAATCTTTTGTGAATTTTATCATCACGAGTGCCCCAGAACTTGATTGTTCCACGCTGGACTGATAAATTGGACTTTCTGACTTCTCAGAGCAGATTGGATTTTAACCTTGTTAAGTTACAGCTCTAAAAGGCTGACCTTGCACCTTTTGCTTTAACGCGTTGCCATTTAAAACTGCCAGCAGTGTTCAGCGGGCTGGCCCATTTAACCTGCCATCATTAACAGGGTGGAGAACTGAAGTCACTTATTAGCAGGATTTCTTTCGCTGTCAGACAGCGAGGCGGCTCTCAGATGGGTGCTGTCAGAACCTTCACAGTAGCAGAAGCTAGAAAGAGCATAGAAATGTTAAAGAGGTGGGAGTAAAAGAACAGTTACATTGTTGGCTGAGTTTGCTGCAAGAGATGGAGAAGTCCCAGGAGGCGAGGTGGGAAGATGTTTGGGCAGAAGCAGGGCTGTTGGGATAGGTAGAGGCCTCGGTTCCCTCGGGCTGTTTGCTTCACTGCTCATCTTGGTTCTGGGAGTGGAATCATTTTTCTGGCTAGAGAGGCTCCATTCACAAGGTGAAGTTCAAGACCCGGGCTAAAGTGGCACCCGCTGAGAAAAGGTGGCATTTGTGTGGACGTGTGCTCAGGCTCGCGGATGCTGGTGGGCATAGGGGCAGTGGACACAGGGGCGAGGCACACTGGGTGTGTGGAGAACGGATGGGCTCTGATGGCGTAGGAGATCCCATCCCTGAGCAGAGCGGTGGGGAGCGCGGTTGGAAATGTGCAGGAGGGCCAGACCATGAGAGACTTGGTTCTCTTAAGGAATTTTAGTTTTATTTTGCATCCAGGAATTTTCAGATTGTTTCTTGAGGGGCTCCCTCAGGCCTGCTCCCTGGACTGGCGAGGTGCCCAGCCCTGAGTCCCATACCTACCAGCTCTACCAGATCAGCTCCCCGGGTATCCAGTTTGTTTGTGCTTGTGTGCGTGGGATTTTCCTGATTGAGCAAAGGTTTTCCCTACCTTTCTTTTGTCTTTAATTTGTCGGAGTATATGAGAGTCACTGAAAAGTTTCCAGCAGAGGAGTGAGCGTATGTGTGGTGATCACATCTCTGGACGAGGACGTGGGAGGTGCAGGGAGGGGTCAGGAGAAAGTAAGTACATTTCAGATATTCTGCGTTTGCAGAGTTGGGGTGTAAAAGTCCTGTGGGCATCGGGTGATAGGCGTCATGCTCAAGGGAAGGTCTAGACTGGAGATACAGACTGAGCCCAGAGATTTTTTTTTTTTTTTAAGATTCTTTATTTATTTATTTGACAGAGATCACAAGTAGGCAGAGAGGCAGAGAGAGGAGGAAGCAGGCTCCCTGCTGAGCAGAGAGCCCGATGCGGGCTCGATCCCAGGACCCTGAGATCATGACCTGAGCCGAAGGCAGAAGCTTTAACCCACTGAGCCACCCAGGTGCCCCTGTTTTTGTTTTTTTTTTTAAATGAATTTTTATTTCAGCCAATAATTTTTAGAAGATAATATGGCATAGACCCATGTGCCCACCACCTGGCATGAACAAATGCTGACATGATTTCATCTGGTACTTATGTAGTAAACACACGCATCGGAGTGGGTGCAGCCCTCTCCCTTTTCCTCCAGCCCGCCACCTTCCCTAGCACTCCCTCCCCTGCCTGGTACTTCCTGTGGCCAGTGTGTTCTACCCTGACCTTCTAGGTACAGAGCTCCTCAGCTGTGTGTTGCATTGGTCTGTCATTTACATATTTGCAAATGAGACCGTACTATGAATTACTTCTGCATTGTCCTTTAAAAAAAAATCCCTCAATAATGTGTTTTTAAGATTTATCGATGTTGATATAAGAAGTTCTTGGTCAGAGTTCTAGCATTTGAATTTCAACAGTTCTTCTTTTCATTTGGGCATTTTCCAGTTTTCTCTAATACGCAGAATGGTGCTGTAAGCCTCTCTTCACCCACACGTGCTAGCTTCCCAAGAAAAAGTAGCACACACATGGTGCAGGTGTGTACCTCTTCAGCCTTGCAGCTGTTGCCAGGTGGCTCTTTGGCGCGCCTGTGCTGGTGTAAACAGTCATCACCGGGGCGGAGGGTTTCTGTATCCGCACAGCCTTGACAGCAGGTGATGTTGGTAGACTTAAATCTCTGCCGGTCTAATGAGTGTGCTTTTCTCTGATGACTAGTACGGTTGAGCACCTTTCATTGCCTGCCCATATCTTTGCCCACTTTTCTTTCTTTCTTTCTTTTTTTTTTTTTAAAGATTTTATTTATTTATTTAACAGACAGAGATTACAAGTAGGCAGAGAGGCAGGCAGAGAGAGTGGGGAAGCAGGCTCCCCGCTGAGCAGAGAGCCCGATGCGGGGCTCGATCCCAGGACCCTGGGACCCTGAGATCATGACCTGAGCCGAAGGCAGAGGCTTAACCCACTGAGCCACCCAGGTGCCCCTCTTTGCCCGTTTTTCTATTGCATTTATTAGTCATTTTTTTTTTAAGATTTTATTTATTTATTTGACAGAGAGAAATCACAAGTAGGCAGAGAGAGAGAGAGAGAGAGAGAGAGAGAGAGAGAAAGGAGGAAGCAGGCTCCCTGCCGAGCAGAGAGCCCGATGTGGGACTCAATGCCAGGACCCTGGGATCATGACCTGAGCCGAAGGCAGAGGCTTAACCCACTGAGCCACCCGGGCGCCTGCATTTTTTAGTCTTTTTTATGGAGTTTTATATACTCTGAATATTAATTTTTTGCAAATATTGTCTCCTATTTTATGATATCTGTTTAAATGATTTTTTAAATGGAGAAATTAAAAATTTTGATATGGTTAAAATTTCATTATTTTCCATATATAATTTTTTTCCATCTTGAAAAATACATTTCTGTTCCAAAGTCATAAAGACTTTCTAAATTCTTCTGAAAAAAATTTGAGTTTTCTTTTTGAATATGCTGTGAGGTAGTTACTTACTTTCCAAAAGGAAGGACACTTGTCCCAGGGGCATTTATTAAAGAGTGCATTTTAATTTGTCATGCCTTTTCAATCATATCGAGGTACTATATATGCTTGGGAATATTTCTAGTGTTTTTATTTTGTTTCATGTATGCATTTATTTATCTCTGCTCCATTTTCAAGCTGTCAAAATACTGTTAATTTAGCAAGTGTCTCGATTTCTGGTAGGTGTGGTTTTTCCTCCTTTTTCTTTTTCAGAATAACCTTGGCTATTCTTAGGCCCTTACTCTTTTTTTTTTTTTTAAAGACTTTATTTATTTAATTGAGAGAGAGAGAATGAGTGAGAGAGAGAAATTGCGAGTGGGCCAGGGGAGAGGCAGAGAAGCAGATCCTCTGCTGAGCAGGAAGCTCAATGTGGGACTCGATCCCAGGACTCCAGGATCATGATCTGAGCTGAAGACAGATGCTCAACCCACTGAGCTACCCAGCACTCTTAGGCCCTTACTCTTTATTATAGATTTTTTTTTTAAGATTTTATTTATTTATTTGACAGAGAGAGATCACAAGTAGGCAGAGAGGCAGGCAGAGAGAGGGGAAGCAGGCTCCCTGCTGAGCAGAGAGCCTGATGCAGGGCTCCATCCCAGGACCCTGGAATCACGACCTGAGCTGAAGGCAGAGGCTTTAACCCACTGAGCCACCCAGGCGCCCCTTTTATTATAGATTCTAAAAGCAGTTTAAGCTTCATGAAAAATTGTAATGGGATTTGGTTAGAGACACATCCAATTTATAGATTAATTTGGGAAAAATTTGACATCTTCATGAATTGAGTATTTCTGTCAATGAATATGGTGTATATTTTTTATTGTTTATTGATGACTCATATTTTCAGTAATGTTTCCTAATAGTCTTCATAAAACTCATACACCTTTTTGGAAAAAAAGATTTATTTATTTTAGAGAGAAAAAATGTGCAAGAACAGGGAGAGGGTCAGAGGGAGAGGGAAAGAGAATCCCAAGCAGACCCCCTGCTGAGCATACACCCTGACGAGGAGGCCTGATGCCAGGTCCCTGAGGTCATGACCTGAGCTGGAACCAAGAATCGGCCATTTAACTGAGCCACCTTGGTGCCCCAAGCTCATACACCTTTTGCTAGATTTAACTTCAAATATCTTTATGTGTTTGTTGCTGCTGTGAATTTTCTAAAATTACATTTTCTGTTTAGTAATTGCTAGCATATAGGAATGCTATTGAGTTTTTTTGTTTTTTAGTCTAACAATCTTACTTCTCTTATTTCTTCTGTTAGCTTGCAGAGTCTTGTAAGTTTTCTATGCAGACCGTTAACTGCAAATACTGGTTATTTTGTCTCTTTCAATCCCAATATTTCGTATTTTTTTTCTTGGTCTTTTGTACTGGCTAGAACTTCTTCCTTGCCACAGTGACTAGAGCTGGGTGTTTCTGTCTTTCTGATTTTATTTTTAAAAAGTTTTAAGCCCTTTTTAAAAAGTTTTATTCTTTTAAGGGAGAAAGAGAGCACGTGCACATGTGTGAGTGCAGGGTGGGTGGAAGAGGCAGAGGGAGAGGGAGAGAGAATCTTAAGCAGACTTCCTGCTGAGCTGAATCCAAAGTCCAATATGGGGCTGGATCTCAGGACCCTGAGATCATGACCTGAGCTGAAATCAAGAGTTGGATGTTTAACCAACTGAGCCGCCCAGGCGCCCCTGTCTTTCTGACTTTAAAGACAGTGATATTAGTGTTCCACTAGTGATTACTCTTGGTTTTTGTGGAAATGCTTTTTTCAAGTTAATGCAGTGCCCTTTCTAGCCCTTTCTATTCCTAGTTTACTAAGAGGATTTTTTTTTTTAAATTGTGGTTGGATATTAACATGTAAGGCCTTTTGTCTATCTGTTGAGATGATTATATGGTTTTAGACAGTTGAGTTCCTAATTTGATGAATTATATTAATATATTTTCGAATACTGAACTGTCATTTATTTCATTCATGAGATAAGCCCAACTTTTGTGAAATACCAACTACCTGCTGAATTGTATTTGGCAATATTTATTTGGATTTTTGCATCAATGTTCAAAAGTGAGATTGGTCTGTAATTTTCCTTTCTTGTACTCTTTTTGTCTGGTTTTGAAAATCAAAATTAGAGTGGCTTTAAAAAATGAGTTTTTCAGCTTTCTTTTCTGTTCTTTGGAACAGTTTATATAAGATTAGAATTATTATTCCTTGAAGGCTTAGTCAAATATGTGACATTCTTTTGGGAAATGTACTAGATACATTAATTAAAACATTACTATTGTCTGGTAACTACTGTGGCAAGTGTTTCTGAGATACAGAATTTATATCCAAGTAGATGTGCTCGCCTTAGATACACTCTTCTGATAATCTTCCTTAGATTACCCTCAGATGACTTTTTGGCATTAGGAAAATAATCTGTCTCTTCTGGATACTCTCATTTATTTTTAAAGATTTTATTTATTTTTTGACAGAGACAGCGAGAGAGGGAACACAAGCAGGGGTAATGGGAGAGGAAGAAGCAGGCTTCCCGCCTAGTATGAAGCCCGTTGTGGGGCTTGATCCCAGGACCTTGGGATCATGACCTGAGCTAAAGGCAGAAGCTTAATGACTGAGCCACCCAGGTGCCTCTCTTCCAGTTTCTCTTATTCTGTACCCATGTAATTTTTTTCTTTTTTACCTGCAGAACTTTTATATTTTTCTTTATTAAGTTTAATCTTGTAAGTTTTGTTAACTTACAGGTAACTGAGGGGTTTTGTTTTTTAATTTGTTTAAATGATTTGCAAACTATATTTTATTTGTCTTCAAATATGTTATTTTGAATAATTTGAAATAATTATAGATTCACAAGCAGTGTAAACTATAGTGTGGAGAGGTCTTGTGTCCCCTTCTCTGTGTTTCATCGTAGACTATAGCTTATGTGATTACAACACAGCATTAAGTCCAGGAGCTGGACACGAGCACAATGTGTGTGGATTTCTGTTCATTTATCCCATTTGTAGATTCCTGTAATCATCCTGCAGTCAAGCTACGCAGCTGTCACACCACCACAACAACCTCTCCTGGTCTGTCTCTTTATAATTATGCTTACCTCCCTTCCCCTCCACCATTCCTAACCTTTGGCATCTACTAATGTTTCTATCTCCGAGATTTTGTTTTTTTGAGATTTTTTAAAAAAGATTTTATTTATTTATTTAACAGACAGAGATCAGGCAGAGAGGCAGGCGGGCGGGGAGGGGGGGGAAGCAGGCTCCCTGCTGAGCAGAGAGCCTGATGCGGGGCTCGATCCCAGGACCCTGGGATCATGGCCTGAGCTGAAGGCAGAGGCTTAACCCATTGAGCCACCCAGGCACCCCTTTGAGAATGTTTTGTAGCTAGAATCATATGGTATATGTCCTTTTGAGATTGGCTTTTTCACTTGGCATAGTGCCTTGAGATCCATGTATCGATAGATTGTGTCTTTTCTTATCTGAGTAGTATTCTGGGGCATGGATATACCACAGTTTATTTAAACATTCATCTACTGAGGGACATCTTGGTTATTTCTACTTTTTAACTATTACAAATAAAGCTGCTCTGAAAGTTGTGTGCAAAAAAATCGTGTACAGGTTTTTGTGTGGACATAAATTTTCATTTCTCTAGATAGATACCGTGCAGTGCAGTTGGTGCATTGTATGGCAAATTTATGTTTAGTATTATTAAGAAACTGCCAGTGTTTTTCCCAGAGTGGCTGTATCATTTTTCATTTCCACCAGCTGTGTGTGAGAGAGCCAGCTTCACTGCATCCTTGCCAGCCTTTGGTTTTGTCACAATTTTTTATTTCAGCTGTTCTCATAAGTATGTGGTGAGATCTCATCATGGTCCTAATCTTCATTTCCCTAATGACCAGTGGTGTCGAACATCTTTCCATGTACTTATTTTCTGAGTATCCTCTTCCATTAAATGTCTCTTCATGTCTTTTGCCCATTTTCTAATTGGATTGCTTATGATTTTACTGTGGGGTTTTGAGAGATCTCTATAAGTACCAGATAGGAGTCCTTTGTTGGATATATGGTTTGCAAATAATTTCTCCCATTGTGTAGTTTCTCTTTCTGTCTTCTTCCCAAGGTCTTCTGCAGAGCAAAAGACTTAACTTTTGATACACAAACTTTTGGATTCATTGGGTTTTCTCTGTTTTTCTATTTTAAATTTTATTGATTTTTGCTCTTATCCATGTATCTTTCCTTTTTCTTGTTTTGGATTTATTTTGCTCTTCTTTTTCTGGGTTCTTAAGGTGCAAACTTAGATGATTGATTTGAGACTTTTTCTCTTTTCTGTTGTAGGCATTTAGTGTTTAAATTTTCCCATTTAGCACTGCTTTTGCTGTGGCAATATCAAAATATCAAAAACACATTTTGATATTTTATATTTTCATTTCCATGTCTTTCATGTAGTTTTTGGTTTCCCTGAGATTTTCTCTTTGACTCATTTAGAACTATGTGGTTTAATTTCTAGTTGTTTGGGGGATTTTCTTTTTATGTTTTTGTTACTGATTTTTGAGTTTATTCCATTATAGTCAGAAACCATACTCCGTATGATTTAATTTTTAAAAATTAAAAAAAAAAAGACTTAATTTATTTATTTGGCAGAGAGAGAGAGAGAGAGAGAGAAAACAGGCAGGGGGAATGGTAGGCAGATGGAGAGGTAGAAGCAGACTCCCCACTGAGCAGGGAGCCTGACATGGGGCTTGACTCCAGGGCTCTGGGGTCATGACCTGAATTGAAGGCAGACACTCAAACAACTGAGCCACCCAGGCATCCCTGTATGTCTTTAATTCTTGAAAAATTATTAAGGTTTCTTTTATGGTCCAGTATAAGGTTTATTTTGGTTTGACAGGCACTTGTAAACAGTGTATATTCTGTTCTCATTGGGTGAAGTGTTCTTGTATATGTTGCTTAGTTCCTGTAGGTTGATGGTATTGTTGAGTTCTTCTGTCCTTGTTCTATCAGTTGTTCAGAGAGAGATATTGAGGTCCAGAACTATAATTGTGGGTTCGTCTGTTTATCCCGTCAGGTTTTGTCTCGTATATTTTACATTTCTGTCTTTGTTAAATGCACATTTAAGATTGCCATGTCTTCTTGATGGACTGACCCTTTCTTTTTTTAATGTTCTCTATATTCTCTTTCTTTGCTATAAAATTTACTTTATCTGATCACAGTATAGCCACTCATGCTTTTTTTGATTAACATTTGTGTGGATATCTTTTTCTGTCCTTCTGCTTTTAACCTACATATATCTTTACATTCGAAGAGAGTTTTTTATAGACAGCATAGAATGAAGTTGGGTTTTTTAAATATACTCGGCCAGTATCTGTCTTTTAATTGATGTAGTTAGACCACTTATATTTATTGTAATTATTGATTAGTCCTTTTCCTGTTTGTTCTGTTTTTTTTTGTTTCACCTAAGTTTGGGGATTAAACATTTTTATAATTCTTTTTGATTTATATGTTGTTGCTGTTGTTGTTGTTGTTTTTTTTTTTTTTTTGAGTGCATCTCTGTGTAACTTTTTAAGTGGTTGGTGTAGCTATTACATCATCTATACCTAACTTTTCTTATTCTATTGATGGCAACACCTTACCAGTCTGAGTGCAAGGTCTCTTTACCTTCCTGCATTTCTAGTATAACATACATTGAGAAGGACATCAGTGTTACAATTTTTGCTTTAACTGCCAAACATAATTTAGAAAAACTCAAGAGAAGGAAAGTAATTATGTTTATTTTTGCTCTTTCCATTTTTCTTCCCTCCTGATGTTCCACGATTCCTTTTATCATTTCCTCCCTGTGTAGAGAACTTTCTCGAGCCATTCTTTTAGAGTAGGTATGCTGGTGACAAAATCCTATTAGGTTTTGTTTGTCTGAGAAGGTCTTGATTTGCTCTGCTTTTTAAAAAAAAAAAATTTTTTTTTAAAGATTTTATTTATTTATTTGACACACAGAGAGAGAGATCACAAGGAGGCAGAGAGGCAGAGGGGAGGGAGAGAGAGGGGGAAGCAGGCTCCCAGCTGAGCGGAGAGCCTGATGTGGGGCTCGATCCCAGGACCCTGAGATCATGACCCGAGCCGAAGGCAGAGGCTTTAACTCACTGAGCCACCCAGGCGCCCCTGCTCTGCTTTTTTGAGGGATTTTTTTCTGAAAGAATTCTGAGTGGACAGTTCTCTTAGTTCTTGAAAAATATACCATTTCTTTCTGGGTGCCCTAATTTCTGATGAAAATTTGTTGGAGGCTTTCAGAATTTTTTCTTTGGTCTTCATTTTTTAGAATTTTGGCTGTAACATGTCTTGGCATGGATTTCTTTGGGTTTATTCTGTTTGGGGTTTGTTCAGGGTTGAATCTGTAGGCTTATTTCTTTTTTAGTCAAATTTGGCAGATTTTTAGCCATTATTTCTTTGAATACTTTTCCAGCCCCACCTCCTCTCTGCTCTCCTTCTGGGACTTGGAATGCAGGCATGTTAGTGCTTTTATTATATATCCTATGTGTCCCTGAAGCCCAGTTCATTTGCTTTGTAGTCTTTTCTTTGTTGTTCAGATTGGGTAATTGCTATTGTTATATCTTCGAGATCAGTGATTCTTTCCTCTGTCCTTTTCTGCTGAATTCATCCACTGAGGTTTTTATTACAGGTATGATGTTTCTTAGTTCCAAAATTCCATGTGGTTTTGTATGTATTCTATCTTTGCTTTCACTTTGTGTTTCTTTGCTGAGACTTTCTTGTATCTTCCATTGTTTCAGGTGTTTTGTAATTGCTCACTGAGGTATTGTAAGCTGGCTCCTAAAGTCTTGTTTAATATTTCTGTTATCCATGTCTTCTTGGTGTTGGCACCTGTTGGTTGTCTTTTCTCATTTCATTTGAGTTGTTTCTGGTTCTTGCTATGGTGAGAGATTATTTTTATTGAAACCTGGACATTTTAGATACTGTATTCTGAGATTCTGGATCTTGTTTAAATCTGATGTTTTGGCAGGTTACTTCTGATATTGCTCCAGCAAGGAAAGGGGGAATGCCCCTTGTTAATGCCGGTTTGGGGTTGAAATTCAGTGTCTCCTCTTGGCCTTTGTTGACACTTGGTTGGGTGTTCCTGCTCATTGAGGGTGGGAGTTCAGCCTTCATACTAGGTCTCAGCAGGTGATATCCTGGCTGGGAGGGACAGGGGCACCTTGTTACTGCTGGTGATGGTGGAAGTCCTGATTTTCTACAAGGCCTCCTCTGACGAAATCCCAGCGTTGGAAGCAGACGGATGGATTGATTCTGCTGGGTGGGGTGGAAGGAAGGGCATCTGCACTGTGGTGGTGGTGGTGGTTGGTGGGGGGGTTTCCCATGCTGTTTGACTGGAGTCAAACAGGTATTGTTTAGAAGTTTCTTCTGTTTGTTTTGTTTTTGTTTGTTTTGTTTTTTCATTATCTTTTCAGACTGCCCCTTTTATCCTCTTTGGCTGGAGATAGCAGGCGTTTTTTTTTTTGGAGATACCTTTTTTGTTTTGAGCTCATTGGTGTTTCTGGGTTGTGAGCTTCTCTAGCACCCAATCTGGGCCATAGGAGATGAAAAGAAGACCCAGAAACTCACTGGTGTGTTGTTCCTGGGCTCCTGCGGTTCCAGCCAGTCTGCCTGCTCTTCAGCTTTTGGCCCGTTTCTTTAGTCTGGAAGGTCCAGGGGTCTTGGCTGTACTCAGTAAGAGCAATAGGAAATTCCAAGTTTAATTAGTTTTGTAGATAATATATTCATATGCCATGGAAATTAAATGGTATAAGGAGATACATGGTGAAAAGTAACATCTCCCATTTACTTCCCCTCTTAGAGGACAGCTGTCATTTCTGGTTTCTTATAAGTCCTTCCTGAGGTATCCTGCACATACCAGCAAACACACGCAGCATCTATTTTCAAACCCCTGATGGCATTTTGCCACGTCCACTCTTTAACACCTCGTGTTTTTGTTTTTTTTTTCAAGATTTTACTTATTTATTTGACAGGCAGATATCACAAGTAGGCAGAGAGGGAAGCAGAGAGAGAGAGAGGAGGAAGCAGGCTCCCCGCTGAGCAGAGAGCCCGATGTGGGGCTCGATCCCAGGACCCTGGGATCATGACCTGAGCCGAAGACAGAGGCTTTAACTCACTGAGCCACCCAGGTGCCCCCCACCTCGTGTTTTTTCTCATGACGCTATGTCTTAGTGATCCTTTTAGATTTGTATGTGAAGACCTGCTTTATTCTTTTTCATGGCTTCATGATGCACCGTGGTGTGGGGATGCCTCCTCCCTGGAAGCAGTTGGAGTGTGTCAGTGTGGACACCATTGCCAGTTATATTCATTGTCCTTTCCTTGTCTGGGTCTTCTCTTACACCCAAGTCAGGGTCTGAGACTGTATGTTGTGGGGGCCTGGAGATCGTGGTCGGGCGACACGGATCCTTACTCGGGGCTATGTCATATGATCTGTGGATACTCACAGACAGTCTTGGATAGCGACTCTCAGACACATTTCTTTGTCATGTTCCGAAGGACTGTGTGGACCACATCTTAAAACTCTTCACAGGCACAAACAAAAGATTTTGACTATAAGCTTTATATACCTTTAATCTGTTTCATGGATTCAGTTGCTTCTTATTATAATAATGGTTAATAATAGTTAAAAGAAGTATACTTTATGGTTTAAAAATTTTTTTTTTCTTATTTCTGATGGCCACAAAAACATAGATCTGCTATGATTTGGGGCCTGAGTATTTTGATTACCTTTTTGGGAGGGCTAAGATTTACTTTGTTTTCGTTAAGATTTTTGAGTGTGGAAATGTCACCTCAGTAAGTTTGGCATTTTTCTCTGTGCAAGATGGTAATTTTTCTTTTGCATGATATGTTGCCCCCAAATTCTTGGTAATCTTGAATGATGTCGTGAGTTGCAGAACCTTTTTGCCCTTGTCTCTTCACAATTTTTTATTTTAACTTGGCAGTTTAATTCTAAATTCATGCATAATTAAGTTTGATCTTGCCCAGAGGGTAGACTCTGTCACTGTGGCACGCACTGTGAGGACCGTGTGGTCTCCTGCAAGCCATCTTGCCAGGGGCCCTTCCTGTCCATGACGTGCGCGTCAGGTGATCTGGTGGGAGTCTGTCTGTGTGTGGCGTGGTCAGTCTTCAGAGGTGGTTTTACTTGTTTCTACAGATCGTCTCAGCCAGTTAGGGCCCACCAGACCTTTCTGCCCTGTTATCAGCCTCAGGGCTCTGGACGTGCTCACCGCCTCCGACTTGGACACGCTCCTAGGCTCTGTCCCCGGCGTGTCCTCACCACACCTGCTTGTTCAGACCCGCAGAAATCCTGTTGCTTGGATTTGTGCCACGTTTTGTAACTTGAAAGCTTTGAGTCTAAACGTGGCAGTGAGTTGGAGTGAGGAAAGGAGGTGGGCAGAGTGGTTTCTGTCCTGGACCTTTCCCTTTTCACCTCTTCCCCCTGTGACTGCAAGAGATGCCTTTCTGAAAAAAAGGATTCAAATTCACTTGTGTAGCTTTGTTGCCATTCTTCATTTGTAATAAATTGGGGATTTCAGATAATCTGCTTTAAAAATAATTTTATATGTTTACTAATTTGTTTTGGAGTAAATTTATGAAGATGAATCAACGGGAGCTCAGAGGGTGACCAAGGCTTAGGTCACCCTAATAATAATAATAAATTATTATAAAAATAATTTATTTATTTATTTAAAGATTTTAGTTATTTATTCATGAGAAACAGAGAGAGAGAGAGAGAGGCAGAGGGAGAAGCAGCCTCCTCGAGGAGCAGGGAGTGATGCGGGACTCGATCCCAGGACCGCAGAATCATGACCTGAGCTAAAGGTTGACAACCATCTGAGCCACCCAGGCGCCCGAGACTTAGGAGTTTAAATGGGAAATTGAATCTTTGGGAAGCTTCCACATTTCATTAGATGTTAGATTTTGGAGTGAAGTCCTGTTTATTTACTTCTAAGTATACTCCCAAATAACAAGGTTAACCTCTTTTTAAAATAATAGATCATGAAGCCATTGATTTTTTTTACATAAAATACCTATTTGATTATTGTACTTTTCATGATGGATTTAGCCAGCAATTTCCTTATTTTTCCTTTTAATGAAGTCAGTTGTTTTTCTATAATAAGATTAAAAACACATGTTTTAAATCTGATGCAGAGTTTTAGTAAGATGACTTGAGAGTGTATAGGTATTTTTTAGTTTTCTCTTTTGTATTGTATTAGTAACTTTGTCTACTTCTATATTGTATTTTAAAATTTGGAACCTATTGATATATACTGTACTCCATGGGCATTTCATTTACTATCTCAAGGGATTTTTCTAGATGAAACTGAGAGATTTAGTGATGTAGTTTTTGTCTGATGAGCAGCAGATCCGTGAAGTTCCTTTGTGCCCTTCTGGAAAGAATGCTGCGACAGAAAACTTGTTTCTGTGTTTTGGGTACTCATCGATGGTGCCTTTTTGTGAACGTCTCAAAGCCCTAACATTGAAAATGTACTTGTACATATATGGGGATTATAGTAGCCTTTCTTGGTCATTCAAATAAATGTGAATCGTGATGTAAATCTTCGTGCTTTTTTTTTTTTTTTTTCCTTTTTAAGGTATTGCCATCAGAGAGTCAGCAAAGGTAGTTGACCAAGCCCAAAGGAGGGTGTTGAGGGGAGTCGATGACCTGGACTTTTTCATAGGGGACGAGGCCATAGATAAGCCCACGTATGCCACGAAGGTGAGCTCCCGAGAGGAATTTGCTGCTTCAGTGTGTAGCCAAGAGCGGAGCAGTGGAATGAGTAACACAAAATGAGATTATCTGGAAATTGTACTTAGGAGTTATGGGTCTATTTTTATTCTTATGTTTAAAAAGAAGGTTTTTTTGTTCTTGAGTGGGGTATTTTTGATGTGGAAAATCAAGTGAATTCACAAAACTGGAAGGCAGAACTGCCACAGCCTCGCTGGGTTACCCGCGGGAGCAGGGTCTGCTGCTGTGCAATTGATTGATTAGCCTGTCAGGGATGGGCAGTTACAGATTGATTACTAAAAAAAAGGACGAAAATTAAGTAGACATTTGTTCTAGGAAAAAAAAATGCTCTAGACTGAATGGAACTGGGGCTCGTCTGCGCTTTTCCGTCCTTTGCCCGTTGTTGAGGTGGTTCTTTGTGCTTAGCCGTGGGTGCGGGTCACGTGAACGCAGTGGGAGCCTCTCTGGGGGGTGGGGGGGGTGCATGTTGTTTCTGGGCCCGAATCAGCGCCAGGCCCGTGCAGGGGGCCGTGCCCCCACCCACCCGGTCTGCCCTGGGCTGGCCTCGTGGGGCTCTTCGGGTCACTGTCGTGAACTGAAGCTGGGCGTGTTTCGGTTTCTCTTGCCGCAGTGGCCGATAAGACATGGGATAATCGAAGACTGGGATCTTATGGAAAGGTTCATGGAACAAGTGATTTTTAAGTATCTTCGAGCCGAGCCTGAAGATCACTACTTCCTGATGGTGAGTGCCTGCCGCCCGGGGTGCTGCGTCCCTCAAAATTCCCAGTTAACGTGGATTGTGGGTTTTTTTTTCCAGATTACTTAGACTTTAAAATCAAGATATTCTTCTCTGGAGAGTTTTTAATTCTTGTTAAATCTATTTGTATGAATCGGGATGCTTTTTGGGCAAGTAACAGGAGGCTCCACAAAAATGTCTCAAATCAAAGGGGCTCATTTTCTCTCAGAACAGGAAGGCCAGAGCTGGGCGGTTCCTGGGCTGCTCATCTCGGGCTCTAGCGTGGCCTCCTGTGCTGGTTCCCTGCTGGCCCCAGGGTGGCCGCCCATTGCCCCCCCCCCCCCCCCCCCCCCCCCCCCCCCCCCCCCCCCCGGCCTTACCACCTCAGAGGTAGAAGTGCTTTGTAAGAATGAAGAGTCCCTTTCCTGGGAGCCTTCCCAGCAGACGTGTCCCATCTGTCCCCGCTCTCCAGCAAGGGGGATGGAATTACCCCGATGGGTGTAGATTAATCACATTTCTTCCCTGGGGCTGGGCAGGGGACCATCGCTGTTCACCCGCCCCAGGAATGCGAGTGCCTGAAGTACCAAATAGGCCTCGATTTGTAAGGAAGGCAGAGGGAGGAATGCCCTGGGGTAGGAAATGGACTATGTACATTGATAGCCCCCTGAGGTAACTTGATGACTGTGATTTTTCTTTATAGCAGAGGAAACTGAGTCAAAATATTATTTTGCCAGGGTTTAAATTTTTTTCTTTTTTTTAGCTTATTGTTTAAGTAATCTCTATACCCAACATGGGGCTTGAACTCATGAACCCTGAGATCGTCTCCTGCTCTTCCATCTGAGCCAGCCAGACGCCCCAGGGTTTGAATCTCGTTATAAAATAAAATTGAGCTGAGTTATGGGCCCTGATTATCGTATTTAATTGATCTTGTTCAGATAAAATAAAACATTACAAAGAAATGAGGAGAAATGTCTCTTAGTTATGGAATCTTTTCTAGTTGTTCTACTCAACGTTATGTGTTTCCTTCCCTGAAATGTTCTTTTTAAGTTAAAATTAATTACATGTTCACAACACTTGCTTTAGAGAGAGCAATTGCATGTAACATAAGCTGCATATTAAAACGTACATAATTTAGCTTTGGATTGTTTCCACCCAAGTATATTGTCAAATGGTCCCAGATCCAATTATATAATTCTTCCTAATGTTAAATATGGAGTGTTCTTTAGAATTACCTGGCTTAAAATGTGCTAACTCTAAGGCTAGTATGGTAGTTAGGGGAATCTATATATTTAATGTCTATTAAAGCAAGTCCTCGAAAGTGCTCTGATCCTCCTTCTGGTCGTATCTTCGCAACCGGGAACAGCCAAGGATGGGTCCTGTGTTTTACAGGCCACTGGGAAGTGTCTACGCTGCGGATCTGCAGAAGCCAGGAGACTGACCGCGTGTGTCTGCACGGCTTCGCCTTGAGAGCCAAAACAAGTTCCCAACTGCCACACGTGGCATTTTTCCTCCTCTAGCCCATCACGTAACTACCTGTTGGATAGGATTTTAGGAGCAGGCGCTGTGGCCAGCTGCTTCCTTCTGTCTGCCGCAGCTCGCTGGGTCAGGAGTTCTCCCCTTCACACCACATGCAGGAGGCCCCCAGGACATCGCCACCCAGGAAGTTTCTCCTGAAAGAAATTTTTTTCCAGTTTAGCTGGCATATATGGGCCGGTGAGGCAAAACCACTTGCCAGGAAGGAATCAGACGTGTTCGGATATGGAAAAGCTGAAGTCCGTTGGCCCAAAATGAGTCTCTGTAATGATTGTTGAGGAAAAAAGTCAAGTTTATTAAAGATAAGACAATATTATGTGATGCACATTATGCTTTGAATTCTGCATGTCTGTTTATTGCAGGAGGGGCTTGAGGAAGTGGTGAGAATGGTAAATTTCTTTCAGGTTTATACCCTTAATCATCAGTTAATGGAACAGTTAAAGGGGAGTAAAGCAAGTATACAGATTTATGGCCAAGTCCTAGAAGTTAATTAAAGACAAGGACTGAACTGTTCCATCAGTAAGAGCTCATTGGTGTTCGAGAGTCTCAGATGCCTAAACCGTAGGCCCTCGGAGGCTCACAGGATTGTTCCTTCTGACTCCTGTGAGCAGTCACCCAGACATGCAGGCGAGGAGACTCTCTGCACAGCTCGTATTTTTCGAGAAGTTTCAGAGACTCCCATCGTATTGGTCATGTGGATTGGGCAGACAGCAAACCGGAATTGTACTCTTTTCTTCAATACTGAGTTGCTCAGAGTTCAAAATAGAATCATGTATTTTAAGGAATGGCAGTGCTTTCGAGTAGAAATTGAGTTATAACTTCCGAAGAGATTTGCAGATTTTTTGACAATGAATCAAGTGAGAATAAGCGAGTAGCACATGCTGTCCTAGAAGGCCTGAGGATGTGGAGCTCCGGCGTCCAAGAGCAGGGCAGGTGGCCGTCCCCACTTGAGGGAGGGGGCGAGGGGAGAATCTCCCATCCTCTGCCTTTTTGTTCTGTTCTGGTCCCACGCACACTGGTGAGAGCAGATCTCTTTACTCAGTCTACTGGATGCTAATCTCCTCCAGAAGCAGCCTCACAACACACCCAGAAATCACGTGTAACCCGCTCTCTGGGCATCCCTTAGACCAGCCAAGTTGACACGTAAAACTAACGATCGCACGTGGTATGTCCCGACTGCGAAAGATGTAGACTGTCTCTGTGCGGTCCCATAGCCACCAGCCAGGGCAAGGGCAGAGTGTCACGTCCTCAGGTTCCCTCTGTTAGTTCCCACTGGCCATGTGCTTTCCATATTCTGGTATATTGTCCTCTCCTCTCCCCCTCTCCTTCCTTGAGGATTTATATTTTTAAAAAGGTTTCTTTATTGCTTTTATAGGGGCATATGGGAGTAGACCAATATTAGGTACATGTGTTCATTTTGCTGTCTTTATCCAGAAATATGGATTGGTTTTTATGGTACTGATTAATTATTCATTTCTGAATCAATACCAGATGATATTTTACCGTTGTTACGAACAAAAATGTTTATGCTGCTTGCATTCCTGGGATATTTTAATCATATGCTTCAGTATTTAAAAAAATAAAAACTCGATACTTCACCTTAGGTCTTCTTATACATAATGGTTTGGGAAAGTTTTATTTAAATCGATGTGTGTTCGCTTTGGCAGCACAGACAGTAATTGTGGGAACGATATGGAGAAGATAAGCATGGCCCCTGTAGAAGGATGACATGCAAATTTGTGAAGGGTTCCATATTTAGAAAAAGAAATAAATTCAATCTCCTAAAGGAACAGCTACTGGTAGGAAGCATAGAAGGAATGGAGGATTGAGGAAGAAATGGATTTTTGATTATGTTGCTCAGAACCTTTGAAGATATTGCCCTTAATAATGCTGAATTTGATTCAGAAATCAGGAGAACCTAATTATACTATAAACGTTCCCTTAAGTGGAAATATATAGATTTTAGTGTAACTTCTTCACAGGCGGTGAATTGTTTGTCAGCAAGTAATAAAAGTGTAGAAAACAGTCAATTAAACAAGCTAGGGGTTTTATTTTTCTTCGATAGAAATAGTAGGGAGGCCAGTGCTGTTAATGACAGTTCTCTGGTGTCATTGGAGCTCTCTGGGCTCTAGTATCTTTAGCGTATGGCTTCTACTCTGAGGATGCCTCATGACCACAAGTTGGCTGCTGCAGCTCCAGTCATCACATCTGCATTCCAGGAGAGAAGAGAAGTCTCCTCCGCAAGTCCTAACCTTATAAGGAGCTTTCCTAGGAGCCATAATCTATCAGCTTTTGCTTCTTATTGGCCTGAACTTACTTGGTCATCTCTGTCCGCAAGGAAGTGTGGGAAATGCTTTTCCTCAGGGCTTGCTCCCACCTCCTGTGAGTGATGGGTGCTGTGTCACTATGGCAGAAGGGAGAGTGGATACTGCATATGATGTGACCGCATGTGTGAGGACAGTGGCAAAACAAGAATTGAGCTGTTTGCAGAACGCTGGCTGGATCCTAGCTGTGTGGAGAGTGCCATGGGCTCTAAGGAGCCCGCGGGTGAGGGAAGGGCCCAGTCGGGGTGTGCTGCTGCTCCTGTGCTTTGGCTCTCCTGCTCCTGGTGAGTCTCTCCGGGTGTGGACTCGGGAGACAGGGTGTTGTCTTTGGCGTTTCTGTGGCCCTTCGCCCACAGGCTGTGACCCAGGGCTTTGCCCCTCTGGGGAAGGCTTTTTTCCAGTTCCAGAACTGTGAGTATGACAGAACATTCGGAGACTGTCTCTGGGACTCTGCTCAGTCCTGTCACAGTAAGCGGACTAAGTAACATCTGCTGTCTTCTCATGTGTTTCAGTGATGCACACTGAGTACCGTGTCCCCCGCCCTCCCCCGGCCCTTCTTGCGTGGTGTCCGTCGCTCCTGTCCTAACGGCCCTGCACTCAGTTGTCCAGTGGACGCTTCCTGTCTGTTGAGCTGTTCTAGTCTCTTTAGATGTGTACTGTGTTTCCAATTTCTTGATTTTATTAGAAACAAAACGTCTGCACATACAGTTTCTCTTTCTACATTTAGAGCATTTTTCCTCTAAAAAGAACTTACCAGTGTTTGATATCGGGGTCCAGAAGTGTTAATATCAAGTCTTGGGGTACCTGGGTGGCTCAGTCAGTTGGGCGTCTGCCTTCAGCTCAGGTCATGATCCCGGGGTCCTGGGATCAAGCCCTGTGTCTGGCTTCCTGCTCAGAGGGGAGTCTGCTTCTCCCTCTCCCTTTGTGTTCTCTCTCTGTCAGATAAACAAATAAAAACCACCGCACTTGTCTTTAGCTTACCATCTCAGGCTCTGTCCGCAGCATACAGAGGCCACTCTGTCTGTACTCCTGTCAGCATTGGTTGATACCTTTTTTGATTATTTGATGAAGTAAAAATTCAACTTGTTTTTAATTTGCATTTTTTTAAAGATTTTATTTATTTATTTGACAGAGATCACAAGTAGGCAGAGAGAGAGAGAGAGAGAGAGAGAGAGAGAGGAGGAAGCATGCTCCCAGCCGAGCAGAGAGCCCGATGCGGGACTCGATCCCAGGACTCTGGGATCATGACCTGAGCCGAAGGCAGAGGCTTAACCCACTGAGCCACCCAGGCGCACTAATTTGCATTTTTGAGAACTTGGACCGTGCTCATTTTCTCACAGGTGTACTGGCTGTATTTCCTCCTGTGAATTGCTGGTTCGTGTGCTCCGCTCTTGTGCATTTTAGTGTTTTGTTGCTTCTCTTATTGCTATGATCTCCCAAGTTTTTTGTGATAAAATGTACACACTATAAAATTGATCATCTTAGCTATTTTTGATTGTATGATTTGGGGGCAGGAAGTACATTCACCCTGTTTTGCAGCCATCAGCACTGTCACGTCCAGAACTTTTCATCTTCCCAAGCTGAAACGCTGTCCCCATTAAACATGTGTCCCTGTGCCCTCCCCCAGCCTCGGCACCCATCCTTTTACTTCCTGTGTCTGTGAATCTGACCACTCCAGAGCCCTTCTGCACGGGGCTTCACATGGGATTTGTCCTTCTGTGACTGGCGTGTATCTCTTAGCATGACGTCCGGGGTCATCCATGCTGTAGCAGGTGTCAGGACGTCCTTCCTTTTTAGGGCTGAGTAAGATCCCGTTGTGTGCACGTCCTGTGTTGTGTTTATTCTGTGAGCTCTTGCGCAGAACAGGAAGCTTTTGTCGGCATCAGAGTGTGTTTTTCTCAGTTGATTTTTTTCCTTTTGTGGGCTATGTTTTTTGAGCATCTATAACTTTAAATTTTCATGTAGTAAATCTATTTCCCTTTGATGTTTATACCCTGTCTTCATCCATTTGGGGTTATTTGGAACGTGATTTGACACAACTTGAACCCAGGGAAGATCTGGGGAGCCAGGGTTAATCTACTCCCTGCTGGTGGTGTCTTCCTGGAGGCTCACCTTTTGCCGCAGGTCATGTAGGGAACTCCTTTTGCGTGGGCAGGAAACACCCCCTAATCTGTGTGACCTATGCCCGTGCTCTCCAGACCTTCTCAACCTTTCTCTCCTGATACTGTTCCCCTTCTATGCAGTTTAAGTGCCCCCCCCTTTTTAAATTTTTTTTTTAAAATATATTTTGACAGAGAGAGATCACAAGTAGGCAGAGAGGCAGGCAGAGAGAGGGGGGGAAACAGGCTCCCCGCTGAGCAGAGAGCCTGATGTGGGGCTCGATCCCAGGACCCTGAGACCATGACCTGAGCCGAAGGCAGAAGCTTTAACTCACTGAGCCGCCCAGGTGCCCCAATGCCCCCCCCTTTTAAAAATAAACTTATTATTGAAGTGCTGGGATTCCTGTTCAAGGTGAGAAAACTGTAGATTTCTTTAGTTAATGTATGTTATTTCTGCTGGTCTGAATAGCATGTATGGATAATCACAGCTGAATTTCTTGACTACATGCCCTGTGCCCAGGCTCCCCGCCTCCCAAGTATTTGCGTGTGTTAACTCCTTTATCTCATTCCACGACAACCTTGAAGTGGGTAGGTAGTTCCTAGGCCCATTCTTCAGACTGATGGGAGGTTCCGGAAGAGGGAGGCCCTGTAGCCGATACACTGGACTCTGCAGCCGCCGATCCTGTGCGGTAAAGAAAGGAAATCTGTCGCAATAAACAGTACCGTTTGCAGTGTGAAGTGTGTGCTGGGCACTTCACGGGTCTAACGGGTGCGGGGGACACGTTAACATAAGTCAGATGTTGTTGAGTGATTTTTTAGGTCCCTAATTACAACCTGCTTTTGTGGATGACTTCATTATTTCTCTCCTGTGTTTCAAGATTGCCTTCTCTGTCCCATCCAGGGAATATATTGCTTCTAATTATGGTGATAAAACTTTCTTGTGACACTACATTTGAGCTTTGTTCACTTGCAGTGCTAGAGTCGAAACCGAAGGGGGCAGCTGGCGGGTCGCTAAGCTGGTTTGACGAGGTGACACGCATGCAGCGCAGAAGTCAGAAGGTGCTGGAAGTCTGTTGCCTTCTCCCCTCTGTTCTGGTCCCCAGACCCTCCTCCAAGAGGAAACTGCCCTCCTCAGTTTAACCAGCTCATTGTTTCTCTTTCCAGAGGGAACTGTGAGCAGGCAGATGGATTGTGTGTAAACTCTTGTTTTAATCCGGACAGTAACCAAGTATACCTCTTGTACACCTTGTTTTCTTTTTATTTAAGAAAATAAAAATGTGGTGACAGACGTGTGATGTGAAATTCACCCTCCCAGTGGTTTGTAAATGTCTCGTTCGCTCATGTTCCCGGTCCTCTTCGCTGCGAGGTGGGGCTCCTGTCCTGTCCTTGTCCGCGTTTGCCCGTGGAGCAGCTCCCCATCTCTCCCCACACTCCGTATTCTAGAAGGTTTTCATTACAAATCACGGACCCCGAAGATGCGTTGAGCATGTGTATGACTCGGAGACGCCTCTGTCTTTCCTGGGGCTGGTGCCCCAGCGGCTCAGAGCCCGCTCTCTCCTCCTGACGGCTGCGGCGCGTTCTGGTCCGTGGACACGGCGTGACTTCCGTCCTCGTGGCCTTCACCACGGCACGGGGGTTTCTCATCCCCTCGAGCGCTGTGGCCATTCGCCCTTCTGGAGCATCTTGGTTTGGTGGCTCTCTTGCCTACGGGATGTGACTGGATGTTGCTCACGGTCCTACAGACAGACTTTTCTTTTCAGTAGCTGAGTTTCTCACTTGGGTTTGCGGAAGCTTTTAGTAAAAATAACTCACTTCCATGGAGCCCATTCCGCGTGCCAGGCGCCGCCGTGCGGTTTACTTACACCCCGTCCATCTCCCACCTCTGGTTCCCGCAGAGACAGGGGGTCGCTCTGCAGACAGTGAAAGCGAAGGCTGGGGTCTAGCCCCGCGGCGAGGACTTCAGAACCGTCATGTGAACTCCACGGGTCGCTGCTGCTGCTGCGAGACCAACGTGTTTGCTCTTTGATGAGCTCTTTTACACTATGTTAAGCTTTCTCTGTTTAGTGTATCCTATTTATGTGTTAATTTTTCTTAAAACTCTGGCTTGGTGGGGCGCCTGGGTAGCTCAGTTGGTTAAGCGTCTGCCTTCGGCCCAGGTCACGGTCCCAGGGCCCTGGAATGGACCCCGGCAGGGAGCCTGCTTCTCCCTCTTCTCCCTGCTCGTGCTGTCTCTTGCTATCTCTGTCACTGTCTCTGTCTCTCTCTCTCAACTAAAGAAATAAAATGTTAAAAGCAACTCGGCTTGGTTTTCTCTTTGCTTTGTAGCGAGTGTGTATTCTTCCTAATAATTTGGTATTTTTAAAACATTTTTTAGTGTAACTATACATATATAGTATTTCCGTACAACTCTAGCTGTATATATTTACCTGGTATTTGTTTAGGGCTGAATTACTGTGGTTCGTGAGCACGTTGGTGCATTTCCACGTTTTCTTACCTCCTCTTCCGTTCTTCTACCTCCCGCTCTGGAGGTGTTGTTACCGATCACGTTCCACTATCGACATTTATAACATTGTGTGTGCCAGTGCCTCCCGTGCCTGATCAGTCTAAAACACTGTGTTTGATTCCATGACAAGAGGATATCACTGTCTTTATATTCTCTCCGCTTGATACTATTTCTGCTGTTTTAATTTACAACATTTGCGTGCCGTTCTGTACGTCCCAGGAAAGAGCTGTCTTTCCTTCTACCTCCTGCGTGGATTAATTGCTCCTGTAAGTCTTTGGCTGTACTTGGTGCGTTCTTCTTGTTTGGCTGAACTTTATCTTCTAGTAGAGGTAATTCCCTAAGGCCTTCTCCAAGTTCTTGTACATTTAAAGATAATTTCATTTTTGTAACAGGCTTGATCAGCAGTGTGACCAGACGTAGAATTCTTGGGTCACACCTTCCTGCTCAGAGGACTGTATGTATGGCCCCCTGGGTCCCAGTGTTTAAAGCTCTGTGTCTGCCCAGGGCGGCTGTACTTTCCCCGCTTGACAGGTATCAGAGTGTGGGCGGACTGCCGTGACAAAGTACCAAAGGCTGGGCGTCTTACACAACAGGCATTTTTGTTCTCACAGTGTTCGAGGCTTTAGGTGCGAGATCCCGGCGCTGTCAGGGTCATCCGTGGTGAGGGCTCTCTTCCTGGCTGGCAGGTGGCCACCTTCTCGCTGTGTGCTCATGTGGCCTTTCCTCTGTTGGCGTGTGGAGATGGAGAGAGCTCTCGGGTGTCTCTTTCCTTTCTCAAAAAGGCATCAGTGCTAGTGGATTAAGGCCCCACTCTTGGGCCCTCATTTAACTGTGACCACCGCCTTAGAGGCACCATCTCCAGATACAGTCACTTTGGGGGTTGGGCTTCAGCATAAGAACTTCAGGACACAGTTCGGTCTATAATGAAGGGTAATGTGGACTTTTTTTTTTTTTGCCAAAATGCCCAAAGAATTTTTATTTATTCTTTTTTTTTCTTTTTGCAGCGTTAAATATGTGATGTATGTCCGTATTTATTGACATGGAAAAATGTTCACAACATATTGCTGAATGACAAAAAGCAGGTTTATTTATTCTTTTTATCTTTCTATCATCTTCCTATTTGATAACGATTATTTTAAATGGATATTTGAATTTTTCGAGCTGTTCTTGGTCTTGATTTGTATCTGCTTTGTTTTTATATCTTCCTGGGCATGTGCGTTTTGTCTGCTGTTTGTTTTTCATATTTTCTCTCTTTCCCCTCTTGTCTTCTTTGAGTGTTTCCATATGGCATCTGGCTGGTTTCCGCGCGCTCTTTCCTCCCCTCCGAACTCCCAGTAGTTCTTCCTCCACTTGCTGTGTGCGTGACCTCAGTCTGGGCGGGGCCGGGCGGGGCCGGGCGGGGCCGGGCGGAGTCTAGGCGAGGCTGCCTTGCGCCTGCGCTTTCCTGGCAGCAAAGAGGTTTCCTGACCTTCGTCCTGCACTCGGAGGGCAGGGGGGGCCCGGGGCTTGGGAGGCCCCTCCAGCCCTTCTGCTCAAATGGACGCTCTGGGTCCGAGCCGGGGCTGACGCTTCTGCTCCTCTGGGGAGAGCTCTGCTCTTCGCCGGGGATCCGAGTCCCTGGTGTTCCCTTTTGGTGTCCATTCAGCGTCTCGGTTGGGTTTTTCCTGGCAGCGGGTCTTTCCAGTCCCAGGTATTCTGGGTGTTACGGCCTTCTCTGTAACTTGGGCCTGTTTTGCTGTGGTTAATAAAAGCAGAAATGTTTTGGGAGGTCTTTGCCATCTTCAAGCTTTTAAGACCCACGCCAGATTTCTTTAATTAATCACTGTAAAGGTACTCTAGCTGTAAAATTAGGGAATGGTACAGCATCCTAATGAATATGCTTTCAGGGTAATTTTTTTATGGCTGTGATGTAATTACAGGAAACTTGGGCAAAGGCTAAATGTAGTCGGTGTTTTCTTACAGACAGAACCTCCACTGAATACGCCAGAAAACAGAGAATATCTTGCAGAAATTATGTTTGAATCATTTAACGTACCAGGACTCTACATTGCGGTTCAGGTAAAAACAGTTATTTTTACAATTCCCAACAGAGCTTAGCTGTCCACTAGTGGACGGAACGGCGATTGCAGAGGCTGTCTGTGGGAAGACCGTGCGTTGTGTCCTTCCCTTTCCCGCTCCCTTAGCGCACACCCGACCCCACTTGGGTTTGAACTCAAACATTGTAGAGAACATGTTCTGTGTTTGTTTTTATGTTTACACTATTGATACAGGATTTATTTGGCTGTTTCTACGTGCATTAAAATCTGTCCTATTTCTCTTCGGATGACAAGATCAGGAAGTAGGTGTGGGGTTTTTTTGTTTGTTTGGGTTTTTTTTTTTTTTTTTTTTTTGGTTCTTTCACTCCTGATCATAATAGAGGAAAGATACTGTAGAGTCTGTTAAAAAAGAAAATAAATAGCTTGAGAGGGTCCCCCTTAGGGATTTCAGGCTCCTGTGGTTCCCTGAACCGACAACTTCCTCTGAAGCTCCTTGCTCCCAGCGTGGGGGTATCTGTTGGTTTGGGTGGTCATTTCTCTGTCATCCTATGTAAAGGAATTGGCTGAAATTTTGGGGAATAATGGGGCAGGTGTTTCCCAAAATATTTTCTGCATCATACTAGTCCCTTTTAAGGAAAAGGAGGAGGAGTTGCATAGGAAAATAATTTGGGAGATCCCACTCGCCGTAGCCTGCTGGTGGTGAGTCACAGTGAGTAGCAGAGTAAAGGCCCTGAGAATGCCTGCGTTGAAGAAATCTGTTCATTCCAACACTTCCAAATTTATTTAACCAGAAATCTCCTCTTCCCCAAGTTATTTACATTCCATGGAGTAGGGAGACACTTTAGGAAACACTGAACCCCAGCCAAGTGCATTGAGGCTGCCTGGAAAGGGTTTTATGTAAGAACAGATTCTCAGGCTTCGTCTCAGACCAAGGTTTTCCAACCTCAGTGGTTCAGAATGCACAGTTCTGTGTGGTGGGGGCTGACCTGTGTGTTGCAAGGTGGTCGGTATTTCTGGCCTCTCCCCACTGGAAGAAACACCACCACCGGTTTCCTCTTCTCCAAGTGTGACAATCCAAAATGGTTCTAGACATTGCAGAGATTTCCTGAGAGGCAGCGTTGCCCCTTCTGAGCACAGCTGCCCTAGTCCTACCGGATCGGAGTGTCTGGGTGTGAGGCCTAGTAATCTGTTTTTGTTTTTTTTTTTTTTTTTTAAACTCCACAAGTGATCTTACCATATCTATGGACCACACTGAGAACTAGTGGCTTAGAGATGAAAATCTTACTCCATAGTGAAGTTCCTCTTTCACGGGCTTTCCTTTGTAAATGTCGTCGATTTATTGTATTGAAAACTTGACCCAGCCAGCTTAATTGTACTAAATTTGTGTATTGTGCAATTTGGAATTTGAATTTTGGAGCAGTGGGGGCTTTGGCGGGGGGTGGGGGTGGGGGTAGTGGGGGTGGGGGGGGTGGGGGGTGGAGGATAGGGCTGGTTGAGATTTGCTTGGAGTAGCTAAGAAAGAGCTTGTCAATGAGCCTGAGAACATGCAGGCAGAACACTCGAGAAACAGGTCCCGTGTGCTCACGGTTTCTGCGTCTTTTATCCAGGCAGTGCTGGCCCTGGCTGCGTCTTGGACATCTCGACAAGTCGGTGAACGCACGTTAACAGGGATCGTCATCGACAGCGGGGATGGGGTCACTCACGCCATCCCAGTGGTAAGCAGGATAGTCAATGCTTCACTCTCTGTAGGCCTCACCTAATTTTGAGGTAAGGGAAGAAATGAAAGAGAAAACCCTTTCTGTAATTAAAATTTCACATTAAAAGTCATGGCTGTACTTAGAAAAGGTAAAAAGAGGTTTTAAACCCAGGTATGTGGGAGGGACAGACGTCCCTTCACCGTGGCATTGGTGGTTTTCACTCTGTAGTGGCAGATGTCCGCAGTCGGGCCGTGAGCCGCGGTTGGGACTCCTGGCCTCCGCGTGCTCCTCCCGGGGTGGCATCGCCCGTGGACTTTTCCCGGCTTGCATGCGGAGCTGCCGGGTAGATGTCATCTTGGAGACGGATTGTTGGCCTGAGGCACGACCCCTTGGAGGGTTACTGCTGTGTTGTGGGACCGGATGTGTACGACTTTGAGCCCCTTATGCTTTAGAGGAATTATTCAAGGAATTACGTGCTTGTTTTTTAAAAAATGGATTCAAGAACGAAGAAGGAGAGATTGTACATTTTGACTTGCAGAATGCTCTGCAATGTCATTTTTTGGTTTTAATTTTTAAAACCTTAGAGAAGTGATTCCTAATTCAGGCTTCAAGAGACATCTGTAGTCAGGAATTAGAAACGCCAGGTTTGTCCCGTGCTACATCCGGGGTCCCTGCTGTAGAGGGTGAGGGAGGCATCGGGCAGGCCTGGCTGATGCCTGCGGGTCCTGGGCTGGGAGCACCAGGGCCCTCTCAGCACGCTTACTCCTCTTCTGGGTCGTTGTGAAGTGTTCGTGCCACTCGATGTGTAACACTGACGGGGAGATTCTGGCATTGGGCTTGTCTCTGAGGTTGTGCCCTCCAAGCCCAGTAAAGCCAAGCCCCGGGGGCAGGGGTGCCGAGGGGCTGCTGCTCGGCCCATCTGGTCTCGAATGAGAAGTAGAGAAAACAGATTTCACAGAGTGTACAAGAGTGTACAGGTCCACAGAGGAAGTGGTTTTAGACCTTTTATCTATGCTTTTTAATCAGTTTTTTTCTGATTTTCTGATTTTCTGAAATTACATTTGTTGTACAAAATTTCTGTAAAACAGAAGGTAACATGACCATAAACCTGCCCAGAGAACCACATCATACTTCTGTTGGGAGAACCTTCCCTGTTCTTTTTCTTAGGTGCACAGGGATGCATGTTTTAGGCAAAACTGGGATACTCTGTGTCTCGTTGTGTGTATTCTAATTGTATAATATGATCTTGAAGTTATGTTTTGCATATTGGCTTGTCCCTAATATTTTTTCTCATGGTTAAATATTCTGTGAAGAAATATTTAATAGTTGCATTATAGCCCATCGTGTGGGTATGGGATAACCCATTCATTTATTTTCCTGTGGTTGGACACATAGGGTGTTCTTTTTTTTTTTTTAAGCCATTACTTACTTAATGCTGGTCAGCTTCATTTTAGAAAATGTTGCATGTAATGCATAGAGTATGACAATTTAGTTTGTGAGTAGTTTGTGTTAGCTAATATTCTTGTGAGCTTGGGTTAATCTTTATTACTTTAATAATTTGTACCATCTTTTATTTCCATCTCAAAATATTTCACAAATAGCTCAGACACTGTGGAGAGACCAAATCTTTTACTTCTAGAGTTCAGGTCCATCAGAAAGCACATGAGAGGAATTTGGGCACCTGTCCTTGCAGCTTAACTGCCCATGTGTCTGGTGCTGGTAACCCTTGGCTCCAACCCACCCATAAGTTGAGGTCGGCGGTCACCGCTGTCCCCCCCCCTCCCGTGGGCATGTGGCATAGAAGCCGGTGCTGGAATGTGGAGTCTGGAGCGTCTCCTGTCTTCGGCTGGAACTGTGGTAGGAAGCTGTCCACTCTGGCCACCAGCCCCCGGAGAGCCATGGCTTCTGGGGCAACTTGTGCCCCCAGGATAGCTGGTGAGGGGCTGGGGCCGCCTGTGTGCGGCTGGCGTGTGAACTCCTGGCTTGCTTCCTGTCCGGGCCCCACAGACGTGCTTTGCCGACCAGGCACACAGCTCGCCTAGCCAGA
This sequence comes from Enhydra lutris kenyoni, assembly GCF_002288905.1. NCBI lineage: Eukaryota > Metazoa > Chordata > Mammalia > Carnivora > Mustelidae > Enhydra > Enhydra lutris. The sequence continues at coordinate 28,073,006 of NW_019154121.1, forward strand.
GCGGCCCAGCTCCTGACCAGCACTGGTCTCCAGCTGCACAGGGTCAACTGACCAGAATTAGTCCTAACACTTGCAGCTCTCGGTACCATAAATGGGACCGTTTATCAAGTACCAAGTACGTGCCCCAAATCAGTGCTATGTGCTTGACTTACTGCGTTTCACCAAGTCTCTGTTGTAAACTACGTGTGGGTTTTGTTTGCCCAGACTGTGGAGGAAGGTTTTGGGGCTGACATGCGTTGACAGGCTTGTGCGTGGTCACTCAGCGGACTGTCTTGGAGCCGGGATTTGCATCCAGGTTGTCTGAGTCTAATCCCCGTGTACTTAGCCAGATTGTTGACTCCTGAACGTCAGTAGGTTCATAGTTGGTTTCCCACTTCATAGGTAAAGCTTTTCCCTTGTTCCTGTTCTCACAGATGGCACGACCTTTTGGAAATGCACTGGTTTTTCTCTTCACTTTTCTGACGTGATCATTTTGGTTGTTTGCAGAGTCTCAGGTTATATTAATGGGCTCGTGCATGCAGTCATTTTCAGAGGCCTCCTGTCCTGAGCTTTGCCTGGACTGGGGGTCCAGGACGTGCGGGCTCCGAGGGGGCAGGACATACAGCGTCCGGGAGCTCTGCCCACTGGGGTCCCTCACTGCGGTCGTTCTGCCTCCTCTTCCTCCCCAGGCAGAAGGTTACGTCATCGGAAGCTGCATCAAACACATCCCGATTGCAGGTAGAGACATTACGTATTTCATTCAGCAGCTGCTAAGGGAGAGGGAGGTGGGAATCCCTCCTGAGCAGTCACTGGAGACCGCAAAAGCCATTAAGGTAAAAACAGACGGGGAATGGGCCGGGGAATGGGCCGGTTTGGGGGGAGAGAGAAACGGTGTTTGGACACTTCCCCTTGCCGCCCTCACCCCTGCTCCCTCCCTCCTTCCTCTCCCCTCCGGAGAATGTCAGTCTTGTTCTGTTGACCACCTGAGCTAAGGGACTGAAAGCCTGGAAGCTTTGCCTTCTCCGAGCGCCAGTGCTGTGGAGGCTCCGCTGTAAGCGCGAACAGCTCGATCACTGGTACTGAGCACAGGCGCACGTAGTACAGCATCGTTTAATTGGAGCCTAATTAGATGGAACCTTCAATTAACTGAATGTGCCTTCCGCATCTGCCTCTGTGCTTCCTTCCTGCAAAGAGGCGCGAGCACCAGCACAGCAGAGCTGGGCGTCCCGTGGAGCCGGCCAGTCCAGAGCCAGGCGTCCCGTGCAGCCGGCCAGTCCTCAGACCAGCTGCTGGTGCCCGGCTGAGCTTCTGTGCCCTGGGAACGATGGCTGAGAATGACGCCGTTCTAGGATCTCAGACCATTAAACAACATCCTCCTGCATCTCCTAGGTTCTGGGTACCGTGCTGGAGAAGTCACAGGAGGTTTGACCATGGAAATCAGTAGGATTAGAAGAAAAATGGCTCACTGGTCCTTAAACTGTCCACGTGACCTGGCCCATCAGTGTTGTCTTTGTATTACTCTGTATGTGGCAGCTGACAGACCCTTTCTGAAGGGACTTCTTTTTTTAGGTTTCAAAATCAGGGCAGATTGTTTTTCTAGCCAAAAGGCAAGAGATTTTTAATAGTGCAAGGATAACTGTCATATAGTTGAAGAGGGAAGGGTTTTGTCTGTTTTTGGAGACGAGTGTGACTGTGACGTGTGACATGTGACCAGGAGCATCTCCTGTTTCATGGAACATGGGCTGGCCAAGGGGAGGTGAGCCGAAGCCCCGCTCCCATCTGAGCACCCAGTAGTGGGCTGATCGAAGGAGAGTCATCAGAGAGGACCCACGTTTTGTATGCCGCTCTTGGTAAAAACTGGCGTTTTCCGGACAGGGTGCACTGGTGTAGGCCAGGGCTCCTGCTGGGAGGATGGCCAGCTGCCCCAGCGTCCCGGGGACGGGAGTGTCAGGGGTTGGGTACTCCCAGGGCTAGAAAGTTTGCCCTGGGTGAACCCGGGGGCAGAGTTTACAGAAGTACTCTAAGACTTTCTTTTAGATTAAAATATTTCCCAAGATTTTCCTTTTTTCCTTGCCTTTCTTCAATGAAAGAAATTTGGATATTTGATCCATGTTCTCTCGTCACCCCACATCTGAGATTAATGTGATTCAGGATTGAACTACTTGTCCCTGACACTCAGGGCTCTGTCTGGCGAGTGTGAGTTCCATTTTTAGTGAAGGTTTCTGACTGTGCTGTCCTGGTCCTTGCAGTGGGGTCCACTTTGCTCACAGTCTGTCTGGGGCCCAGTTGTCACCCGGCAGCTGGGGCCTGCCATTCAGGCTGTGACCACGTCCTGCTCAGCAGTGAACGCCGGGAGTCCTCCCGCACCCCCCGGATGAGCTGGCCCCATTGTGTGGCGTAGCCTGCTGTTCGCTGTCTCCTCTCTGCTTTCTGTGAAGGAGGAGGTTCTGGAAAGAGTGGTTGAGACGTACCCCAGTGTCGTGGTAGTCCTGTGGCCGTCCCCCGTGGTCACGAGCAGGCACACAGCATCATTGCAGCAAGAGTCCAGAATTTAAGACTCTCACCACCACCCTCCAGCCAAGTCTGTTGAGGGATTTCCGGTATGAGCGAGGCTGCAGGGAGCTGACTGGGCCTCTGACTGCTTACCGCCTGTGTCCAGCCCGGTAGCTTTCAAGTCGCGTCGCCCGGCTCACCCCCTCTAGCGTCAGGGCACACGGGATGGTAACAACCCTGGCTTGTCGGTCTTGTTAATTCTGCAAGAGTGTGTTAAGGATGCTATTAGAATAGGTTTCGGGGATCCTAAAAAACGTAGAACTTAGTATTAGGAAAACACCTGCAGAGGTCCTTCGGGAATGTGTAACGAGCACCAGCTGTGCACCCTGCACAGTGCCAGATGAACAGAGCCCACCGGGCCTTTGCCCACAGGAAGCTTACTTTTGGGAGCTGGTACCCCAGTGCCACCCGCCGGCTAGCTGAGGTCAGCTGTGGGGACAGAGGGGCCACCCACAGATTGCCTGTCACACGCTACCAGATGCTGAGGGAATGCCGGGCACATCCCTGGTTGGCTGCTGACGCCAGGGCGAAGAGCGTCATGGCGGCAGCGATGGGACCCCCAGTGCTCCTGTCTACACTGCCTTTTCTATTTTTTCACGGCATCTCCCTCCTCGCAGCACACTGTCGTTTTCTTATGTGTTATGGCCATCAGTTACTGTCCAGCTCTCGGCCAGAGCATATGTTCCAGTGGGCAGGGGTCTGTGTGTGTTTCTTCCTTTGCACAGCCCATGTGCCTAGGCCCTCAGTGCGTACTTGTCACAGAGCCCATGACCATGCCGTGTCACACTGCACAGCAGGCTCACAGCTGAATTTTTTTTTTTTAAAGATTTTATTTATTTATTTGTCAGAGAGAGAGAGAGGGAGAGAGAGCAAGCACAGGCAGACAGAATGGCAGGCAGAGGCAGAGGGAGAAGCAGGCTCCCTGCTGAGCAAGGAGCCCGATGTGGGACTTGATCCCAGGACACTGGGATCATGACCTGAGCCGAAGGCAGCTGCTTAACCAACTGAGCCACCCAGGCGTCCCTCACAGCTGAATTATTGATCATGGTAGGTGTGAGGGTCTGGTGGTCCAGTGCCTGGGCCAGTGCTGTATGGGGACCTCAGAGGAGTAAGGGAAGATGAGACAGGACACTTGAAGATTTTTATTTATTTGAGAGAGAGCGAGAGAGATCACCTAGGGAGGGGAAGAAGCAGGCCCCCCACTAAACAGGAGCCTGATGTGGGGCTGGATCCCAGGACCCCAGGATCATGACCTGAGCTGAAGGCAGACCCTTAACCGACTGAGCCACCCAGGTGCGCCAAGACAGGACACTTAGTAGACACATTTGGACATTGTTTCAGGTAATAGGGCAACAAAATCTGAGAGAGTAAGGCTGAGATTTACAGCTGAGCTGCAGAGAAAGCCAACTCCCGTTTCCAGAATCAAAGCACAGTCCGTCTGCTCTGAGGGGGGAGAGCAGGAGGCCTGACGGCACGTCCACACCAGAGTTCTGGCGTGTTTCATGCCGGGGTCACTGGGTACTTCTGTTGGAGGGAACAGACTCTGCCCAGTTAATGCCTGGTGCTGTCTTTGTGTTCACGTCTGCAGGAGAAATACTGTTACATTTGCCCCGACATAGTCAAGGAATTTGCCAAATACGACGTGGATCCCCGGAAGTGGATCAAGCAGTACACGGGTATCAATGCCATCAACCAGAGGAAGTTCGTCATAGATGTGGGCTACGAACGATTCCTGGGGCCCGAGATTTTCTTTCACCCTGAGGTAAGAGTCTGCTTTGGACTGTGCCAGAGTGAGGCGTCCGTGGAGCGACGCTGCCACCTAGTGTGCGTGGAGAGCAGTGCGGGAGGACTGAGGTCCCCCCCGCCCCTCCGCCGGCTCTGGTCTGTCTCTGCACACACTCGCTTGTTAAATAGTTAATGACTGATTGCACCCTGGGCGGTTGGGAAGAGCAGTGGAAGGGAATGGGATTAAAGTTAGTCTCACACTGATAGGAAAGCTAGTTTGCCTCAGGGACCAAATGAAAGTTGCCTCTTTTTAAAAGTGGGGTAACACAGAGTCTCTCCCTCTTCGGTGGCCATCCTTCCTGCTCTTGGTGTTTAACCCAGGACATTGGTTCTGCAGAGCAGTTGAAGCTTCAGTTGGAGGAGGACTAGCCTTTCCATCAGTTACGTAGTCTAAGAATTACAGATGTCACCGTTTTAACTATTAGTCACAAAGAATTACTACTTCTGCGGGAGGAGTAATTGTGAGGCAACATTTTAAGGTTTCAGTAAAAGGCATTTCATTTGTGTTGTGGTATATATTTCTGCCCAATTCCGTTTATATTCACGAGGTCACAAACTGCGGCCTATTTCTGGGTGTGTCTATGCCCCTTTCGTCCAGAAGTGGCCCAGACGTCCGAGTTACTGTCGTCTGACAGCATCGTGCTCATTCACGCAAGCCTTTGCTGATACTGACCTAAAACAGACGTGAAACGGACAGGGTCTGGTGAACAGCTTAGAGAAATTGGATGTTACCTTCTTCTTCCTTGAGGCTAGTGTACATTAAAGCTTCTCTTGATTTTTAAAATCTGCTTACGATGTAATTGAATTATTTATACTTTAGCGTATTTAACTTAGAGAATGAAGTATAAGATTGGTCACTCGGTAGCTTGATCAACACCATCTCGGTTTTGTCATTTTAAAGACCCCGTCTTCAGGTTGGGGCACAGGGGGCTCAGTCGGTGAAGCGTCCGACTCAATCTCAGCTCAGGTCTTGAGCTCAGGGTGGTGAGTTCTGAGCTCAGAGTCCTGTGCTGGGTGTGGAGCCTGCTTAAAAAACATAAACCACCATCATCAGATCGGGCAGCCCTCCACCCGTCTGCTAGCCCGCCTCCGTGATCTTTCATTGTCCTTGGGGTGTTTTTGGTTATGTCTTGCCTAATTTCTTTCATGATGTGAATATTTGTAAGTGTTATGCTTGTTACGTACTCATGGTGTTTCTCCTTAGGTATCATGCACGTGCTTCTATAGTCTCTTCTCAGCACGATACACGGCATATTCCTAACACAGGACTGGTCTCATTGTTCAGTTTGCTAGTTTTCCTTCACTAAACCCAGCCATCTCCTCTCTTGAGGGGACATATGTCTTCGTCACTACACAAGTCATGTGGGATTCATTTGGCATATTATACCAATATGAATGTGAAGTTTTGAAATGTACAATAAATCCTGTATCTGTCAAAGCTACTTTTTAAAAAGCGTTTTCTTTTGTCATATTGAGAGAAATGTGTAATGTTTCTTTTATATTTCTATAAAATTTAGTTTGCCAACCCAGACTTTATGGAATCCATCTCCGATGTCGTTGACGAAGTAATACAGAACTGCCCCATCGATGTGCGCCGTCCGCTGTATAAGGTATGATTAGGTACTTCGATTTCGTTTCAGCATTAAAGAATTCACAGACATTCCCGTTCCACTCTTGTTCGATAGGCTTTGTTAAGGGTGGTGTGATGGTAAAATATTTTTCTTAGACTGGGGGTGACTTAAATTTGGAAATATGACTCAGTTAGCTAGAAATACTGAATTTAAATACTCTAGGATTTTTCTATTCTTATCTGGCAAGCTATATTTTAAATGGACCTCAGCCATGTTGATTGGTTGAAAGAATATACTTCCCCTTGTGCTTTCCGTGAGATCCACTGGTCTTGTTTCATGCACGTCTGGGCTTGGTGCCGCGTGTGGTGTAGCCAGAAGAAGTTAGAGCCTGAGATGAAGCAGTCACAGAAAATGGTCATGTAGCATTTTCTCCAGAGTTCTATGATTGCGAGGTATTTTTGGGCCTCGAAAGGGGAAGAGCTAGCCGTGTCACTGTAGCATAACGGAAACACTGCTGACAGCCACGTGGCAGGAGCAAAAGTAGAGGTCTGCTGGCTTCACGGTAAAGTGGCTTCTGCCTGAGCACGTCCCGCTGTCAGCCGTGGCCCGTGGCTCCCGCCTGCCTCCCCCGGACGCAGGCGGCGCGTGTGGCAGGGAGAGAATCGGGCTCAGGGACGACAGCTGCTCAGTCCTGCGGCATCTGTACGGCGGGACACTACGCAGTCTTTAAGGAGAGTGAGGTAAATCCACGGAAGCTCAAGTGGAAAGATGTGAGAAAGCAAGTTATACCCCTGACACGTACTGTCACGTCATTTTATGTAAAAATAGAGCTCGCACGTGCATAGAAGTGGGTTTGAATGTGCGGTGTCTTCGGGGGTGCGGAATGGACAGCTTTTACTTTCTACTTTTTGTGTTCTGAAATTACTGGAGATTTCATAGTTAACAAATGTTATTTTTATTATTGGAAAAAATTCACTGTGTAGATAACTTCTTATGGGTGGAAACAAATTATAATTCTATTTTTATTTGTTGCGTATCTTTTTTCTCAAGTAAAATGTGCAAGAGAGGGAAACTGACGACCGACTGGGGGGTCTGCTCACGTCTTACTGAGTGAAAGAGTAGCACGTGCCCTTCCCCCCTTCCTAACCCTCACTAGACGCCAGCTGTGTCTCCTCGTCCCCGAAGGTGAGAGCAGGTGTGCACAGCTCCCACCAGCGGCTGCGGATTGCTCCTGGGGGTGGGGTCTTTCTCATGACACTGTAGTTCACGCTCAGTGGATTTCTAGGATTCTCGAAGAAGAGATGGCCTTTGGAGACTGTGTGGACCGAGCCCAGAGATGGGCAGAGGAGGCCAAGCTAGGGGTGCTGGGCCAAGTGGAGCAGATGTCTGTCAGGCTATCTTTGGTCCCGCTTCACGTCTTTTGTCACGGGACAGGTTCCTTAACCCCAGTGACGGGAGCTGGTAAGGCTGGGTGGGGAGGACAGTCTCTGCTGCTTCGAAGAGGAGAGCGTCTTTCCTTCCACCGTGTTCTGCCCCGGGTTCCCTGGAGGAGTCGGCCTCCTGTCTCTCCCCTTGTGGGGGCACCTGCTCCTTCCCGTCTGACCAGTAATCACACCAGGACGCCATTTCCAGTGCAGAGTCTGAGTTGCTAACAGCAGTGTGCTCAGAGCAGAGTCATCAGAAGGGTTACAGGTGGGAGAGGATATGGCTTATGAAGCGGAGGAGGGAAGATGAGTTCTGGGGGCTGGGACTGAGAAAGTCTGCTGCAGCAGCTGCTTCAGTTGGGTTCTCTGCCCCCTCACCACTCGGCGGGGGGGGGGGTCCAGCCTCTAATTCTGTCCGCTTTCTAGACACTCCCAGGTGACTCTGTAGCCACCACAGAAGCTATATGTGCACAGGCCCTGCTAACAGTTTGTCTCCCTGTGGTCGTCCCCTGATGGAAGGGTGGGCCGGGTTCACCCACAGCCTCAGGCGGGTCAGACCAGTGATACTCCTGGAGTGAGAGTGAAGAGATACTAGCGGGTCACTTGGCCTCAGAGTCATCCTCCTGATGGGTGTGGGGTGAAGGTTGGTGAGACGTGTGGGGAGACCGTCCCTCGGCGCTGGTGGCTGTGTACGCCGCTCCCTGGGCCACAGGCTGGCGGAGGTGAGTGCAGAGCTGGCGTAGAGGGTTGGGTGCTGGGACACGGAGGCAGGGGTGGGTTAGGACTGACAACGGGGCTAAAGCCCTAATGCAAGGGCTTTAACCCAATTACTTGCATTTCCCAACATATATATTTTTAAAGGTTTAATTAATTAATTAATTAATTGATTTGACAGACAGAGATCACCAGTAGGCAGAGAGGCAGGCAGAGAGAGAGGAGGAAGCAGGCTCCCTGCTGAGCAGAGAGCCTGATGCGGGGCTCAATCCCAGGACCCTGGGATCATGACCTGAGCCGAAGGCAGAGGCTTTAACCCGCTGAGCCACCCAGGTGCCCCTAATTGATTTATTTAGAGAGACTGAGTGGGGGGAGGGACAGAAGGAGAGAAAGAAGCCGGCTCTGCTGAGCGTGGAGCCCGACTCGGGGCTGGATCCCATGACCCTGAAATCATGACCCGAGCCGGAGCAAAGAGGCAGGCGTTTAACCAACTGAACCCCTCAGGTACCCCATCCCAACACATTTTTAAAGTCTCAGATTTCTATCAATCCTGTGCTCAGGAAGTTGGAGAAAGTGGTTGAGCTTCTAAACGTAATTTTTTAAATGTTAGGAAATTTCAGATTTCCTTTGTGTGGTTAATTGCTGTCGGATGCCCCGACCTTGTTCAGAAACAACCTTGAGTGTCTCCGTCTCTGAACAGATTTCTCTTGAACAAATCACGTTATTCACAGACTTTAACAGATCACTTCGTAAATGGCGACAGCTCGTTTATTGGGTGCTGATTTGTGTCGAGAACAGATGAAACGTGTTCCTCACTGTACTGTCGTGAGGTGGCTGCTGGCTCCAGGTGGCCCTGCTGTGTCCGTGGAGGCCTGTCGCGGGCAGGGACGTGGTCCTTTAGGCCTCACACCCTTCTGTTGAGGAAAACGGTCCTGTTTGCAGATCAGAGGAGCGAAGTGCGGGGGAGGTCACGTAGCTGCGGAGCCAGGTGGCTGGGTTCTGGGTCTCGTCCCACATCTGTTGACACACGACACTGAAAATTACATCACACGTGGAAGGAGGATGATTCTGCAACGAGGGAAGGCCTGTCCCTGACCACCTCACCCTGAGGGCCGTCGTCTCTCCCTGTGGTGGGGAAGGTGCTGGCTGGGCCGCAGTTGTCTGTACCAAGGTGGTCTTGGCTCCGTCGCGTCGCTGCCAGTGTTCCTGTGGTGGCCTCTGTGTGGCGAAGGCAGCCTTGCAGGTGGCTAGCCCCCGGTTGGATTAATGAGGGAGTTGATGGGGCTTTTCTGCTTTGTCGTGGGGCCAGGCTCTGTGCACTGTGGGGAGACAGGGACACAGAGGGGACCGCACCCCTTGCCCCCTTTGTGAGCTATTGAGGCTCTGCTGGAAACACCCGAGGCGCTCCTGGCCCTTGAGTAACCCCTGGTCAGGCCTGTGGACAGGTAAGCAGGGATGGTGGGCGGACAAGCACTTAGAATCTTTATGGAAGCAGAACAGCTTTTCATTTTTATTTTTATTTATTTATCTTTAAAAAAAGATACTTATTCTTAAGTAACCTCTTTACCCAGTGTGGGGCTTGAGCTCAAAACCCCAAGATCAAGAGTCACACGCTCCATGTCGGGCGCCCCATAACTTTTTAGATGAAAGTAATTCCCATCTAATTTTTATTTCTTTCTGGCCTGTAGATAGAAGGATAGGTGTTTACGTGCGTCCTTCTCTGTTCAGCTGCTACATTGTGGAAGTGGGGCCTGGACAGGGGGACTCGAGTGAGGCCCCGGTCTTGGTTAGGCCTGTGATTTCCCCAGAAGGCCAAGTTGTTACAAGGAGCAGGTGCTTCTGGAAAGGAGAAATTTTGGGCCCTGGGGGCTTATAGCCACACCTCTGGTGGAGCCCCGGTCTCACCCCGGAGATTCTGATGGAACTAGGCTGGGCCTGGACGTCTGGACATTAAAAGCTTCCCTGGGGGATTCTAACACGCAGCTAGATGGAGAACCATGTTACACTGTCAGCAACTAGTCTGCTCCCGGATTAGTCAGTGTTTCGTAACTTTATGCTCTGAGGGCAAAGCCAGGTTGGCGTTGCTCTGTGATGTAGCTAGATGTCTTCTGCTCCTGAGTTCCCTTTGTCACACCAGTGCCCCACTAACTGCAGCACCCTGTTGCTGCTAAATTAGACGATGTGTGTGTGAGAGGTGGTTCTCGTCTTTAAGAGCTTATACAAAAGCTACAGATAATCAGTAATTCTGGTGGAGGCACTACAAGCTGAATGTCATGAAAGCGAGTCATGCAAATTACGGTCATCGAGAGAAGGGGCAGATTGCATTTAAGTGGAGGGGGTCCTGAAAGGCTGCAGAAGGTGGTGGTTGAGCAGAGTCCCGAGGGTTTGGCCCAGGTGGGGGGGGGGGGGGCGGTGAGCGGGAGGACAGAGTTTCACAGGTGACGGTGGGGGAGTGGGGCAGGCGTTTCAGAAATCTGTTTGGGGTGGATTCCAAGATGGCACTGAGCGCATCAGCAACAAGTCTGGGACGGAGGGCAGGGCCAGAGATAAAATGCTGTTAAATGTGCTTTAGCACACAGTGGGTTGGGAGTTGTTAAAAAGTCTTATTCATTATGTTTGTCGAGCAGATGTGAACACATCTTGATCTAGCTCAAGGAATGATTTTTCTGTAACAGATGGCTTGAATTGGGTGTACATATTTTAATTATGGTAATGCCTTTTATTGATTTTTTAAAAGATTTATTTATTTGACAGAGAGAGATCACAAGTAAGCAGAGAGGCAGGCAGAGAGAAGAGGGAAGCAGGCTCCCCAATGAGCAGAGAGCCCGATGTGGGGCTCGATCCCAGGACCCTGAGATCATGACCTGAGCCAAAGGCAGAGGCTTAACCCACTGAGCCACCCAGGCGCCCCAGTAATGCCTTTTAGGTCAGAGAAGCATGTTGCAGAGTAAATAAATTATATTTATTTTCATTTTTAATATTGAGTAAGTTAAAATATCTTTAGTATTTAAGAGAGGAAAATACACATGTTAAGATATTTTTTTCCACCCCTTTTCTTTTTTCTTTTTTCTTTTTTTTAAAGGTGAGTAGTGATTTTTTTTTTTTAAGATTTTATTTTTTTATTTGACAGAGATCACAAGTAGGCAGAGAGGCAGGCAGAGAGAGAGGGGAGGAAGCAGGTTCCCCACGGAGCAGAGAGCCTGATGCAAGGCTCGATCCCAGGACCCTGGGATCATGACCTGAGCTGAAGGCAGAGGCTTTAACCCACTGAGCCACCCAGGCGCCCCTCCACCCCTTTTCTAAATAAGCCTTTTATTCAGATGAAATCCTGATTCAGGTCTGACATGTGAACAGATAGGAGGGAGGGTGCTCTATTTGGGGCAGGGTAGTGGGCAGAGAAGGTTCCAGAACTGTGCTGGTTCAGCCTGACTTTACGCCTGTATCCCCTGTAACTCTCCGTGGCACATCCTGCTGACGTGTCTGGCACTGCATGGTTCTCGGGTCACTTGGGAGAAGCAGGGACGTCTGCCATGGGAGGCCCAGCACAGGACGTTGACTTGCCGAGCCGAGGGCTTTCAGAAGCTCATTGTAACCTGAGCAGTGAAGGTGTCAGTGGCGCGTCCTCTGTGTTGACCATGACGAGCAGATGTGCACTGAGCACCTGCAGAAGGCCAGGCCTCACTGCAGGGCCCGAGGACACAGATGGGCAGTGAGCTGTGAGGGCACGGAGGGGGACGCTCACTCTGACGCGGCTGTGAGGGAAGTCCCTAGTGAGGAGGGTCTGACCCACATTTTTCATTCTTGATGCACTTTTCTGTCATGGTGGACACGGTCTGTGTGTGGTTTAATCCAGTTGCCATGAGCCAGGTGTGGCTGCAGAGCCCTTGGGATGTGAATAGTTTAACTAAGAAATAGCGTTTAGAATTTTGTTGACCTTAATTTGAAACATAAATGGCCACATGTGGCTAATGGCTGTCACATGGGACTACTGAGACCCACTCTGTGTCCTGAAGGCTGGTGTGACTTCCTGGTCAGAGCAGGGCGTGTAGCGCCAGGAGGGGAAGGGTTTGCTGGTTGGTGGAAAGGACAGGGCTGGGGTGAAGGACGGCAGGGCGTGTGTGGGTCTGGAAGGCACTCAGCGTCTCCAGACCCAACACGGGAGGATGGGAGTCATGGGCGTGGAGCCTGGGATGTGCACAGGCCCACAGCAGGGGCGATGTGAGCTGCTGGGTACTAAACGGGGCTCGGGGGTGGTGTGGCCTGTCCGCCTGGAGGGACCTTGCATGGAATTAGTTTTCATCCTAAGGGTGTTGAGGGTTCTGTGCAGGGAGGTGACACAAGCCAATTTAAGTCTGAGAAGCGCAGCACCTGAGGAGGTGATTGGGGCCAGGAAGGCTGCAGGCCAGGTTGGGAGGGTGCCCGGGCTGGGGAGGCGGCGGGAGATGCAGAGGGAGATGGGAGGGTGGAGAGATGAGAGAGGGGCTCTGGGGTGTCTGGTGGCATTTTGATGAGGCGGGGAAGAGGTTCGGGTTTCTTACTTGCACGTCGGGGAGGTGGGTGTCATTTACTAGGACAGGGACGGCCGGAGAAGGGGAGCCTGCTTAGGAGTCAGCGCAGTTCCAGCTTCTGGGGTACTCCGCTGGATACACAGGCTGGAGGGTCAGGAATATCTGAGACTTTGTCGGGTCGTCGATGTGACTGTCACCGAGGGAGAGTATGCAGGTGACAAGTTGGGAAAACTTTGGGTCCAGCGCACAGGAAGGTCAGATTGTAACAGTTGTGCAGAGAAAGGAGGCCACGGAGGCCGTCAGTCAGGGTCTCCTGAAGAAGACTCAATAGGCCGTTCCCCCCTTTATGTCTCTGTATCTACCTATCTTCTCTGTATCTCTGTCTCTTTATGTTCCCTCTTCCTTCCTCTCTCCCTGTCTGTCTGCTCTTGCTCTAGCTCCCCATGTTTTTAAAGAGTGGGTCTGCTTTCGGTGCGGCAAGCCCAGGATGTCGTGGGCAGGCCGGCAGGCGGAGACCCAGGCGGGCGGGCACTGCAGCCTCAGGGCGGGATTCCTTCTCCTGTGGGAACCTCAGGTTTCTCTTCAGCCAGGCCTTCCTGTGTGAGTGAGGCACACCCACAGCCCCGAGGGTCCTCGGTACTTAACCGCATCTGCCAGATGCCCTCACAGCGACATCTAGGTCAATGTTGATCTGATCCCTGGGTGTGACAGCTGGGCCAGGCTGATGCGTAACGTCAGCCATCACAGAAGCTAAGAGCGGGTAGTTGAAGAAAGAAGAAAGAAAACTCTGGAAGCCAAGGGAAGACAGCTGTCCTCCGCCCTGTCAGGTGACACAGGGAGGCCTCGTGGGATGAGGGCGGAGAAGTGGCTGTTGGGTTTCCCGGGAAAGGCACTCGAGCGGCCTGGGAGGAGTTGGGTGGGGACAGATCACACAGCTGCAGGAGGAAGAGGGGTCAAGAGGGGTCACCCCCCTTCCCTCGTGACCCCTCTTCCTCCTGCAGAGGGGGGTGTGCAGACATTCTTGTGAGACGTTTGTCATTAGTCGTTTCATCCCCCAAATCGGGCAGCCGTTTACCGTCGGCCCTGGAGGTTCACCTGTATTTTCTGTGCGGCCCGGGGCTGCGTCCAGCGGCCCACCTTTTAGAGATCGGCTTGTTCGGGCTTGGCTGGGTTTGCTGTCTCTGGGGCCCGCCTGAGAGTCGAGAAGCTCTTGTTCCTAAAGAGAGACAGCCTGTCAGGACTGCAGTGTGGGGGGAGAGGGGTCCCAGGACTTTCTGACGGGGCTGTCAGCCTGGCCTGGGGGGGACGCTCCCCCACGAGCACTTTGCACCACGGGGAACCCGGGAAGCGGGTTAAAGTTCCCCAGCACGGTGGGCAGGGGGCAGTGTATGTTTGCCAAACGCGATTAAAAGTAAGCAGAGTCTCTCGCCCAGAATCTGCTTGGCGTTCCAGGAGTTCCAGGAATGGGAATTCTTGCCATTTCTCGTGCCATGTCAGGTGTCCGTTGAACGAACGTACTGCCGTTACATACTTTATTTCAAGTCTTTCTGCCTTGGGCTTCGGGTGGCCAAGAGGCCGCGTGTGGTGTCGACAGTAGCACGTGCTGCCCTCATCTTTCCTGGCGTAGAGACAGGACCTTTCTGTTCGTGAGGGCTTCTGTCACGGAGACTTTGCTGGCCGTCACGAAACAAACATTTGTGCAGCCAGGGAAGGCGTTAGCTGTGGTTGCCGAGGCAGCGAAAATCCCAGCCCGCCCGGTGGCCCCAGTAAGCAGGTGGAACGGCCTTGCAGGGCGAGGGGAGCGCCACGCTGTTAGCATTCACGGCCGTTCCGCAAGTCAGGGCTCCGCATCTTAGGGTGCAGCTTTAGTCTAGGAAACATCGACTCTGGGGGCGAGCAAAGATGATTATCTCCAACTTGAAATGCATTTAGAAAATTTGAGAAATCCCAAAATCTTTCGTAAAACCGAGGTCACTCCTCTGTGATCATTGTGTATAATTACTGTGACCACCTTTCTTTTTCATGGTTTTGAAACAGGAGTGGGTGGCTCTGTCTGCTACGCGTTTATTTTGTGTCCTGTGTATTAACTTGGCATTATGGTTGTGAACATTTTCTTGAGTAATCAGCATGCTTCAAAAACCTGATCTTTAATGGGATCTGATGCTCTGTCCTGTGTCTGTTTTAGTATCCAACTCTTTCCTTACAATTAGGGTTTTGGTATTTTGTAGCTGGGGTCAAGATCTCTTTTTCCCAGGACCTCATCTGACATGGCGGCATGTCCTTAGTGATGTCGTCTGAAGCGGCCGCTTCTGATGGGAGCATTTGCCGACAGGAGCCCAGCAGTGCCTCCTGGCTGTGTTGCTCGCCTGGGTTAACAGGTCTTTGATCCCTCGTGGACGTGTCCCTGCCGGCTGTGGTGCTCAGAAGCCCAGGCTGCAGACAAACACGAGAGCCAGACCCGTGACCCGGTCTGGGCCCTGCAGACCTTCTCCCGGGGCTGCCGCATCGTGTGTCTGTGTGAAGGAAGCTGCTTGCTTGTGGGGGCAGACGCCATCAGAGTGGGGGTCCGGGACGACGGCCTGTGT
Organism: Enhydra lutris kenyoni; assembly: GCF_002288905.1. NCBI lineage: Eukaryota > Metazoa > Chordata > Mammalia > Carnivora > Mustelidae > Enhydra > Enhydra lutris. Next base: position 28,088,125 of record NW_019154121.1, read on the forward strand.
TCAGAGGCTAAAGAGCAGGGTGAACAGTTCCTTGTGGGCGAGCGGGTTGCGATCAGGGTTGGTCCTCTGTAAGTCTGTCGAGATTACTGGGTCACGTTAGAATTTCTCTGCTCTGAGCGAGGCTTGAAATGGGGGTGAGGACTGGAGCTCCCTCTCAGGAGGGCCCGAGCCGCAGAGCCCGCTTCTCCGTTGTGCACAGCAGCAGCACCTGGGAGGAGTCCAGTGTTTAATGCACGTGGATCCGGCCGTGTGCTCCCTTCCTCGCGCGGGCAGGGTGTGGTAAGGCAGGGAAGACCCCGAGAGTGCGGGTCCCTCGGGCTTCCTCCCGCCGCGCTGCTCGGTGTGGGACTCCCCCCTTCGGCGAGTCCTTCGTTCATCCCAGCCTTCTGTTGCATTGCCCTGTTCACAAAATTCCGCTGGAGGTAGAATTTACTTGCAATAAAACAAACCCACTTTAAGGACTGTTGAAGGAGACTGGACAAGTCCACATGGCCGCGGAACCACCACCACCACAGTGCAGGCAGAGAGCGCGACCACCGCCCGCACAAGGTCCCTGTTCTCTGCTGGCCGCCCCTGTCCCTCAGCTCCAGCTGCTGGAGGGCACGGACCTCTCTCTGTCACTACACGTCAGACCTGACCTTCTGGGCCTGCACGCACAGGGGGTCATACGCGGCGTCCTCTGTCCCCTGTACTCAGCTCGTGCTTCGGAGCTGCAGGCTAGCAAGGGCCATCCTGTCTGTGCCAGTTAGCACTGCTGTATGCGACCCCCCAGGTGGCTTCCTCCACCGGTACAGAATTTGGCTTGTTTCTAGGTTTTGGCTACTACAAAAACCTGCTCTGAGCATCTGGGTGCGAGTCTGTGTGGATACGTGTGTAGTTCCCCTTGGGCAAATACCCAGGCGTGCCATGGTGGTGTGTCTGTGTGTGTTTAACTTGATAAAGACCCACAGACTTTCCCCAGAGCGGTTGTGCCGTCTGTTCTTCTCGTAACCTGAACTTGCTGTGTAATGGGTTTAATGGGTGCGGTCCCCGTCACAGGCGCTGTTCGCCGTCTGTCCGTGTGCTTGTTGGTCACCTGTGCACCTTCTTTTTGTGAAGTGTCAAAACTTTCTGCCTGTTTTTTTATTGGTTTGTTTTCATTGAGGCGTAAGGGTTGTTTTCTTTATTCTGGACACAGGTCCTGTGTTAGATATGTATATTGCAAGTATTTTTTCCTAGTCTGTGGCTCGTCTTTTCATTTTCTTAGTGGTATCTTTTGTTTGTTTGTTTGTTTGTTCTTAAGTACTCTCTACCGAGCGTGGCCTCGATCTCATGACCTGAGATCAGGAGTCCCACGCTCCACTCCCTGAGCCAGCTGGGCACCCCTCTTAGTGGTCTCTTCTGAGGAACAGAAGTTTTTCATTTTATGAAGTCGAGTTTATCCATTTTTATCTTTTATGGTTAATACTTTTTTAGTGTGCCATCAAAGAAATTTTTTGCCAACATCAAAGTCATGAAGATTAAAACAATTTTCTTCTAGAGATTCTCTAGTTCTAGCTTTACATTGACGTCTGATCCATGTTGAGTCACACCATGTAAGTGAAGGATGGTAGTGGGTGCCCACATCCTCCCGTGGTTGTCAGTTACTCTAGCATCATTCGTATTCCCTTCCCTGTTGAGGTGACTCGGCCACTATGTCTAAAGTCATTTGGCTGCATATATACGCTGGCACTTTCATTGCTCGAATGATAAAATGGATCTTACGTGTTATTTCTCTGAAGGCGACTCGAGCTCTGAAGTTCACGGTGAGCGTTCATGTGCGTACTTGGCTGAATTATTTCTTAATTTAAAAATCCATTACAGGCGCCTGGGTGGTTCAGTGGGCTTCTGCTTTCAGCTCAGGTCATGATCCCAAGGTCCTGGGATCGAGCCCCGCATCGGGCTCTCTGCTCCGCGGGGAGCCTGCTTCCTCCTCTCTCTCTGCCTGCCTCTCTGCTTACTTGTGACCTCTGTCTGTCAAATAAATAAATCAAATCTAAAAAAAAAAAAAATCCATTACAGAGATATGACAAATAATTTTAATAACCCAGACCAGATCCTGGACTGGAGGGATAAAAATGCTGTAAAGACTATTATTAGGTCAAGTGACAAAACTGGAACAGGGATGACAGGTTGGATGAAAGTTTTGTGTTCGTGTAAGTTCGCGAAGTTGACAGTTGTGCTGTGGTAACATAAGAGAATGTCCCTGTTCTTAGACACACTGAAGTGTTTAGGAATGAAGGACCTTGATGCATATGATTTACTCTCGGATGATTAAAGAAGGGCGTGTGTGTGTGTGTGTGTGTGTGTGTGTGTGGACTGTGAACGATGGAGCAGGTGTGGTTAGGTGTTCACAGCAGCTAAGTCTGAATAAAGGGTGGTACCACTTTTGCTACCTTGAAATTACTTATTTCCAAATGGAAACATTTCTTTTCAAATAAAAAGGTTAAAAAAATCCATTACATCAACTTGTTAATATTTGCCTTTTCCAAAAAAGTAGGATTAAATGTATTAAAATAGCCATTAGTGGTGATTTTTTAAAAAACTAGGTTACGGTGCTTATCTTGTTTGAAATGTAAATAGAAATTTACTTGAAAAATAAATGGCCATTTTAGATGTAATCTACTCAATTTTTAAAGTATTTTATGATGTTGGCTTATGTTGCAAATGCTGTCTCTGAAATCCAGCTATGAGTTCTGTTGGGTAAACTGGCCTATTTGAAATTTTTCTGTTGGTATTTTCTATTTCTTACAATATCTTTAAGTGCCTAGTTTGATTGATGTGAGTAGTTTAAGATAATTAAGAGCCCCATGCACAAGATCCCTGTGTATGTCTTAGTCAAGAAGACGGGGTCACTATTAAGTTCCGGCATCCCTCCAGGGACTTAATGTCAACCCAGCTGTGTTTTACCAAGTACTGTTTTATATTTGATCTATTTCTGCCACAACAAAATGAATGGAAGAAGCCTTATAATCTGCCAGATACAGATGATCTGTTCTAGGGCAGAAACGGGAAAGGATTTAGAGTGAAATCAGTGTAGCCAGTAGGTTTTTGTAAAGTGATGCTTGCGTGATCTGGTCAACGAGAGCCATCCTGTCCATTTACCATGGTCAGTGAGAGCCAGTTTGTCTCCTCGCAACGGACAGTAAGAGCCATCTTGTCCACTTACTGTGGTCAACGAGAGCCATCTTGTCCACAGGCCATGATCCGTGAGAGCCATCTATCTTGTCCACTTGCCGTGGTCATTGAGAGCCATCTCGTCCATTTGCCGTGGTCAGTGAGAGCCATCTTGTCCACTTGCCGTGGTCAGTGAGAGCCTTTTTGTCCACTAGCTGTGGTCAGTGGGAGCCATTTTGTCCACTTGCCATGGTCATGAGAGCCATCTTGTCCACTTGTCATGGTCAGAGCCATCTCGTCCACTTGCTGTGGTCATTGAGAGCCATCTTGTCCACTTGCCATGCTCAGTGAGGGCCATCTTGTCCACTAGCTGTGGTCATGTCCACTTGCTGTGGTCATTGAGAGCCATCTTACCCACTAGCCATGGTCATTGAGGGCCATCTTGTCCACTTGCCATGGTCAGTGAGGACCATCTTGTCCACTTGCCATGGTCATTGAGGGCCATCTTATCCACTTGCTGTGGTCATCAAGGGCCATCTCGTCCACTTGCCGTGGTCATTGAGGGCCATCTTGTCCACTTGCCATGGTGAGTGAGGGGGATCTTGTCTACTTGCTGTGGTCATTGAGAGCCATCTTATCCACTAGCCGTGGTCATTGAGAGCCATCTCGTCCACTTGCCGTGGTCATTGAGGGCCATCTTGTCCACAAGGGGGACCCATTGATGTTTTATCTCACCACTTGTCCCTCTGAGCATCTTAATTGACTTATTCACTTGCCATGGTCAGTTCTTCATCTCTACTCACACAGTGAAGTTTGTATGTACGTTTGCTTACAGTGTATTCTGCGTAAGTAAATCTCGTTACAACCTGGATTCAGACCACATCTAATTTAGTCTTTTCAGTTCTGCTGTTCTATCTGTCCTGTTCCGTATTCCTATTATTTTTGCTGAGTACGATCTCAGCTTATGACATTGTTTTCTAAGCTTTCTGACCTCTCCAGAATCTTCTTGGTGGGTAGGGCCATCTTGAATCTTGCCAGGATTCATGCTGGTGTTTTTGTCAGGTTTCCCTATGTTGCATTGTGTCTGAGTTCATTGTCTTTGACCATATTAACTGTGCTGACCTCGACCAGAGTGTAATAACAGTGTGGATGGAACTCCAGCCTGTGGTTTAAAGCTCACACTCATTTCACAATGAGGCTAAAATAGTTCTGAGTAAAAAGCAAAGCAATGGAAAAGAGGGTTATTTGTCTCTTACCTGTCATTGGGTGTGACCTTGCCTAATGGATTCTCCTGAGATGCACCTGCTCCCCAGATGCCTCCTTTCTTTCTCAGGGGCCAGTTGGGTGGGTGCACGTACGTAGCTCTCGTTAATGGTGGTAAGCAGGCACTTGGGTCGAGTCCTGCCACCGGTGCAGGGACTCTCCTTCCCAAGCCCAGTAATTACCAGTTCAAGGACCCTTGCGCTGACCTTCCTGGGCACCTCTCAAGTGAGAATCAAGATTCAGGCACAGAGCAGTCTCTTTCTTCTGCAGGAAACAAGCAGTTTCTTTTTAGAGAAAAATCTGAAATGAGCGGCTCTAAAATGGTTTTAGGAGATTCCAAATACTAACATTTTAAAATGTCAATCTTCACAGTGATAGAAAGTTGTGTTTTAAAGTTTCATTTTTCGTTTTATATTTTCTAACTTTTTTGAGATCTCTAGGCCCCTTTGGGAATTTCTAGATTCCTGGAATTTGGACATATTCCTCCAGCCTGTGAGTGAACTTGCAGCACGCAGACAGTCTCTGCTCTTAGGGGCTCCAGAGGTCTTTTTGTTGGCACCAGTGACAACAGGTGTGCGTGGAGGGGACTAGGAGGTTGTCTGGCGATCAGGCAGACTCTAGGCCGTGGAGGCTTGTTGTGCAGGGAAGGAAGGACAGAAGGAAGGAATTCAGAATGGAGACGAAGCATTCTTGCATAAACTCCAGTCTCGTTTAGCCTTTTGCCCTATTTTGTCAGAAGCCAGTTCTAATGTGTTTCAGCTTTCCTATTTGTCTGCCCCTACAAACTTGCCCCTCTCTACCTGCCCACCCTTAAGTGTGCAGAGTTTGAGGCAGTCGGGAAAATACATCCCATGTAAGAGCGGTCTGGGCGAGGGAGAACAGGAGTAGCAGAGTGACTCCGGCAAGACGAGGACAGCGGAGCACAGCACGGTTCTATCCAGCCATTCAGGAAGGACTGGGCGCCAGAGGAGAGAGGGACGGCGTAATCTGTGATGGGAGTCACAGGGCCTCCGAGACGTGATCGAAACAGTGAGTTTTCCTGAGAGGCCCAGCTTTTCCTGACACTGAGACCTAGGACAAGCTTCTGCTTTTGACTTTCACTGAGAGTGAAGGTCACTTCTCGACTTATCTCTACAAGAGGCAGTGAACTTGTCACTGCTCTGTCTGGAGCCATGCTGAGGGCGGGGAGCCTAGATTCATGGTCCTTCGGGTGGGTACCGAGAGGCAAAGTGCGCAGGTAGCTCTCCCATGGCCTGTGTTGCTGTAATAGTAACACTGATGCCCTTCACCGCGTCCTTCACAATAACCGGCACGCGGTTTGCCGATGGGGCAGTGGATGACTCTTGGTTCATGGTATTGGTTATCCAGCTAGAAGCAGCTCCACGTCTGTAGACAGTCATTTAAGGGGGGATGACTCAGAGTCTTGCTGTGACTTTGAGAGATGACCACTGTGGCCCTCTGCCCCACACTGCGATGAGCCATCTGGGGGCTTCCTCAGGAACCCATGGGGCGCTGCCCGACAGGTGGCTGCTTCGAGTTCAGGCCGCGGAGCAAGGCCATGGTCATCTTAGCCTGGAAAGATTTCAGAGGAGTTGTCTGTGGTGGGGTTTGAGAAATCAAAGTAAGTGAAAAACAACAGCGAAAAACTGGAAATAAAAGCACACTTAGGGCTGTCAGATCGCAGCCAGGTGCTGTCCCTCCCCCGCCAGACCCCCAGCTCCTGCTGGATTCTTTGATAGAAGCTGAGGTCTTTCCTTCCAGAAGGTAGTTGGCTGGTCTGACCAGCATGTGGAAAACAGGACCAGTTGCCATTGAGGCTTGTTCAGGGGAACGATGACCAGCACATCAAGAATGCCTTTAAGTTGTGATTCTTACCAGCAAACAGATGCACAATTTGTGTCCGCAGGTGACAGCACCTCTCGGAGGAGGTGGGTTTGACTTCATCTGGCCCGTCAGGCACTCGGTCCTGCAGCTCTCACCTCTTGGTGGTGTCCTGCTCGAGTGTCAGCACCCAGGGTGACCCCCAGTTCCGTGTGTTGCCCCCTTGACTCCGACAGGAACCGGACCCTCTCCTCTTGTTCCTGAGAGAGTTCTCCCCAAGGAGACCGAGCGAGGGAGTGATTATTCACGACGCTGATCCTGGGATAGGATGCGGCTTGAAAGATCTGGGTTCGCAGTTTGTCAGGGACAGACAGACGACGGGTGCCTGACGGTCTCTGTGTGTGGGGGGGCTGTCAGTAGAAGTTTGCCCCCCAGGAAATGGAAGTGGCCACTGGCTGGGCTTCCCGGGGACTGAGCCCACACTGTTCCGAGAGCAGTCAGGCCTGCGTCCATTCAAGTGCACCAGTGAGGACTGGCCGAGTGTGAGATCTGCTGGTGGAGAGACTTCAGTGATGCTCTGTCTGCTATGGTCATTCCTGGATGCCCTCCGAGGGGGGCTTCCCTGCTCAGGGGTCTGCGGTGCGCAGTGCTGCTTCCTTTCAGTAGGATGGTGGAAGGAGAGGGGCGAGGGCAGCCCTGTGGCATAGGTCAGGGCTCTGGGTTCTCATAGTGTTTCTCCCACCATAAATCAGAATCCTCCTCATTCCTGGCCTTGAAGGCCAAGTTCAGATTCTCCCTCTCTCTCTTTTTAAGATTTTATTTATTTATTTGACAGAGAGAGATCACAAGTAGGCAGAGAGGCAGGCAGAGAGAGATTGAGGAGGAAGCAGGCTCCCCGCTGAGCAGAGAGCCCGATGCGGGGCTCCATCTACCTGAGCTGAAGGCAGAGACTTAACCCACTGAGCCACCCAGGAGCCCTCTCTCTCTCTCTTTTTAAAGATTGACTTATTTATTTGAGAGAGAGAGAGAGAGAGCACATGTGCAAGTGGCTGGGGGGAGACAGTGACAGAGGGGGAGGGAGAGAGAAAATCTCAAGCAGACTCACGGCTGAGCGTGGAGCCTGGTGTGGGGCTTGATCTCACGACCCTGAGATCATGACCTGAGCTGAAATCAGGAGTCAGACGCTTCACCCACTGGGCCACCAGGGTGCCCGCAGATCCTCTCTTAGAAGTAGGTTGTACACGAGACTTCTGAAGGTGATAGAAAATGTCAGTTCAGTTTGGTGGCCGCTTGCTGACGCCTTCCCTTGGCCCGTCCCCAGCTAAGGTTCAGCGAAAGCCTCCACCTCTGGCGCTTCTCTTCAGCCCAGCCACTGGAGGGTGCCTCTGGTTGACGGGCAGTCTGCTGGCAGGTCATGAGGGTGACATTTCTCTGGGCAGACACTCAGGGGTGGAACTGGCGTGGATCCCAGGTAGGAGGCAGGATCACCAGTGGCCTCTTCTGGCCCCTGCTCCTTTTCCTCCCTGCTCTGAGCTCGCCTGTCTCGCCCCAAGTCTGCGTGGGTGCTGGGGTGCCTATTCTGGGAGTTAACGAGAAAGAACAGTCCGTCGTTGCTCTGTGCTGGCTGCCTGGAAAGGGGTATTGTTTTTTTGTTTTTTTTTAAATATTTTATTTATTTATTTGACAGAGAGACTGAGATCACAAGCAGGCAGAGAGGCAGGCGGGGGCGGGGGGGGAAGCAGGCTTCCTGCTGAGCAGAGAGCCCGATGTGGGGCTCGATCCCCGGACCCTGAGATCATGACCTGAGCCGAGGCAGAGGCTTAACCCACTGCGCCACCCAGGCACCCCATGGAAAGGGGTATTGTAACATCCTGTCATGTCACCGGTGCCCTGGGTGAGCAGGGACAGGAAGGTGCACTTCCCCCTCTGTGCCGTGTGGGGAGGGTTGGCTGTTGGGAGCTTACCCGAGGGGTCCTGCTCCGCCACTCCCGGGGTCGGGAAGAGCAGGGGCCGGCCCCGCACGTGTCGTGTTGCTACAGGGCCTTGAAGTCGGGCTTCCTGGCTCTGGGATGGGAACTTTATTTTCCTTCTCTACCGTTTCTCAGGTGATGTTTTCTGTAAAAAAAAATATTGTCAGGATATACCTACTTTTGCTTTCATTGTCCTCAATAATGTCCTGTAGCCTGAAAGAACGACATTTGCCTCGTCAGAATCCAGTAAGAGATTTAGTAAAGCTCCCTTCCTCCCCCTTCTCTTTGCCACTGAGCAGGACGTGTGTGGTGGAGGCCCGTGGGCAGCACAGTGACTCTCCCCGGAACCCCCAAGGGCATGCTTCCTCCCTGGCCTCCCCCTTTGAAAAAGGTTCAAGTATTAATTGAAAGGACCCCCCCCCCCCCCCCCCCGCCCTGCCGTGATTATTAAGGCACAACAGCTGCAGACCTCCTGTTGCTTTGGCCTTGGGTCATTCTAGCAAGTCAGTTTGCTGGTTCAGAGTGTGTTTGGGCTCCTGGCCCCTGCGGAGCTGTCCCTTTGTCAGAGGAACACGTAGGGCAGAATTTCTGTGTCCGCTTGGTTATCGCTCAGGAGAAGTACCAGGAGGCAGAATTTTGATAGCATTGACTTTGCCTTGACACGTCTTCCCACGTGGGTGGAATGTGTGGTCAACAGGAGCCGTGGGGTGGGTAACCAGGCCAGGGCGGGTGGGTGATTTCATCAAAGGAAACCCCTCTGCTTTGTGTCTTGTAGAATGTCGTTCTTTCAGGAGGCTCCACGATGTTCAGGGATTTTGGACGTCGACTGCAGAGAGATCTGAAACGCGTGGTGGATGCCCGGCTGAGACTCAGTGAGGAGCTCAGTGGAGGCCGGATCAAGGTAGGGGGCGGGTGGGATGGGCACGTTAGCCTGGCTGCTCCCGGTCCTTCCCACGGCTGCTCCCCTTCCCTCCCAGGACGCTTTCCCCCCCATGCACAGCTGGTTCCCCCCCATGCACGGCTGGTCGCCCCCCCATGCACGGCCAGTCCCCCCTCCATGCACGGCCGGTCCCCAACCCCCATGCACGGCTGGTCCCCCTCCCATGCATGGCCGATCACCCCCCCCATGCACAGCTGGTCCCCCCCACCCTGTGCACAGCCAGTCGCCCCCCATGCACAGCCAGTCCCCCTCCCACACACGGCCAGTCCCTCTCCCGTGGACCAGTGGCCGGGGCCTGAAGGAGGAACAGGTTGGTTTCTCAGCTGCTCGGTGAGACTACATTTGGAGATTTGCTGCCTGAACTCCTTCCAAGAGTGTAGCTTAGGCTGACGGCCACTGGGCTGGCCACAGCCCCTTGGTGCCCACGCTGACCCACGGCTGCCGGCAGTTTCTCTGTCTTACAAGAGATGAGACCTGTTGTGTGACGACCAGCATGCAGGGAGAGGGGTCCGTTCTCAGTGAGGGTCTTTCACGTCCTTTGCAAACGTTCTCATTAAACTAAAATAACTAGCTGTAGCAGCGTGTGTGTGTCCTTCTGAGGTCATGTTCCGAATGCGCTGGTGTGTTCCCTGAGCTTCCAGGCGGGACCGGGCTCTGGTGTGGGGAAAATGGGAGCAAACACACACCCTTCAGCCCAGCGGATCACACTCTTGGCGAAGGGTCATTTCTCACAGTAGTTTGGGACACTTGATCTAGCTCTGCGATGCTAAAACAGCTAATTTGTGTTGTAAAAAAACACTAATTGGGTTAATTGCTTGGATTGTTTACTATTTAAAATGCCTTTAGCCTCGTGAGCGCCCGCCCCTCCTTGACCACGGGCCTCCTCTGCACCACTGCGCCGGGACGGGGGTGGCTCAGACACTTCCACCCGGAGGCCACATATGGCTGATCCCCACGGAGGGACTCGGACACAAGGGATGCGCCTCGTGCCAGTGGTGGGAGGAGGCCCCACTGTCTGCGCTCGGAGCGCGTGTCTGGTCAGCCGGGAGCTTAGCGGTGACCCATCGTGTGCCCTGGCGGGTGACCGTGCGCCGTCTGCTTTCCAGCCCAAGCCCGTGGAGGTCCAGGTGATAACGCACCACATGCAGCGGTACGCCGTGTGGTTTGGGGGCTCCATGCTCGCCTCAACGGTAAGTCCTCCCCAGGCCGTTCTGTGTCTCCTGCCTGCGCTCTTTGTGGAGCGGGAGCAAATCCGTCCGGTCCCGGGTGGGTGGTGCGCGCCCGCACTGTGCCTGCCACTCGGGTCCCGGAGAGCTAAGATCTGTCCCGGGTGTTTCCCTTGCGCAGCGAGTCCCTGCCGGTCAGGGGTTATGGGTGATATGGCAGGTGAAATCCAGACGTCACCCCAGACGCCTTGCTTTAGTCATTAATTCCTGTAACCATTTCACGTAACAACTCCTTTTTCTCCTCAAATTCGCCAGTAGCTAGTGTAATGCTAATTCCGGGGTGCATGTAGCTGGTATAAGTGGGGACCGAGTCCATTTTAAAGAAATGAAATAAGGTCCCGGTCTGTAGCTTGGGCCTTGGAGGGGCGCGGAGCTTCCCGCAGGGGCCTGGCTGAGGGGTGGGGTGTAGGGGCAGGACTCTCCGGCTGGCGTCCTGGGGTAGGACTCTGACCTCCTTTCGGGAGGGTCTCGAGATTCCCTCTAACCACTGCCCCGCAGCCCGAGTTCTTCCAGGTGTGCCACACCAAGAAGGACTACGAGGAGTACGGCCCCAGCATCTGCCGCCACAACCCCGTCTTCGGAGTCATGTCCTAGCGGCTGCTTGACACGGTCCCCCGGTCACGTCGCGCTGGTGAGCAGGTGCCGTCGGGGCTCGGGCGAGACCGCAGCTCCTGTAAATAGTGGCGTTTGGTGTCGATGTCGAGAAGCGTGCTTGCGTCGCCGAGTGCATGAGGCAGTCCAGTGCACGTCACCCGTGTGCCCGCTGTCCGACGGCCCTTCCCCCGCCGCCCCTCCCCAACCCGCCCCTCGCCTCCGTGCCTCCCCAGCTTCTAGTGGGCGAATCCAACTCTGGAGGAATTCACCTGCGACTTGAAAAATCGTTAGGAAAAAAAAACCCAGAAGATGACACAAAATAGTCCCCCCAGGAAAGAATATGGGGCTGCAAACCCTTTTCCTCCTAGCCTATTTTTGTAAATAAAATGTTATAAACTTGCAATACAAATTGATGTTTATATTTCCTATCATTTTGTATTTTCTGGTATTTGGTACAACTGGCTGATTCTGAGCACGGGTAGATACTGGTGTCATGGAGTGCCGTGAGAACACGTTTTTCATCGTGAGGCATGTTCTGATATGTCTGTAGGCAAACAAAATCAAACAGCAGACTTTTTTTGGCCACGTTTGCTAGAAAATGATTACACTTTATTGGAGTGACATGAAGTTTCAACGCTAAACACTGTTGTATGAGAATCATTACCGATAATGTACCTTCCATTTTCCTGTTTGAACTTTCTGGAAACTGTTTTATAGAAGACGCTGGTTTGCTCTTGGTTGTGTTGGGTGAAATGCTGCCTTGCACCCTTGTAATAAAAGCAGTTAGACTCTTTATAAAGATTTCCTGTTGTGCTGTGCTGGTCTTTCGGGTGTCTGCTCTGTGCCCAACTGGCAACTGTACCAAGCTTGGGGAAGGAAATTTCCCAGAGCGAGGAGGACTTCCTGTCTTCAGTGACCGCTGCGTCCCGCCCCGGAGTCCAGGAAGTGCCGTGGGACGGGTTTTGGGGGCGGGCTGGGGCGGGAGTCTCTTACGGATTTCTAGCAGCCCTTCCTGGGAGTTCAGAATCCTTGCCAGCGGCTTCTAGTAACTGCTCCGCCGTTTGCTGAGTAGATCACTGGCTTGAAAGGTACTTGGCTGAACTAAGACATTCAGTGTTGCTCCATTCTTCGTGTGATACTGGCATTACTTTCTAAACTGGTGCTTATGGTATTTGTTCTAAGCCCGAAGTAGGTTTTATTCTCTGAAAATTTGCCTTAAGAAACGTTTAGTTTTGTTATTTAAGTGTAGAAGCGGGTATGAGAATAATGATGTCAGTTCTCCACTCAGAGAATAATGGGGAAATCTGAGTTTTCCATGCTGTAGGCAGTCCCTGCTTATTCCTGAGGAATCATCAGTGACCCCAGACCCTCGGTCTCCCACTGGAGAGTCTCAGACCACTTGGTTCTCGGGGTCACTGGACTGTTTCAGTTTCTCCAGTCACTTTCCTGCCCGGTGTCCTGGGCCTACGTGTCTGCCTTCATCTGACATGTGGAAGCAGGAGCACTGTGTGTGGTGGGACTTCGCTAAGTGCAGACTGCACGTGACCTAATCTTAACAACACAGTAAATCAGAATTACTGTGATCCCCATTTCCCAGATGGGAAACTATGGCTGAAAGGAATTCAGCGCATGCCACGAGCACGGCTAGGAGGCAGAGCATGACTCCATCTGTTCTAACGTGTGCTTTCATAACCGTCCTCGTAAGAGTAGGAGGAAAACAGCAACCAGGTGGGACGGTGGGGGGTCATGCCCGATGGCAGGAGTCTCTGGAATGTAAAAAGAGTTTGGAAGTGGCAGTGGGTAGCTACAAAGTATTTCCCCTCTAATCCAAATCCCTTGGTAAGGAATGTGTTCTAGGAAGCTACCCATCTAGGACTTGGATGTGGAATTGTTTTCATTTTCTTTCATAATGCTTTGCCAGTGTATGTTTTGTCATACGGATCGACGTTGTTGTATTTCACAAGTAAGATACAAGAGTTGTTCGACTGAACACATAGAGCTATAATGGGCCCATAGTAAGTATTCAGTAAATTCTAGCCATTGTTAATCTGTTACTGTGTCCCGAGAGCCCTGCTCATCACAACTGCGTTAAAAAATAGTTTCGGTGGGAGAAGAGAATTTTAGGTTCATGAACTAAATGGCCTTCAGAACTTTCAGTAAGAAAACATATTTTAAAAAGCTCTCTGTATAGAATGGTAGGATCTAAACATCACCCGGGTTTTTCTCAGTATTAAATTGCAGATACGATTGAGTCACTTTTATTATCCACGTAAAGGCCGCCCTTTGCTGGGGGTGCGGCTGCTGCCTTCCCGCTGAGCTCCGAGCTGTGAGCCCTCCTTCCACAACCAGCACGCGATGACTTCGGTTCGGGTGACATGTGTTCCGCGGATGAACGTGGTTGAACGCACTGAGATTTGGTATCACCGCTGATTTCGGCGCAGGACGGTGCCGGCATCCCGGAGTGAGCGGCCCCAGCAGGGTTCCCTTTCCCGGGAGTGCTCCAGCATCCCCTGTGGATGAAATCCCCATTGAGCCAGCTTCTCCCCCGTGCCCCACTGATGCCCTGTGCCCTGCCCCAGACTAAGGTCCTTGGAATCGGGGGACTGATTTTTGTACCCCCAGGACCTCCTGACACCTGGCACAGGGTGAGTGCCCAGGAAATACTGAACCGAATTCCTGTTCACATGGAGACTCCCTGCCTGGTGTTTCCGGCTGCCTGAGCTCCATACTGAGAAGTGTTCCATGTTCAGGGAAGCTTGTACAAGAGCTGGTTGTACTGTAACGTCCCAAGGATCTGGGACATTAACTATCATTACCTTAAGACTTGCAATGATATTAAAATCTAGCTCTACATAGTGACCCTGATAGACATCCCATGTACCTGGAAGGTGGGCAAGTGACGCCATGGCACATCTCAGAGCATCCACACGGTGACCCACGAGAGTCCGGTGGAAGAAACTGCCCCGCAGACCCCTTGAAGACAGAGTATTTTATGGTGGTAACAGCGGTTCATTCTCCGACTTAACTAATAGGAATTAAGAGCTCTCATGCGACTGAAGCACGGACCGTTGTGTGATTGATTCCTTCTTTACGGTCCCTCCATCCTATCTCATTTGTAAAAATTGTGGTTGTGCCAGACAGGCTTGGGAGGTTAATCAAGTGTTCAGCTTATTGAAATCCACACGAGAGCCCCGTTAAGAATATTTATCTGTTAAATAATTTTTTACTTAATTGAGGAATATTTCATAATGTTTCCTTTAAAAGTTGCTGTCAGGCTTGTTAAGTAGAAATATAAATTGATTGGCCAAATAATTGTATGGGCCCCTAATTGGCAATTATGTCAACTTCACATGGTCAGATGGAAAGAAATCTTTTTGTAAAGGAGAAAAGAAACTATAGCTTGATACTGGTATCGTGGAAGGATTTTCTAATGTTGGGATGTTCGTTCTTACTACCCTGTGTTAAGTCTCAGAAGAAAGCGGTTTATTCCCTGGTTGACTTCTCAGGTTTTTTTTACCCTTTTGTCTTTAGGCTGGGCTGCTGTGGATGATTTCTAATTATGTGTGTGCACACCTTAATAAGTGTTATTAATTTAGTAGGATTTGCTACTAAAAATTTCAGAACTTTTTAATTGATAAAAAAACTATGACTTTATTTAGAAATTAATCATTACAAACCTAAGGGTTTATAATGTCAAAATATAAATGACATGCTGTGGCCATATTTTCAATATTCAGGGATCAGATCAGCTGTAATAATTGATCAGAGCTCCATTTAATTCACCCTTGGCCACAGGAGCACTTTACTGGCAGATACATTTTGAGTAGTTTCCCACTAGACCTTCCTTGGCCTTGAGCAATCTTTCTTCCTGCTTCTGGTTCGTACTTGGCAGTGGTGCCTGAATGCTGGAGGGTGTCAGCAAGGGTGCTGTGTTTTTGGCTCACGGTAGTACAGCGGAGCCGGGGGCCTGGGGCACAGAACAGGTCGTCTGAGATCCTGAGGTCACAGCCCGGCGGTGCACCCGGCTGACCGTCGGTCCCCTGAGTCCCAGGTTACTTCTCTAAGTGCCTGTGAGCCATGGTGTGCGAGCCAGGGCTGCGGTGCAGACGGACTGGAATGTCTCCTCCTGGGGGACAGACACGTTAATTACAAGGTCAGATTGTGATCGACCACGGCGGGGCCCTGGGGGCCAGGTGCCGGTCTGCGGGCACACAGGGCTGGCGCCGGCACGGGAACCCGGGGGCTGGGGTGGAGGCCTCTGAAGGAGCGGTGGTCAGCCGAGTTCCCAGGGGTGGGTGGAAGCAGGTTAGTGATGCGTGGGGAGAAGGCGTCCAGGAGGCGGTTACCATGGCAGTTTTCAAGACGGCGCCAATAGCCTGGCATGGAGGGCAGCAAGGAGATAAGGGTGTCCGAGGCAGGGCTGGGGTGAGAATTTTGGCCTTTCTCTTAAGAATAAAGCACTTAGGGCGCCTGGGTGGCTCAGTGGGTTAAGCCGCTGCCTTCGGCTCAGGTCATGATCTCAGGGTCCTGGGATCGAGTCCCGCATCGGGCTCTCTGCTCGGCAGGGAGCCTGCTTCCCTCTCTCTCTCTCTCTCTCTCTCTCTGCCTGCCTCTCTGTCTACTTGTGATCTTTCTCTGTCAAATAAATAAATAAAATCTTTAAAAAAAAAAAAAAAAGAATAAAGCACTTAAGCAAGTACAGGGGGATTCTCAGATTTGTGCAGACATGCCTGGGAGTTTCTACCAAGAGCTGTAGCTTTTCCCGAGTCCCGGGGTGGACCTGGAACGGTGGGGTGTTGGGGGTGGTGACACGAGCCGGACAGGAAGGAATGCTTCTCTGGAGCTTGAGCTCGCAAATGGGCAGCTCCGGAGAAGTCCACGTGAGACCAGACGGCCTGGGAGGCACTGCCAGGGAGGAGAAGCTGGAAGCTTTATGTCTGAGTCTGTACAACAACGGGCAGAGTCGATTAGGAGTGTCCAAAGGGAGTCAGAAATCAGAATGGCCAGCTCCTGTGATCTCTAGATGAAGGTAGGGAGCAAACGTTTTGAAGTTTAGGGATAATAAAATACATAGCTGGTGGATGCGGTTTTCAGTCTTGAAATGGAACGCTAATTTCTCCCGCCGTATTTAGAAATAGCAAGGTCTTTTGGAAGCCTCAGTGTGGTGCTCTGTTTGTTTTGCAGAAAAAGCTACTGTGATATTTGAGAGCGATCAAAGCATTTTGGATAACATCACAGTGCAGAGAACAGACTCCTCATAATAATTAGAAATAAGCTAGCTAGGGGCACCTGGATGGCTCAGTCAGTTGAGTATCTGCCTGCGGCTCTCGTCATGATCCTGGGATCAAGCCCCCCATCCAGCTCCTTGCTCAGCGGGGAGCCTGCTTCTCCCTCTCCCACTCCCCCTGTTTGTGTTTCCTCTCTTGCTGTCTCTCTGTCTCTCTCCCTCTCTCTGTGTCAAATAGATAAATTAAAAAAAAAAAAGCAGCTATCTAGAGAAATAAATTGTGAGCTGTACCGGTGCCAATGACTAACACATGCTGTTCCACCGACGGGTCCCTCTCAGCTGGGCTTGCATATGAACTTGGGTTTCTGACTATGCAGCCGTTTCCTTGAACTAAATTAGTATGTTTTAACATTCATTCATTAGGTCTTATGTTCACAGTAAATTAAATTTTATAGGTAATTGAAACGCTATAGCATGATAGAAATGCCACTCTCAAGCTGGTGCATCCACTCTGGAAAACAGCAGGAGGTTCCTCAAAAAGTCGAAAATAGTGTTACCCTACGACCCAGCAATCACAACTACTGCGTATTACCCTAAAGATACAAATGTAGTGATCTGAAGGGGCGCGTGCACCCGAATGTTTATAGCAGCAATGTCCACAATAGCCAAACTATGGAAAGAACCTAGATGTCCATCAACAGATGAATGGGTAAAGAAGATGTGGTACATATATATATACAATGGAATACTATGCAGCCATCAAAAGAAATGAAATCTTGCCATTTGCGACGACGTGGATGGAACTAGAGGGTATTGTGCTGAGTGAAATAAGGCAATCAGAGAAAGACAATTATATGATCTCCCTGATATGAGGAATTTGAGAGCCAGGGCAAGGGGGTTGGGGGGGGGTAGGGGAGGGAAAAAATGAAGATGGGATTGGGAGGGAGACAAGCCATAAGAGATTTTTTTTTTTTTTTCATAAGAGATTCTTAATCTCACAAAACAAACTGAGGGTTGCTGGGGTGTGGGGGATAGGGACAAGATGGCGGGTGATGGACACTGGGGAGGGTGTGTGCTATGGTGAGTGCTGGGAAATGTGTAAGCCTGATGGTTCACGGACCTGTACCCCTGGGGCTAATTATATATTATACGTTAATAAAAATAATAAAACAAATGCCGCTCTCTGAATGAGGGGTAAGAATGTTATAATAGGGCAGTCAACCTAAATGTCCCCTAATGGCAAAGGTCAGTGGCATTATAAACTTTCTAGAAATACGGAGCTTATGTCCTGGTTGATTGTTGAGTAACTTTTTTAAAAATTTAAGTTTTTTTAAATTTTTATTTTTATTTTTTTACATAATTTTTACATAATTTCTGTACCCAACGAGGGGCTTGAACTCATAACCACGAGATCAACCACGCTCTGCCGACTGAGCCCGCCAGGAGCCCCTTTTTCATTAGGTTTTAATGTTAATTGCGGTGTAGCTCGCATGCAGGGTCGCTCTGGTTTCAGGCGTCCAGCGTGGCGGCTCCCGCGCGCCGGGGGCCGGACTCCGCCGCGGGGACGCACAGACGCCGCCGGGGAGGCACCGGGAGATGCCGGCGGTTCCCACAGCCCCGGCCGTGCGCAGGGCGGGTCCGGGCCCCGTTTCTCCGCCGCGACAGCCCCTTTCCCGAGTAGGAGTCGAGTAAGAAGGACGCGGTGCTGCTCGGCGGAGCCTCCGTCCTGCGCGAGAACCTGTTCCCTGCGCACGAGGCGTGCGCTCAGGGCGCTCTGAGCGGGGGACGCCCTCCCGCTCCGCTGTGCTTTTTTTTTTTTTTTTTTAAGATTTTATTTATTTATTTGACAGACAGAGATCACGGGTAGGCTGAGAGGCAGGCAGAGGGGGAGGGGAAAGCAGGTTCCCCGCTGAGCAGAGAGCCCGATGCGGGGCTCGATCCCAGGACCCTGAGATCATAACCTGAGCCGAAGGCAGAGGCTTAACCCACTGAGCCACCCAGGCGCCCTGTGATGTGTTCTCGACTGGTGACTTCAGAGGCTGGGTCAGCTCTCCGTTCGCTCTCTGGTTAGCTCTCTGGTTAGCTCTCTGGTTAGCTCTCTGGTTAGCTCTCTGGTTAGCTCTCTGGCTTTCCGCTCGAACTCAGATTCGTGGCCCCTGCCCTCCGGCCTTTTAATGTCACGACGGCGTCTCTTCTGGAGAATGCAGCGGAAATGCAGAGGAAGATTTAAAATGAAAACTGCTCTCCTTCTAGATCGGGAGAAATAATTTGCAAATTATTGTGACATTGTAAGTCGTGCGCGCTCAGCGGGGACGCAGGCGCGGGCGGGGCAGCCGCAGGGCGGGAGGTGGGGGGGGTCAGCCGTGCCCTGCGGGGGCCGTGGGCGCGGGAATGCCCGGGGCGGCTGACTGGAAGCAGGACCCTCTGGGGCCAGTCGGGAGTGGATTTGGCTCTCGCCGTTGGCCCCAAGTCGGAGGTGGGGGACGCCGGGCAGCCGGCCGTTGCTGGTCGCACCCGGCCATCGGGGGCTGATGGCTGCGCGTCGTGGGCTGGAGTTCTGTGGCCACGAGCCTTCCCCCCATCTCCGACTTAGGGCCAACAGGGAGAGGCAGATCCACTCCCCCGACCCGCCCTGGGGGCTCCTGCTTCCAGCCCGGACTGATTTCCCCGAGTTCTCACGACGCCCGTTGCTGGAGCGCTGCGTCCCCTCGGAGGAGCGGGCACGGGACTAGCGGCTCCTGGGAGGACGCGCGGGGTGTCTGCGCCGCGGTGTTCGGGGGCTCCCGAGTCTTCTGGCAAAGCAGAGGGGAAGAGAAACAATTAGACGCCGAAAACCACGTTTTAATTTCTTAGGTGGATCCATCATGCTTTACGCTTCAAGAGTAGTTGAGAGCAGCCGTGGGGCTGTCTGCGAGCCTCGTGCCTTCCCTCGTGCTCCGGGCACCGCTCCGGGACCGCGCGTTCAGGGCCGCGTCCCGCCGCGCCCCACCCCGCGCACCACCGTCCCGCGTCGGTTACCTGTCGCTGCCGGCCCGGAGAGGGGTCCCGCCTCTGCCCTGATCTCTGGGCCGCTGCAGCGTCCTGCCTGGCGGAACGTCTTTGTTCGCCTGGGGCCTGGGCCACACGGTGTCAGCTTGACCTCCAGAGTGGCTGCACACTGAAGGTCGGTGCCTGATGGAGGGTCGTGGCCACGTCCCTGCGCCGGAGGACCTGGGGCCCCGGGGCTTGGGTGAGCTTCCCTGGTCGGCAGAACTCTGTGTGCGTCACCATATGGGGAGGCCGGGGGTGGGGGGGAGGTAGCCGCCGTCCACAGCCCTGGGAGGGGGCAGCTTGGAACGCCCTCGGCCCGCCTGGAGCCTCGTCCCTTGTCTGACGTTGAGCTGCTTCTGTTCACTGTCCTGAACCATAGCCCTGAACGTGACAGGTTTCAGTGCGCGCTGGGAGTCCTTCCAGGGACTTGTCAGCATGGAGGGTGGTCCTGGGGATCCCCCGCCCTCCCAAGCCCCGCAGACACTAGTGACTAGACTGTGAGGTCCGAATTCCACGAATCTGTTTGCCCTGTCTCAGAATTGCCCCCTGGGCCGGGAAGGATGAAGCATTTATGCATTGCTCCTGCCCCCCCCCCCACCTCCCCCCTCACCCCGCAGCACCCCTTCCCTGCTTGTAAAGTTTGTCCCTCAGGGTGTCTGATTTCATGCATTTCTGGAATGAGGTGGGTGAGTCCCTGAGCACCAGTCGGTGAGCCTGGGGCCAGGGCAGTGTGGGGTGTGGGGGGCAGGTGGGCGCTGGTCCCCGGGGTGTGTGGGAGTTGGGTGTGCTGGTCCCCTGGTCTGCTGGGCCACGCAGGAGGGGGCCAGTGGGGGAGGCCCGAGGGAGGAGCCCTGTGGCACAGGCGTGCAGACACTGGCACCCTCTGCTGGGATGGGCTCCTGAGCTGCCCTGCCAAGGGCAAGGGGCCAGTCGTGCTCTGGACATTGGTCACGGTGGAGACTGGGGGCTTAGTTTGATTTTTAAACTAAATAAAGCTGCCGCCCCTGTGAGCAGCTCCTGCAGGTAAACACGACTGGTAAGTAGGGGCCTCTTGACTTCCACACACCTCCTGCCTTTCATTTTGTCCCTGGCTGGGCTCAGACCTGGGCACACACATGTGAGGCTTAAGGTCAGCGCGAAGCTGTGATCTGGCTTCTGTCACAGTTCGCCCGGTGGCACGTTACAACTTTCTTCGTTGTCCAGTAAAAATGATAAATATCCTGCAGGGTTGTTCTTTCTGGAATCATTCATTTATTAAAACATATTTAGTGTTTGTCCACGATGGACAAATTCCCGTGGCTTCTGGAGAGGTATAGAGTGCATAGTTCCTGTGCTCTAGAATCATAATCTTCATTTATTTTTTAAACATTTATTTATTTATCTGAGAGAGAGAGAGAAAGAGAGAGAGAGCACGTGCACACAAGCACACAGAGGGAGATGGGGAGGGAAAGAGGCCGAGGGAGAAACAGGCTTCTCCCTGAGCAGGGAGCCCGATGCGAGACTCCATCCCAGGATCCTGGGATCATGACCAGAGCTGAAGGCAGAGGCTTTAACCACTGAGCCACCCAGGTGCCCCTAGAATCACAAACTTTTTTTTTTTTTTTTAGTTTTTATCTTTATTCCAGTTAGTTAACAGGCAGTATTATTGGAATCAGGCGTACAATACAGTGAGTCAACATGTCCATACAACACCCAGTGCTCTCACAGCACGTGCCCTCTTAGACCCCATCCCGTGTCTCCCCCCCACCCCGTCCCCCTGCCCACCTCCCCTCTGGTCACCACCAGTGTGTTCTCTAGTTCAGAGTCTGTTAGAATCACAATTCTTAGCCAGGGTGGAGATTGATGGGGACGGCAGACCGTGCAGCTTGTGGACCAGCTGATGGCTTGGAACCCTGGGACAGAGACAGCATCCGGCACAAAGCCACGCCCAGTGATGGACCCACTCAGTTTCTCCACTCAATTTCATTTTCCTTTAGGTCAAGTATAAATTGATTATCCAGGCTCCAGGGTCACCCTGGGTTATGAAGTGTGTCAGGAAGAAGCTTCCCCCCCGCTGCCTGCTGGGTCGGGGTTGCCTTGCTGGGTCGGGGGTGTCCTCGGTGGGTGGTGTCTCCAGGTAAGTGGCTCATTCGCCTGCCTTTGAGGAAGGCGATGGAAATACCCAGCTTGCTTTGGGCCTCCTCACACCCTTCCTCTTTTTCTTTTTTTAACCTTCATCTGTCCCCAGTCTAGTGCTGAATATGTTGCCTAATGTCCTGGGTAGGTGCGTCTGACTTGTGTCTCTGCAGTGGCGAAAAGCACATGGGGACGGGCTGAACGCAGGGACCGTCAGGATCCTTTGTGCAGGGACAAGAGAACTGGAAGAAAGAAAGATCGTCGGGGAGGAAGTAGCTGGTCCAGCCGTCCCCTTCATCAGGAGGGACACACAGATAAATGCTCGTTCCAATATCAAGTTGTAGGTTCTGTAGGATCAAATCCTTTGAACAATTTTAGAAATCAAAATGTTACCGAGTGACTGTGAACCAGGACCAGAGAGAACCCAGGGCAGCTGAAGACAGAGGCTCACGTTTACTGTTGGATTGAAGCATAAGACAAATCCAAGGGTAAGAGCAGGAAAAAAAACAACAAGAAGTAATTTAAGTGATTCTTATTCTAGAAGCTCTGTCACCTCTCCTCGAGGGTAAGTAATGATTCCTATCAGGCAAGTCAGAAACTATGCCCATTTCATGAATCTAATTATTTATAAACAAGCTTTCCAGGGATAGGGGAGGTTAGTTAATCGACCTAAATTTTTTTCCCTCCACATATTTATTGGGCTGATGTAAGAGTGGAATTTTATTTGCAAATGAAAGAATCTACCTATTTTTGACTGTGTGTGACAGAAAACTGCATTGTTGGTAGTTTTAATACTTTTTTTTTTTTTTGGTTTTTCGTTTTTGTTTTTTTCCTGTAGCTAACCATGGCTACCATCAAGCTTTCCCTGAAGACCTCAGGGACCCATGCTCCCTGCAATGTTCTGACCTTCCAGCCCTAGATTGAGGCTCCCGTTCTCCTAGCCCAAAGTGGTGGCTGGAGCTCCAGCCGACACACCTGCATTCCCGCCAGCTGGTGAGGGAAGTGATGGAAAGAGCATGGCTTCTCCCTTTTCAGGATACCTCATGGAAACACCATCCCGCACTTTCTAGAACTTGATCACATGGCAACAGCCGACTGCAGGGGGTGGTGGTAAACAGTTATTTAGCTGGAGGGCCATGGGCCTCACTAAGAATCAGTGGTTTATTATTAAGGAATAGGGGAGTGGGTGTTGGGCAGTAATGAGCGGTCTCTGGCCACAGCTGAGTTGAAGGATCAATTTTTATAGATTTCTTTGTAAAAAGGGTGGGCTGAGGACTCCAGGGACAACGGTGCTGAGCCTTCTTCCTGGCCTGTGGGCTTCCAGGCCGCCTTGCCCTGTGGTCTCAGGGGCGCTGACATTCACTCCATTCCCGAGGAGTCCGTCTGGCCAGCCTCCAGGTGCACTGATGGTTTCCAGGGCTCTTTTCTTTGATCTTAAGGAAACCCAGCCCTTACCTGGATGGTGCTCAGGGCTGGCGTTGAACTCCCTGTGAACACAGCCCACTGGGAGTAGGAATGAGACCATAGAAATACCGAAAGGAATCCTTCATTTTAACCTCATAGTTTCTTTTCTTGTTCTTTTTTTTTTTTCCCCCTGAACATTTATTGAAGATTTTTATCCCTTCTGCAGTAGGCACAATTCTAGGATGGTCCCCAAGATCTCTTTTTTCCCTTAATTTAAAATCAATTAACATATAGTACATCATTAGTTTCAGAGGTGGAGGTCAGTGATTCATCAGTTGCGTATAACACCCACGCTGGGGGCGCTTTGATCAGCAGGAGTGGGTCCTCTCCCAGCTCTGGAGGCTGGAGTTCTGAAATCAGGTGTTGGCCAGGCCACGTGCCCTCTGCCAGCTTCTTGTGCAGGCTGATGCTCTTTGGGGTCCCTGGGCTGGCGGCTGCATCCCTGCAGTCCTGCCGTCTTCCCTCTGTGTGTCTGTCCTCACATGTCTCTGCTCTTATACAGACACCTGTCATTCTGGGTGAGGGGCTTACCCTACTGCAGGGTGACCTCGCCTTAACTTCCATCTGAATTTCATCAGCAAAGACCCTGTTTCCAAATGACGTCCCATTCTTAGGGACCAGCGGTTGGGACTTAAACCTAGCTTCTTGGAGGACGCCGGTCAGCCCACTACTGTGCACGTCCACGCTGGGGGCTGGTGTTCCCCCCCGCACCCCGCACCCGCCAGTGCCGGTGGACGGCACCTGTTCGGACTGACCCGGCTGTGCACTAAGTAGGGGAATATCATTCCTCTACACACTCCAGCTTTTAAATTCTCTGCTGGTTCCAGCAGCACCGGGAGGGATCTTGAAAAATGAGAAGGAAAAGAAATTGAAAGATCCAATTTTCCAAAAACTCTTGGATGTGGGGCCTGGACTAAAAGACTTGGCTCTCCACATGATTGTCCAGAGAAGACTGGGTCCTTGCCACACACAGGGCGCTCCTTGGACTGGAGGCATCAACGTCTCCCAGGAATTGGTGAGCCTTGTGGCCTCCCAGGTGCTGCCCCAGACCCACCAAATCAGACTCTGAGTTTAACAGGGTCCTTGGTGCTTTGCATGCACAACCAAGTTTGCGAAACAGGCCTAGAAGAGTAGAGCGGAGGAAGAAGGAAGAGAGAGCCCGAATCTCATATGCTTTGATAATTCTAGCAAAGCAGGATCCCTGGTTAAACTCGGAGAGGCTGCTGATTTAATGGTTGAGAAGTTCTCACAGGAGCTGAAGGGAAGAGAGCTGAACTGGGGCAGAGTGGGGAGGGATAGGGGGCAGGGTGAAGAGGGACAGGACAGGGTGGGGAGGAATAGGGCAGGGTAGGGGGGTGGGGTGAAGAGGGATGGGACAGGGTGGGGAGGGATGGGGCAGGGTGCTTCCTTGGGCCAGACTCCAAGGTGGTTGACCAGAGGAGCAGAGGGGCTGAGGGTGCTGGTGGTGTCTTTGGGGCTGAGTTCCTCTCTGGCCTGGGGAAGAGTGATGGAGGAATGTGTGGGGCCCTGGACACTAGGAGAGGGCTAGGGGGCAAGGAGGAGCCCAAGGAGGTGCCCCACCATTCTGACCCCTCACACCGTGGAACCCACCAAGGTGACTAGTTATTTTTTTGTTTATTTTTCCCCCAGCTTCATTGAGTCTAATTGCCGTGCAATCGTGGGCACGTTTAAGGTGTCCACACTACCTCCTCCTGAATGAATGTTGAACAGACCAAAGTTGTAAATTTTACAATTAGAAACTCACCCAAAATGCAAATGAGCTGTTGAAGCGATTAGCTTGAGACTGAAGACTGAAGTGAGAAATGACGAATGTCCTTCCTCCAGGAGGCTGGGGGGGGGGGACGGAACAGGGGTGGAGGAAGCCAGGGGCATGCGTGGCCCCCTTCTGGTCCCTTGGGGTTCTGCCACATGGGGAGTTTCATGCTGACCCTTCCCCTGCCCACTCGGACCTGGATGGGAGTCAGACCCTCACGGCGTCATGTGGAAGAGAGTTTGGATTCTGTAGGTTGAAGCCAAAGGATGAGCCTCCTGTGGACATTTGCGATCCGTGTACCCGAAGGCCTGGTACTTGGTCTCCTACTTGACCACAAGAGGACATGGTGGCTTACCTTGCAGGGACGCTGGAGAATCAGTGAGGATACTGCGTGTCTTCTGCAGAGTCACTGTTGGTATGATGGTGCTCACATTTGGCTGATGTCTGTGTACAGGAGTGTCACTCTTTAAGAATGGGACCTGTGGCCACCATTCTAAACATCTGCAGTTCTAAGGCAAGACGTTCAAGCCACGTCCCAAGTGATAACACGGGTCAGGGGCTCCAGGGGTCAGCACGGCATGTGGTTATGCGGGCTCTGTGGCTGGGGAGGCTTCTGTGGGGGAAGAGACATCATTTATTTGAGAGAAAGAGAGCACAGCAGGGGGAGCAGCAGAGGGAGAAGCAGACTCCATGCTGAGCAGGGAGCCTGACGTGGGGCTCCATCCCAGGTCCCTGGGATCATGACCTGAGCCGAAGGCAGACACTTACCCCACTGAGCCACGCAGGTGCCCCTGGAGTTAGAGACTTAAGGCAGATGCTCAGGGACCAGCTGCCCCATGTCCATCAGCCAGGGCTGAGAGCCTTTGGCTACCTGCTGGGGTGACTCATTGGGTGGGCCTCGGGGAGGGGTGCTCTGGGGAGGATCTGGGCAGGCCTGGAGCATCCACTGGATCGAGAAGATTGGAAAATGACTGAGGAAGTGGGTCATCTGTTTCCGCAATGGCGCTTTCTGAAATTCTCATTAGTGGTAGCAACTGGGCTCTGCTATTTTTTTCCCATGCAGTCCCAACAAAACCCATTAAGTCTTACTGCATCCATACGTTACCACGAGTCCAGGCCATAAGCAAGAGAAGACCTATTTAGTCTGACTCCTGGCTTTTAATGTAAAATCAATGTATTTCAGCTTGTTAAACTATTAGCACATATTGGATATTAACTCCACTTTTTCTTTAACCCCCTCTCTTCCTTCCCTCTCTCCGGCGCTGGGAGGGAGACTCTAGGTCTTCAGAGATGGTGTGGGAACCCCACGGGAAGCAGGGGAGCAAACCAGATGCTCACTATATGCTTTTTGGGCGCCCAGGGAGCTTTATGGTCGCATCACAAAGTTCCTCAAGGCTCCTAAATTCTGTGGTCAAGCGTGAGCTTTAAAATGTCGCGTTGGGGAGTGGTCCTGTGTGGAGAGCACGTTCGTATATGTGCTGCCGAAGTGAGCACTGGAGAGCACGTTCGACGCATGGCCATGACTCCTTTGTTCTGTAACTGGGAGCCTGTACCTCCCCCTCTCCCACCCCCTCTCCCCTCCGGCCAGTTCTCTGTATAGATCCATACGATCTAAGTGAAGGATATTACCCTCCATAATGTGGGTGGGCCACATCTAATCAGCTGGTGGCTTTAATTAAGGGCAAAGACTGAGGGTTCCTCGAGAAGAAACCTGCTTCAAGACTGCTGTAGCAGCTCCTGCCTCAGCTTCCAGCCTGCGTCCTGCGATTCAGGACTCCAACACTGACTTTTACCTGGGTTTCCAGACTGCCAGCCAACCCTCCCCGTTTCACGCTTTCCAAGTCCTACAACTGTGTGAGCCAACTTCTTAAAATAACATCACATCCATGTCTGTGTCCTAGTCGATCTGCTCTCTGCGGTGCCCGGACACACCTGAACTACCAGCCTCCTCTCTCTAGCCAGGGGTTCTGGTAACTGCCGCCGTGCTCTTTCCTTCCCATCCCAAATGCAACCTCAGGATCTTCTGGAAGAGTCCATGATGGGCACAGCTGTTCAGAGTCGGCAATAGAGAGGAAATCTATTTGCTGTCCTGGCATTAGGGGATTCTCTTTGAGGCTGTGGGGTAATAAAACCAATGATTGTTCTCATATGAGTACCTTCTAATTGATTTTTCAGTAACATCGGTGGGTTTCTTTTATTTATTTATTTGACAGAGAGAGAGAGAGAGAGAGATCACAAGTAGGCAGAGAGGCAGGCAGAGAGAGAGGAAGGGAAGCAGGCTCCCTGCTGAGCAGAGAGCCCGACGCGGGGCTCGATCCGGTGACCCTGAGATCATGACCTGAGCTGAAGGCAGAGGCTTAACCCACTGAGCCACCCAGGCGCCCCCATCGGTGGGTTTCTGATGCTGAAGTACGGAGCATTTCTTGGCACGCGCCTGGCTGGGAGCTCACTGTGGGCAGGGCTGGGGAAGGGGCCGAGGCGGCGATGGCTTTACTAGTTCCCGGGACCTCCGCTGCTTACCGCAGTCGGTGAGCTGCGATGAGGGGGGCTGGGTGGCATCGCCGAAGGGGCGGTGGGAGTGGGTCATGGGCACCGTGAGCTTGGGACCACCCACTCCATCAGTTTTGGAAGCTGCTGTTCACTGAGCAACCCCGTCCAGTCCCCTACATACAACAGACACAGCAGTCACTGGGTGGACGGAAAGTCGAGTCTTTAACCAGAAAGGGGAGGCGGCAGAGGAAGGACTTTGTGTCAGTGGGACGTGGTGCATGTGGGGGGCTGTGGCGGTTCTGGGGGATGATTGAAATGACAAATGACGCCATTAGCAAATGAGGAGGAGCTTTTAAATTAACAGCAGCCCAAGATTGGAGATTAATTTTTTTAAATGTTTCCTAACAAGAAAAATGAAGCAAATAAATCCCGACAGTTAGGAAGTAATGAAGACCTTGCAAGAAAAGCTTATTACCAGAGGCCGCTAAGGGAATTCACGCTCCGTCCCAGGCAAACGTCAATCAGCAGACTCGCGTCCACGCGGGACCCCTGTCCCCTGCGGCCCTCCCCCTGCCCCCCTTCCCACCCTGTGGCTGGTGTTGACGGGGCACCAGGGGACAGGGATTCTGCACCGACCGGATGCTCCTGGACGCACAGGCCTCTTAGGTGGTGGCTGGTGATCGCCGGGGCTGCCACCAGCTTGTACAAGCAGCAAAGGACTCAGGAGCCTGGAGACGGGGGCAGTTCTGGGAGCTGGACGACGTGAGCAGTGGTCCTTGGATGCACTGTCCTTCATCGATCAGGACTGTTTGGGATTGTGGGCTGTTAGCCACTATGGTTTTTTTTGTCCCTAAAGTCCAGACTTATAAAAATTTCCCTCTTCATCTCAGTCTGTTGAAGCATGCCATTTAAACCTTGGTAACTGACCGTGGCCTCTAGCTTCCTAAAGTCCTTCGATGCCTTCCCCTTCTTTTTTTTTTTTTTTTAATTTATTTTTATTTGTTTGTTAGAGAGAGAGAGAGAGAGAGCGAGCACAGGCAGAGTGGCAGGCAGAAGCAGAGGGAGAAGCAGGCTCCCCACCGAGCATGGAGCCCGATGTGGGACTCGATCCCGGGACACCAGGACCATGACCCGAGCCAAAGGCAGCCGCTCAACCAACTGAGCCACCCAGGCGTCCCTACGCCTTCCCCTTCTGTGCAAATCCTACCTCAGCTGCAGGATGTCTCCTCCTGACCGTGATGTCTCTCTGTGCCCAGGCTTCTCCCACCGGAGGATTTAGCCTGACCGACCCCTCTGTGAGCTTGTGCCTGACTCCCCGCTGCTTTAAATGGCTTGAGGTTTGCCACGGTCCGTGCTCTACTTTGTAAAAGCTGGTGACAGTGGTCATCGTAATTAGCAGATAGCTAGTTAAGGGGAGGTCGTGGAGCAAGGTGGGCCCCGTTCCAGCATGACTGTGTCCTTATAAGAAGAGAGCTGGTGCAGGACACGCACTACAGGGGACCACCCCCCCAAGGATGGAGGTGGGTGACACTTCCACACCCCCGGGAATGCTGTGGATTAGCCGCCCCTTCCCCCTACATCCCTCCCTGCCAGCAGCCCTCAGAAGCCCCGTCCACACCTGGATCTTGGACTTCCATTCACTGGAACAGGGAGATGGTGAATTTCTGTCTCTAAGCGGCTCAGTTTGAGTTTGTTAACAGCCCCAGCCAACAAGTACAGCGCTCGTGTTTGAATCTTCACGAAGGTCAGCACCTGCTGGACCAAACCAAGATGGCAGGACACTGACTTTGGCCACAACGGCCGGGGGTCTGCGTCATTTCAAAGACTCGGCCACATTGTGAAAATGTCCTGTGATGTTTCTCCCTCAACTGACCGGCGATCTTGGAGGTGGAGGGTTCTTGGCCTTTGCCTCATCAGCTTGCAAGAGAGGGGGAGACCAAAACTCCGCTAAACCTTCCAACAGATATCCTCCCTCGGACCCCCTCTGGCAGGTGTGAACTGTTGGTAAGGACCCTGGGCAGCTTACGTGAGTACAATACCAGGCGTGGTTCTAAATGCTTTCCGTGAATCAGTTCCTCTGATTCTCCCCCAAACTCTGTGAATTACCGTTGTCATGCCCTGTGTTTAGACTTGGAAACTGAGGTGTGAACTAGGTAGTTGCTGGCTGGTACTTAATAAACAATGTCACTTTTATTTTTTGTGCCTGAAAAGCCCTAATGATAAATTTTTTTTTCTTGTTTCTGTTGTGTTATTTTTCCCTATTCCAAGAAAATTCTGGCCCTCATCTCCAAGATTGGTGGGAAGGCTGGCCTCTCGTTGGTGTTTGGATGATTTTGTGGGTGAGTGGGGGAGAGGCTCATAATTCTTCCATGCGTGAAAGTTGGAAACTCGATTATTTTTAAGTCAGGGATGGTGATGGAAAGGAAACTGGGCGGAGACAAGTCAGTGAACACCCTGGAAACCAGCGCCCGCCGTCCGCCGCATTTGTGCTCTTCAACGTCTTGCCCAACAAAGACACAGTGGACCTCTCGGGAGCGAGATGCTGCTCACATCTGGACTAAGGGAGGGGTTTGCCAGGAAGCTGCCTGAGGCACTGATCTGTATGTAACACATATTAGACAATATTTGAATGACCCAGAAACACAGCACCTATTTCCCCATGTCCAACATGATGAACAAAGGGTACATTTTTAGCCCCATTTATGCAGAAGTAGATGCATAAAAGGTTCATTACCACCAATTCCACATAGGGTGAAGCATTATATTGCATTCGGAGCACTAAATGAATGTCTTATTTTAAATACGAAGAGGTATGAAATATTTATTAATAGAAAGTCATTTTTTCCTGCTTCCACTGAATATACAGTAGATATAAAGACTATTGCTGAGAAGGGACACCGTAGTACTAATTTTCTGGGCATAACACATGACCTCATTTTTAGCCTCATTTAGTAGCTGTCTCACTTGTGAGCTGGGCTGGCCCCAAGGCTTGTGTTCCTTGATGTTTCCTTTTACCTCTCTGCACCGCTCCCACCTTCTGGGACCCCCATCTCTCTCCCTCACTTACCCTGCACACCACACCTGCTCTGTGGGCCCTGAAGACGGCCCCTACCGGCTTTCCAGTAGGGCTACTGGATAAAATACAGGACGTCCAATTAAGTGGACATTTCTGATAAATAATACAGAATTTTTTTAGCATAAGTGTGTCCCATGCAATATCGATGGTACTTTCCAAACATGACATGAGACATACTTATGCTAAAAAAGAGATGCCTTGTTTATCTGAAATTCAATTACCTGGATGCTCTGTGTTTTTATTTGCTAAATCTGGCTAATATTGCAAATAATATTTGCTAGTGGTTTGGGTCTTTTCTTGGAGGAGATGTGTATGGTGTGTCTAAGGGGTTGTGGAATTGTGTGACTTATTGATTGGGTAGGTTAATCTGTGACTTATAATTTCACAATAAAACCACCTATTTCGCAAGTGAAAGCAGGACATTTTTTTAATTGTGTTATGTTAGTCACATAAAATACATCATTAGTTTTTGATGCAGTGCTCCAAGATTCACTGTTTGTGCACCACACCTAGGGCTCCATGCAATCCGTGCCCTCCTTAGTACCCACCACCAGGCTCACCCATCCCCCACTCCCCTCCCCTCCAAAACCCTCTGTTTGTTTCTCAGATTCTACAGTCTCTCATGCTTTGTCTCCCCCTCCGATTCCCTCGAACTCACTTCTCCTCTCCATCTCCCCATGTCCTTCATGTTATTCCTTTTGCTCCACAAATAAGTGAAACCGTATGATCATTGACTCTCTCTGCTTGACTTATTTCACTCAGCATAATCTCCTCCAGCCCCGTCCACATTGATACAGAAGTTGGGTACTCATCCTTTCTGATGGAGGCATCATACTCCATAGTGTATATGGACCACATCTTCCTTATCCATTCGTCTGTTGAAGGGCATCTTGGTTCTTTCCACAGTTTGGCGACCGTGACCATTGCTGCTATGAACATTGGGGTACAGATGGCCCTTCTTTTCACTACATCTGGATCTTTGGGGTAAATACCCAGTAGTGCAATGGCAGGGTCATAGGGAAGCTCTATATTTAATTTCTTAAGGAATCTCCACACTGTTTTCCAAAGTGGCTGCACCAACTTGCATTCCCACCAGCAGTGTAAGAGGGTTCCCCTTTCTCCACATCCTCTCCAATACTTGTTGTTTACTGTCTTGTTAATTTTGGCCATTCTAACTGCTGTAAGGTGGTATCTCAATGTGGTTTTCATTTGAATCTCCCTGATGGCTAATGATGATGGGCATTTTTTCACGTGTCTGCTAGCCATTTGTACGGAAGACATACATTGTATGGAAGACAGACATTTGAACAGTCACTCCGCTGAACGGAATGCCTTCCTTGTACATGCCATCCTCTAATCCTTGTGTGGTGCTTACGAGGTGGCGTGTTCCTTTCCTTTTACTAGTGAGCATCCTGCAAGGGTTCTCCAAACCACTGACTCTCCTCTTGGTTCAACCCTGAACCCTGCCCTGTGCTCACCTCCATCTGTTAATTCATAATCGTGTTTATAAGCCCGGACCTGAGGATCTGGAGGCGAGTGTTAATCCTGGGTCCCATTTATTAACTGTATGAACCTCATTGTGTTTTTCCACCTCTTGGACCCTCAGTGTCTTGGTCTCCCAATCAGGAGAGATGGGGATGGAACTGTCAGGGTTTCAAGGAGAGGAAAAGGCCGCAGGGGTGTGAAGGGGCTGGGATGGGCCAATGCTGGGTTGGCCAGCTTGGCGCTGGTTCCTCCCTTTGTTCGCTCACTCCTTAGGTTCGGGTTCCGGAGGCAAGCGGCACCTGTTGCGGTGCGGGGTCCGTGGGTGGTCAGTGATCCATTGCGGTGCATCTGGCTCTTGAAGCAATTTGCAGCTGCTTATCCCAGAGGAGGACGCCAGAGGGCGCCCCACACCGCCGCCTGCCTGCTTGGCCCGCTCGGAGGAGCCCAGCAGGTGCCTCTGAAGGGCAGGGCACCCACCGCCCGCCAGGGTCTGCTCTGAGTCGCAGTCTCAAGTTACCTTTAAAGTCACTGCGTGCAGCGGTAAGGAACCAACGGGATGCAAGGTGGCAGAGCAAACTGTTTCCCTTCAGAGTGAATGTGCCCGTAAGACGCTCTCTGGGGGGGGGCCAGGGCCCCTGCTCCTGTCTGCTGCTCCTGGACCTGGGGCCTCAGCCGGTGGGGTATGCCTGGGCAGTGGGTCCTGAGCCCAGGAGGCCTGGAGGTCCTGGCGCTCCCTCTGAGACCCCAGCTTCTCGCGCACACCTGACAGACAACCCAGCCCGTCAGCCTCCTAGCAGATGAGGGGCGAAGCGAGGGCTGCCCTCCGGCTGTGGCCATGACCCTCCCTCGACAGCAGAGAAGGAAGAAACCAGCTCAGTTCGTGCGCACGGGGACGGTGCCCAGTGATGAGGAGCAAGTGTGATCAGGGCTCACGGCCGACTCTGGCGTGAAGACTCGGTGCCAATGAAGAAAGCGTTGAGGCGAGCACGGCTCCCACAAGGTGTTGGTGAGTGAGCAAGCCGACCGAATGGAACACCTGGAAACGTCACCTGGAAACGTCACCTAAGGCACTGTCTGCTTTATTGACAACACCTTGAACTCTGAGAATTTGCCGTGTTGGTTTGCTGTCACAAGGGTTCCATGAAAGTCTCCTGTGCTTTGTAGGGCTTAGTGGGTGGTAATGGTTTTAAAAATATTTTCCCCAACGCCTTCTGGTTGTTGGAGAGTGTTGGGGTGGGGATGGAGAGGTGATGCCCGGGGAAGTCTGGTGTGTGTGTGTGCGGGGGGAGGGGGGCTGCAGCAGTGACCGGTCACACTTCTGGACGTGTGGTGGTGGAGGTTGTGGTGGTGGAGGTCTCTGCTGGGCCACCAGAACCTCCCCTCGCCGAGGTTCCCCAAGGGAGAGGCGGCAGGTGGGGCAGGTGGCAGATGGGACACCTGGGAGCCTCTTGGGGCAGCCTGGCTTTTCCGAGCCCTGGAGAAGAGTCTGCTGGGTGCAGGGTTGCCTGGCAAGGCTAGGACTGTGGCTCCTTGCGGTTGTGTGCCCTCTCGGCTGCATTTCTCTTCTCTCTGTACGGCCCTGGGCTCACCTGTGCACACGCACTCCCCTGCGTCCCACGAGAACAGAGCTGGAGAGGCTGGGCTGGGGGATCCGAGGAGGCTGCTCTTGGGCCCCATGACAAGCACACGGTGCTGGACACCAAGTGTGGCAGGTGGAACAGCGGATAGATGGAGTGTTGACTACTGACAGTGGCCAGGGTCCCCTCTGTCTGTCAGCAGCCCCGTGCATCCGCTGCTTACCCCGCAGAGCCCTTTACAGATTTGCAAGCTCAGTGTCTGCATGTTTATGCTCAGCAGGGACTGACGACTGAGGATGTCCTCCTGACTCACATCTCCATCGTGTCACCTTCGCAGGAGGCCGAGCTTGACCAGCAGATCGCAGTGAGGCTGTCTCAGAGAACATACAGCCTGCATCCGGTTTGCAATAGGAAACCAGCAAAGTTGGCGGATGTGTTCTTGGCACTTGTCCGTCATGCACGCGTCCTAGGCACAGAGAAGTGGCTTTGGAAATAGATGCAGAACGGCTTGATTTTTGCCCGAGGCTGGCACCGTCTTACCCCTGGCGATCTGGAGAAATTGGAATGTTCTTCCCTGCCCAGCAGGCTCCAGAGCCGGGGGCGGCGGGCGGCCGAGGAAACCCTGCTGTTCCTTGCACTGGGCATTTGGAGGTAAGAGGTCTGCAGAGCTCGTCGCCAGCCACGGGGCACCCAGCGCGGCAGAGGAACGTGCTGTTTTCCAAAAGATACTGAGAGATGAGGAGATC
Source organism: Enhydra lutris kenyoni (assembly GCF_002288905.1). Taxonomy (NCBI): domain Eukaryota; kingdom Metazoa; phylum Chordata; class Mammalia; order Carnivora; family Mustelidae; genus Enhydra; species Enhydra lutris. The sequence continues at coordinate 28,122,058 of NW_019154121.1, forward strand.
CCTTACTTGCAGGGTATTTAATTCAAGGAAATGAACTCGTCTGTGTGAGAGGCCATTTTTAATGCTCTCGTGGCTGGTAACAGGTGGACATCGGAACGTGCACTCAGGGGCGCTCAGGGCTGTGCCACCTACACCCCCCAGTAGTGAAGGACTCACTGCGACGGGCAGCTCTTGGCTGAAGGCCCCGCAGGAAGGTCTGTGCCGCGGAGAAACCCCCAAGGCCACGCTTACTTCCTGGTCCCCGTTTCTCCCCCTGACTTGACTTGTCCCTGCCCAGGGTTGGCTGAGGTCTCTGTTCAGGCTGCACCCCCCCAACTTCTCCCCTGGCTTAATGCCCCCTTCCCTCCCTGCCATCCCCACGAGTGAATCCCAAGAAAGCTGTGTGTGCTAATCACCTTCTCAGAGTTGGCTCCCCAGGAGCCATCCTGACAAAGCACCTGCAGATTTTACGAGGGAGACAGACCTGTGGTCAGGTGATGGCCACCTGGCCTCTGGGGCAAGGGGTGCGGGGTCTGAAGATAGGGGAGCGGGAGGAAAACCTTAAGCATGGAAGCATCTCTTGGGGGGGCGGGTCACATTGACTTGAAACTTTAGGGATTTTTAAGGACGTAGGACTCTCCCAGATGGCCTGTGGGAAGAGGCAAGGTCACAGAGACCGTGCAAGGGGAGGTGACACTGGGAGCAGCTCAGACAAGGGGGCGTGGGGAGACCAGACTGGACATGTGGAGTCTCAGGTGTCGGGGTTCTGCTCTGTAGCCAGTGGAGGCCATGGGAACATTTGCAGCACTGGAGGAACGTGAGTGTATCTTTATATAAGAAAGACGGTTATTGCAAGGACAGTGAATGAACGGGGCTGGGGTTGGGGGGTTCTGTGGACGGCTGGGTCTCCCAGAGCTTCCCCTCTGCCGACTCGGAGATACAGCTGGGATCCCATCTCCTTTGAACAGACATTTATATCTTCCTCAATGTCGCCAGACCCCTTGATGTGTGTCACAGGACGCCGCACTGTGTCTGCAGACTCCCGCAATGTAAAGTCACGGATTACAGGGTGGACCTTGGCTGTACCTAGGATGTACTGAATCATACGTTGGCTTCCTTTAATCACAATGAGAACAAGATCGTAGAAACTGGTGGAGGGGTTTGGAACGCCCTTGATGCTCTGTCAAGGGCAAGGCTCACACAGTTTCTGGCTCACTCTATTTCTCAGGCCTGCCTCCAGGCAGGGACTCCCAGTTATCCAAGCAGCGCTGTGCTCTGGCGGCAAGCACAGAGGGCTTTCTTGCAGGCTGTGGGCAGACAGAAGTCCAGCCACCTGCCGGCAATAGCAGATCAGGGTTTTGTCTATTTCTGTGTTGTTGTCATGACCTTCTGCCCCATCTGCTACTTCTCTCTGGGCAGAAATTGTGCATGCCCGAGAAATCTAGTTACAGGTTTCTTTTCTCTCTAATCTGTGCCTATCAGAAAGAACACATGGGGCTTCCCTCCAAAGGAATGGTCATCAGGAGATAAGCTGGTGTTTGAGGGCCTGCCTACCAGGAAGATGCTTGGCCTTTGGGTGCACCTTGCTTAAGAACACGGGTCAGCTCTGACTTCTTCCTGGAGGAAGGAGAAAGGATGACATAAGAAGTCTGCAAGCTTCTGTTCATTTGGGGGTTTTCCAAGTGTCTACTGTTATTTATTTAATCTTCAAATCTTATTGAGGACCTACTATGTGCCAGTGTGTAGTTTGCTAGGGTTGCCATAAAAGTCTGTCGTGGACTAGGTGGTTTATCATCTCGAGGCTCTGCAGACTGAAGTCCAAGATCAAGGTGTGGGCCAGGCTGGTTCCTGGGGGGCCTCTCTCCATGGTGTGTGAATGACCATTTCACCTTCATGTGAATGTATGTCTTCCTGTCTTGTGTGCATGTCTGTGGACCTATTTTTATCGATGTTGAGGGGGGTTCTCTGTGCCTCCAGGATTTTGATGGTTGTTCCCTTTGCCAAATTAGGGAAATTCTCCACTATAATTTGCTCCAATATACCTTCTGCCCCCCTTTCTTTTCTTTTTCTGGAATCTCAATTATTCTAATATTGTTTCATCTTACGGTATCACTTATCTCTCGAATTCTCTCCTCGTGGTCCAGTAGTTGTTTGTCTTTTGCTCAGCTTCTTTATTCTCCATCATTTGGTCTTCTATGTCACTAATTCTCTCTTCTGCTTCATTTATCCTCGCAGTAAGAGCCTCCATTGTTGATTGCACCTCATTAATAGCTTTTTTGATTTCAACTTGGTTAGATTTTAGTTCTTTTATTTCTCCAGACAGTGTCTCTCTAATATCTTCTATGCCTTTTTCAAGCCCAGCTAGCACCTTGAGAATCATCATTCTGAACTCTGGATCTGACATATTACCAATGTCTGTATTGATTAGGTCCCTAGCCTTTGGTACTGCCTCTTGTTCTAGCTCTCTGGCTTTCCGCTCGAACTCAGATTCGTGGCCCCTGCCCTCCGGCCTTTTAATGTCACGACGGCGTCTCTTCTGGAGAATGCAGCGGAAATGCAGAGGAAGATTTAAAATGAAAACTGCTCTCCTTCTAGATCGGGAGAAATAATTTGCAAATTATTGTGACATTGTAAGTCGTGCGCGCTCAGCGGGGACGCAGGCGCGGGCGGGGCAGCCGCAGGGCGGGAGGTGGGGGGGGTCAGCCGTGCCCTGCGGGGGCCGTGGGCGCGGGAATGCCCGGGGCGGCTGACTGGAAGCAGGACCCTCTGGGGCCAGTCGGGAGTGGATTTGGCTCTCGCCGTTGGCCCCAAGTCGGAGGTGGGGGACGCCGGGCAGCCGGCCGTTGCTGGTCGCACCCGGCCATCGGGGGCTGATGGCTGCGCGTCGTGGGCTGGAGTTCTGTGGCCACGAGCCTTCCCCCCATCTCCGACTTAGGGCCAACAGGGAGAGGCAGATCCACTCCCCCGACCCGCCCTGGGGGCTCCTGCTTCCAGCCCGGACTGATTTCCCCGAGTTCTCACGACGCCCGTTGCTGGAGCGCTGCGTCCCCTCGGAGGAGCGGGCACGGGACTAGCGGCTCCTGGGAGGACGCGCGGGGTGTCTGCGCCGCGGTGTTCGGGGGCTCCCGAGTCTTCTGGCAAAGCAGAGGGGAAGAGAAACAATTAGACGCCGAAAACCACGTTTTAATTTCTTAGGTGGATCCATCATGCTTTACGCTTCAAGAGTAGTTGAGAGCAGCCGTGGGGCTGTCTGCGAGCCTCGTGCCTTCCCTCGTGCTCCGGGCACCGCTCCGGGACCGCGCGTTCAGGGCCGCGTCCCGCCGCGCCCCACCCCGCGCACCACCGTCCCGCGTCGGTTACCTGTCGCTGCCGGCCCGGAGAGGGGTCCCGCCTCTGCCCTGATCTCTGGGCCGCTGCAGCGTCCTGCCTGGCGGAACGTCTTTGTTCGCCTGGGGCCTGGGCCACACGGTGTCAGCTTGACCTCCAGAGTGGCTGCACACTGAAGGTCGGTGCCTGATGGAGGGTCGTGGCCACGTCCCTGCGCCGGAGGACCTGGGGCCCCGGGGCTTGGGTGAGCTTCCCTGGTCGGCAGAACTCTGTGTGCGTCACCATATGGGGAGGCCGGGGGTGGGGGGGAGGTAGCCGCCGTCCACAGCCCTGGGAGGGGGCAGCTTGGAACGCCCTCGGCCCGCCTGGAGCCTCGTCCCTTGTCTGACGTTGAGCTGCTTCTGTTCACTGTCCTGAACCATAGCCCTGAACGTGACAGGTTTCAGTGCGCGCTGGGAGTCCTTCCAGGGACTTGTCAGCATGGAGGGTGGTCCTGGGGATCCCCCGCCCTCCCAAGCCCCGCAGACACTAGTGACTAGACTGTGAGGTCCGAATTCCACGAATCTGTTTGCCCTGTCTCAGAATTGCCCCCTGGGCCGGGAAGGATGAAGCATTTATGCATTGCTCCTGCCCCCCCCCCACCTCCCCCCTCACCCCGCAGCACCCCTTCCCTGCTTGTAAAGTTTGTCCCTCAGGGTGTCTGATTTCATGCATTTCTGGAATGAGGTGGGTGAGTCCCTGAGCACCAGTCGGTGAGCCTGGGGCCAGGGCAGTGTGGGGTGTGGGGGGCAGGTGGGCGCTGGTCCCCGGGGTGTGTGGGAGTTGGGTGTGCTGGTCCCCTGGTCTGCTGGGCCACGCAGGAGGGGGCCAGTGGGGGAGGCCCGAGGGAGGAGCCCTGTGGCACAGGCGTGCAGACACTGGCACCCTCTGCTGGGATGGGCTCCTGAGCTGCCCTGCCAAGGGCAAGGGGCCAGTCGTGCTCTGGACATTGGTCACGGTGGAGACTGGGGGCTTAGTTTGATTTTTAAACTAAATAAAGCTGCCGCCCCTGTGAGCAGCTCCTGCAGGTAAACACGACTGGTAAGTAGGGGCCTCTTGACTTCCACACACCTCCTGCCTTTCATTTTGTCCCTGGCTGGGCTCAGACCTGGGCACACACATGTGAGGCTTAAGGTCAGCGCGAAGCTGTGATCTGGCTTCTGTCACAGTTCGCCCGGTGGCACGTTACAACTTTCTTCGTTGTCCAGTAAAAATGATAAATATCCTGCAGGGTTGTTCTTTCTGGAATCATTCATTTATTAAAACATATTTAGTGTTTGTCCACGATGGACAAATTCCCGTGGCTTCTGGAGAGGTATAGAGTGCATAGTTCCTGTGCTCTAGAATCATAATCTTCATTTATTTTTTAAACATTTATTTATTTATCTGAGAGAGAGAGAGAAAGAGAGAGAGAGCACGTGCACACAAGCACACAGAGGGAGATGGGGAGGGAAAGAGGCCGAGGGAGAAACAGGCTTCTCCCTGAGCAGGGAGCCCGATGCGAGACTCCATCCCAGGATCCTGGGATCATGACCAGAGCTGAAGGCAGAGGCTTTAACCACTGAGCCACCCAGGTGCCCCTAGAATCACAAACTTTTTTTTTTTTTTTTAGTTTTTATCTTTATTCCAGTTAGTTAACAGGCAGTATTATTGGAATCAGGCGTACAATACAGTGAGTCAACATGTCCATACAACACCCAGTGCTCTCACAGCACGTGCCCTCTTAGACCCCATCCCGTGTCTCCCCCCCACCCCGTCCCCCTGCCCACCTCCCCTCTGGTCACCACCAGTGTGTTCTCTAGTTCAGAGTCTGTTAGAATCACAATTCTTAGCCAGGGTGGAGATTGATGGGGACGGCAGACCGTGCAGCTTGTGGACCAGCTGATGGCTTGGAACCCTGGGACAGAGACAGCATCCGGCACAAAGCCACGCCCAGTGATGGACCCACTCAGTTTCTCCACTCAATTTCATTTTCCTTTAGGTCAAGTATAAATTGATTATCCAGGCTCCAGGGTCACCCTGGGTTATGAAGTGTGTCAGGAAGAAGCTTCCCCCCCGCTGCCTGCTGGGTCGGGGTTGCCTTGCTGGGTCGGGGGTGTCCTCGGTGGGTGGTGTCTCCAGGTAAGTGGCTCATTCGCCTGCCTTTGAGGAAGGCGATGGAAATACCCAGCTTGCTTTGGGCCTCCTCACACCCTTCCTCTTTTTCTTTTTTTAACCTTCATCTGTCCCCAGTCTAGTGCTGAATATGTTGCCTAATGTCCTGGGTAGGTGCGTCTGACTTGTGTCTCTGCAGTGGCGAAAAGCACATGGGGACGGGCTGAACGCAGGGACCGTCAGGATCCTTTGTGCAGGGACAAGAGAACTGGAAGAAAGAAAGATCGTCGGGGAGGAAGTAGCTGGTCCAGCCGTCCCCTTCATCAGGAGGGACACACAGATAAATGCTCGTTCCAATATCAAGTTGTAGGTTCTGTAGGATCAAATCCTTTGAACAATTTTAGAAATCAAAATGTTACCGAGTGACTGTGAACCAGGACCAGAGAGAACCCAGGGCAGCTGAAGACAGAGGCTCACGTTTACTGTTGGATTGAAGCATAAGACAAATCCAAGGGTAAGAGCAGGAAAAAAAACAACAAGAAGTAATTTAAGTGATTCTTATTCTAGAAGCTCTGTCACCTCTCCTCGAGGGTAAGTAATGATTCCTATCAGGCAAGTCAGAAACTATGCCCATTTCATGAATCTAATTATTTATAAACAAGCTTTCCAGGGATAGGGGAGGTTAGTTAATCGACCTAAATTTTTTTCCCTCCACATATTTATTGGGCTGATGTAAGAGTGGAATTTTATTTGCAAATGAAAGAATCTACCTATTTTTGACTGTGTGTGACAGAAAACTGCATTGTTGGTAGTTTTAATACTTTTTTTTTTTTTTGGTTTTTCGTTTTTGTTTTTTTCCTGTAGCTAACCATGGCTACCATCAAGCTTTCCCTGAAGACCTCAGGGACCCATGCTCCCTGCAATGTTCTGACCTTCCAGCCCTAGATTGAGGCTCCCGTTCTCCTAGCCCAAAGTGGTGGCTGGAGCTCCAGCCGACACACCTGCATTCCCGCCAGCTGGTGAGGGAAGTGATGGAAAGAGCATGGCTTCTCCCTTTTCAGGATACCTCATGGAAACACCATCCCGCACTTTCTAGAACTTGATCACATGGCAACAGCCGACTGCAGGGGGTGGTGGTAAACAGTTATTTAGCTGGAGGGCCATGGGCCTCACTAAGAATCAGTGGTTTATTATTAAGGAATAGGGGAGTGGGTGTTGGGCAGTAATGAGCGGTCTCTGGCCACAGCTGAGTTGAAGGATCAATTTTTATAGATTTCTTTGTAAAAAGGGTGGGCTGAGGACTCCAGGGACAACGGTGCTGAGCCTTCTTCCTGGCCTGTGGGCTTCCAGGCCGCCTTGCCCTGTGGTCTCAGGGGCGCTGACATTCACTCCATTCCCGAGGAGTCCGTCTGGCCAGCCTCCAGGTGCACTGATGGTTTCCAGGGCTCTTTTCTTTGATCTTAAGGAAACCCAGCCCTTACCTGGATGGTGCTCAGGGCTGGCGTTGAACTCCCTGTGAACACAGCCCACTGGGAGTAGGAATGAGACCATAGAAATACCGAAAGGAATCCTTCATTTTAACCTCATAGTTTCTTTTCTTGTTCTTTTTTTTTTTTCCCCCTGAACATTTATTGAAGATTTTTATCCCTTCTGCAGTAGGCACAATTCTAGGATGGTCCCCAAGATCTCTTTTTTCCCTTAATTTAAAATCAATTAACATATAGTACATCATTAGTTTCAGAGGTGGAGGTCAGTGATTCATCAGTTGCGTATAACACCCACGCTGGGGGCGCTTTGATCAGCAGGAGTGGGTCCTCTCCCAGCTCTGGAGGCTGGAGTTCTGAAATCAGGTGTTGGCCAGGCCACGTGCCCTCTGCCAGCTTCTTGTGCAGGCTGATGCTCTTTGGGGTCCCTGGGCTGGCGGCTGCATCCCTGCAGTCCTGCCGTCTTCCCTCTGTGTGTCTGTCCTCACATGTCTCTGCTCTTATACAGACACCTGTCATTCTGGGTGAGGGGCTTACCCTACTGCAGGGTGACCTCGCCTTAACTTCCATCTGAATTTCATCAGCAAAGACCCTGTTTCCAAATGACGTCCCATTCTTAGGGACCAGCGGTTGGGACTTAAACCTAGCTTCTTGGAGGACGCCGGTCAGCCCACTACTGTGCACGTCCACGCTGGGGGCTGGTGTTCCCCCCCGCACCCCGCACCCGCCAGTGCCGGTGGACGGCACCTGTTCGGACTGACCCGGCTGTGCACTAAGTAGGGGAATATCATTCCTCTACACACTCCAGCTTTTAAATTCTCTGCTGGTTCCAGCAGCACCGGGAGGGATCTTGAAAAATGAGAAGGAAAAGAAATTGAAAGATCCAATTTTCCAAAAACTCTTGGATGTGGGGCCTGGACTAAAAGACTTGGCTCTCCACATGATTGTCCAGAGAAGACTGGGTCCTTGCCACACACAGGGCGCTCCTTGGACTGGAGGCATCAACGTCTCCCAGGAATTGGTGAGCCTTGTGGCCTCCCAGGTGCTGCCCCAGACCCACCAAATCAGACTCTGAGTTTAACAGGGTCCTTGGTGCTTTGCATGCACAACCAAGTTTGCGAAACAGGCCTAGAAGAGTAGAGCGGAGGAAGAAGGAAGAGAGAGCCCGAATCTCATATGCTTTGATAATTCTAGCAAAGCAGGATCCCTGGTTAAACTCGGAGAGGCTGCTGATTTAATGGTTGAGAAGTTCTCACAGGAGCTGAAGGGAAGAGAGCTGAACTGGGGCAGAGTGGGGAGGGATAGGGGGCAGGGTGAAGAGGGACAGGACAGGGTGGGGAGGAATAGGGCAGGGTAGGGGGGTGGGGTGAAGAGGGATGGGACAGGGTGGGGAGGGATGGGGCAGGGTGCTTCCTTGGGCCAGACTCCAAGGTGGTTGACCAGAGGAGCAGAGGGGCTGAGGGTGCTGGTGGTGTCTTTGGGGCTGAGTTCCTCTCTGGCCTGGGGAAGAGTGATGGAGGAATGTGTGGGGCCCTGGACACTAGGAGAGGGCTAGGGGGCAAGGAGGAGCCCAAGGAGGTGCCCCACCATTCTGACCCCTCACACCGTGGAACCCACCAAGGTGACTAGTTATTTTTTTGTTTATTTTTCCCCCAGCTTCATTGAGTCTAATTGCCGTGCAATCGTGGGCACGTTTAAGGTGTCCACACTACCTCCTCCTGAATGAATGTTGAACAGACCAAAGTTGTAAATTTTACAATTAGAAACTCACCCAAAATGCAAATGAGCTGTTGAAGCGATTAGCTTGAGACTGAAGACTGAAGTGAGAAATGACGAATGTCCTTCCTCCAGGAGGCTGGGGGGGGGGACGGAACAGGGGTGGAGGAAGCCAGGGGCATGCGTGGCCCCCTTCTGGTCCCTTGGGGTTCTGCCACATGGGGAGTTTCATGCTGACCCTTCCCCTGCCCACTCGGACTTGGATGGGAGTCAGACCCTCACGGCGTCATGTGGAAGAGAGTTTGGATTCTGTAGGTTGAAGCCAAAGGATGAGCCTCCTGTGGACATTTGCGATCCGTGTACCCGAAGGCCTGGTACTTGGTCTCCTACTTGACCACAAGAGGACATGGTGGCTTACCTTGCAGGGACGCTGGAGAATCAGTGAGGATACTGCGTGTCTTCTGCAGAGTCACTGTTGGTATGATGGTGCTCACATTTGGCTGATGTCTGTGTACAGGAGTGTCACTCTTTAAGAATGGGACCTGTGGCCACCATTCTAAACATCTGCAGTTCTAAGGCAAGACGTTCAAGCCACGTCCCAAGTGATAACACGGGTCAGGGGCTCCAGGGGTCAGCACGGCATGTGGTTATGCGGGCTCTGTGGCTGGGGAGGCTTCTGTGGGGGAAGAGACATCATTTATTTGAGAGAAAGAGAGCACAGCAGGGGGAGCAGCAGAGGGAGAAGCAGACTCCATGCTGAGCAGGGAGCCTGACGTGGGGCTCCATCCCAGGTCCCTGGGATCATGACCTGAGCCGAAGGCAGACACTTACCCCACTGAGCCACGCAGGTGCCCCTGGAGTTAGAGACTTAAGGCAGATGCTCAGGGACCAGCTGCCCCATGTCCATCAGCCAGGGCTGAGAGCCTTTGGCTACCTGCTGGGGTGACTCATTGGGTGGGCCTCGGGGAGGGGTGCTCTGGGGAGGATCTGGGCAGGCCTGGAGCATCCACTGGATCGAGAAGATTGGAAAATGACTGAGGAAGTGGGTCATCTGTTTCCGCAATGGCGCTTTCTGAAATTCTCATTAGTGGTAGCAACTGGGCTCTGCTATTTTTTTCCCATGCAGTCCCAACAAAACCCATTAAGTCTTACTGCATCCATACGTTACCACGAGTCCAGGCCATAAGCAAGAGAAGACCTATTTAGTCTGACTCCTGGCTTTTAATGTAAAATCAATGTATTTCAGCTTGTTAAACTATTAGCACATATTGGATATTAACTCCACTTTTTCTTTAACCCCCTCTCTTCCTTCCCTCTCTCCGGCGCTGGGAGGGAGACTCTAGGTCTTCAGAGATGGTGTGGGAACCCCACGGGAAGCAGGGGAGCAAACCAGATGCTCACTATATGCTTTTTGGGCGCCCAGGGAGCTTTATGGTCGCATCACAAAGTTCCTCAAGGCTCCTAAATTCTGTGGTCAAGCGTGAGCTTTAAAATGTCGCGTTGGGGAGTGGTCCTGTGTGGAGAGCACGTTCGTATATGTGCTGCCGAAGTGAGCACTGGAGAGCACGTTCGACGCATGGCCATGACTCCTTTGTTCTGTAACTGGGAGCCTGTACCTCCCCCTCTCCCACCCCCTCTCCCCTCCGGCCAGTTCTCTGTATAGATCCATACGATCTAAGTGAAGGATATTACCCTCCATAATGTGGGTGGGCCACATCTAATCAGCTGGTGGCTTTAATTAAGGGCAAAGACTGAGGGTTCCTCGAGAAGAAACCTGCTTCAAGACTGCTGTAGCAGCTCCTGCCTCAGCTTCCAGCCTGCGTCCTGCGATTCAGGACTCCAACACTGACTTTTACCTGGGTTTCCAGACTGCCAGCCAACCCTCCCCGTTTCACGCTTTCCAAGTCCTACAACTGTGTGAGCCAACTTCTTAAAATAACATCACATCCATGTCTGTGTCCTAGTCGATCTGCTCTCTGCGGTGCCCGGACACACCTGAACTACCAGCCTCCTCTCTCTAGCCAGGGGTTCTGGTAACTGCCGCCGTGCTCTTTCCTTCCCATCCCAAATGCAACCTCAGGATCTTCTGGAAGAGTCCATGATGGGCACAGCTGTTCAGAGTCGGCAATAGAGAGGAAATCTATTTGCTGTCCTGGCATTAGGGGATTCTCTTTGAGGCTGTGGGGTAATAAAACCAATGATTGTTCTCATATGAGTACCTTCTAATTGATTTTTCAGTAACATCGGTGGGTTTCTTTTATTTATTTATTTGACAGAGAGAGAGAGAGAGAGAGATCACAAGTAGGCAGAGAGGCAGGCAGAGAGAGAGGAAGGGAAGCAGGCTCCCTGCTGAGCAGAGAGCCCGACGCGGGGCTCGATCCGGTGACCCTGAGATCATGACCTGAGCTGAAGGCAGAGGCTTAACCCACTGAGCCACCCAGGCGCCCCCATCGGTGGGTTTCTGATGCTGAAGTACGGAGCATTTCTTGGCACGCGCCTGGCTGGGAGCTCACTGTGGGCAGGGCTGGGGAAGGGGCCGAGGCGGCGATGGCTTTACTAGTTCCCGGGACCTCCGCTGCTTACCGCAGTCGGTGAGCTGCGATGAGGGGGGCTGGGTGGCATCGCCGAAGGGGCGGTGGGAGTGGGTCATGGGCACCGTGAGCTTGGGACCACCCACTCCATCAGTTTTGGAAGCTGCTGTTCACTGAGCAACCCCGTCCAGTCCCCTACATACAACAGACACAGCAGTCACTGGGTGGACGGAAAGTCGAGTCTTTAACCAGAAAGGGGAGGCGGCAGAGGAAGGACTTTGTGTCAGTGGGACGTGGTGCATGTGGGGGGCTGTGGCGGTTCTGGGGGATGATTGAAATGACAAATGACGCCATTAGCAAATGAGGAGGAGCTTTTAAATTAACAGCAGCCCAAGATTGGAGATTAATTTTTTTAAATGTTTCCTAACAAGAAAAATGAAGCAAATAAATCCCGACAGTTAGGAAGTAATGAAGACCTTGCAAGAAAAGCTTATTACCAGAGGCCGCTAAGGGAATTCACGCTCCGTCCCAGGCAAACGTCAATCAGCAGACTCGCGTCCACGCGGGACCCCTGTCCCCTGCGGCCCTCCCCCTGCCCCCCTTCCCACCCTGTGGCTGGTGTTGACGGGGCACCAGGGGACAGGGATTCTGCACCGACCGGATGCTCCTGGACGCACAGGCCTCTTAGGTGGTGGCTGGTGATCGCCGGGGCTGCCACCAGCTTGTACAAGCAGCAAAGGACTCAGGAGCCTGGAGACGGGGGCAGTTCTGGGAGCTGGACGACGTGAGCAGTGGTCCTTGGATGCACTGTCCTTCATCGATCAGGACTGTTTGGGATTGTGGGCTGTTAGCCACTATGGTTTTTTTTGTCCCTAAAGTCCAGACTTATAAAAATTTCCCTCTTCATCTCAGTCTGTTGAAGCATGCCATTTAAACCTTGGTAACTGACCGTGGCCTCTAGCTTCCTAAAGTCCTTCGATGCCTTCCCCTTCTTTTTTTTTTTTTTTTAATTTATTTTTATTTGTTTGTTAGAGAGAGAGAGAGAGAGAGCGAGCACAGGCAGAGTGGCAGGCAGAAGCAGAGGGAGAAGCAGGCTCCCCACCGAGCATGGAGCCCGATGTGGGACTCGATCCCGGGACACCAGGACCATGACCCGAGCCAAAGGCAGCCGCTCAACCAACTGAGCCACCCAGGCGTCCCTACGCCTTCCCCTTCTGTGCAAATCCTACCTCAGCTGCAGGATGTCTCCTCCTGACCGTGATGTCTCTCTGTGCCCAGGCTTCTCCCACCGGAGGATTTAGCCTGACCGACCCCTCTGTGAGCTTGTGCCTGACTCCCCGCTGCTTTAAATGGCTTGAGGTTTGCCACGGTCCGTGCTCTACTTTGTAAAAGCTGGTGACAGTGGTCATCGTAATTAGCAGATAGCTAGTTAAGGGGAGGTCGTGGAGCAAGGTGGGCCCCGTTCCAGCATGACTGTGTCCTTATAAGAAGAGAGCTGGTGCAGGACACGCACTACAGGGGACCACCCCCCCAAGGATGGAGGTGGGTGACACTTCCACACCCCCGGGAATGCTGTGGATTAGCCGCCCCTTCCCCCTACATCCCTCCCTGCCAGCAGCCCTCAGAAGCCCCGTCCACACCTGGATCTTGGACTTCCATTCACTGGAACAGGGAGATGGTGAATTTCTGTCTCTAAGCGGCTCAGTTTGAGTTTGTTAACAGCCCCAGCCAACAAGTACAGCGCTCGTGTTTGAATCTTCACGAAGGTCAGCACCTGCTGGACCAAACCAAGATGGCAGGACACTGACTTTGGCCACAACGGCCGGGGGTCTGCGTCATTTCAAAGACTCGGCCACATTGTGAAAATGTCCTGTGATGTTTCTCCCTCAACTGACCGGCGATCTTGGAGGTGGAGGGTTCTTGGCCTTTGCCTCATCAGCTTGCAAGAGAGGGGGAGACCAAAACTCCGCTAAACCTTCCAACAGATATCCTCCCTCGGACCCCCTCTGGCAGGTGTGAACTGTTGGTAAGGACCCTGGGCAGCTTACGTGAGTACAATACCAGGCGTGGTTCTAAATGCTTTCCGTGAATCAGTTCCTCTGATTCTCCCCCAAACTCTGTGAATTACCGTTGTCATGCCCTGTGTTTAGACTTGGAAACTGAGGTGTGAACTAGGTAGTTGCTGGCTGGTACTTAATAAACAATGTCACTTTTATTTTTTGTGCCTGAAAAGCCCTAATGATAAATTTTTTTTTCTTGTTTCTGTTGTGTTATTTTTCCCTATTCCAAGAAAATTCTGGCCCTCATCTCCAAGATTGGTGGGAAGGCTGGCCTCTCGTTGGTGTTTGGATGATTTTGTGGGTGAGTGGGGGAGAGGCTCATAATTCTTCCATGCGTGAAAGTTGGAAACTCGATTATTTTTAAGTCAGGGATGGTGATGGAAAGGAAACTGGGCGGAGACAAGTCAGTGAACACCCTGGAAACCAGCGCCCGCCGTCCGCCGCATTTGTGCTCTTCAACGTCTTGCCCAACAAAGACACAGTGGACCTCTCGGGAGCGAGATGCTGCTCACATCTGGACTAAGGGAGGGGTTTGCCAGGAAGCTGCCTGAGGCACTGATCTGTATGTAACACATATTAGACAATATTTGAATGACCCAGAAACACAGCACCTATTTCCCCATGTCCAACATGATGAACAAAGGGTACATTTTTAGCCCCATTTATGCAGAAGTAGATGCATAAAAGGTTCATTACCACCAATTCCACATAGGGTGAAGCATTATATTGCATTCGGAGCACTAAATGAATGTCTTATTTTAAATACGAAGAGGTATGAAATATTTATTAATAGAAAGTCATTTTTTCCTGCTTCCACTGAATATACAGTAGATATAAAGACTATTGCTGAGAAGGGACACCGTAGTACTAATTTTCTGGGCATAACACATGACCTCATTTTTAGCCTCATTTAGTAGCTGTCTCACTTGTGAGCTGGGCTGGCCCCAAGGCTTGTGTTCCTTGATGTTTCCTTTTACCTCTCTGCACCGCTCCCACCTTCTGGGACCCCCATCTCTCTCCCTCACTTACCCTGCACACCACACCTGCTCTGTGGGCCCTGAAGACGGCCCCTACCGGCTTTCCAGTAGGGCTACTGGATAAAATACAGGACGTCCAATTAAGTGGACATTTCTGATAAATAATACAGAATTTTTTTAGCATAAGTGTGTCCCATGCAATATCGATGGTACTTTCCAAACATGACATGAGACATACTTATGCTAAAAAAGAGATGCCTTGTTTATCTGAAATTCAATTACCTGGATGCTCTGTGTTTTTATTTGCTAAATCTGGCTAATATTGCAAATAATATTTGCTAGTGGTTTGGGTCTTTTCTTGGAGGAGATGTGTATGGTGTGTCTAAGGGGTTGTGGAATTGTGTGACTTATTGATTGGGTAGGTTAATCTGTGACTTATAATTTCACAATAAAACCACCTATTTCGCAAGTGAAAGCAGGACATTTTTTTAATTGTGTTATGTTAGTCACATAAAATACATCATTAGTTTTTGATGCAGTGCTCCAAGATTCACTGTTTGTGCACCACACCTAGGGCTCCATGCAATCCGTGCCCTCCTTAGTACCCACCACCAGGCTCACCCATCCCCCACTCCCCTCCCCTCCAAAACCCTCTGTTTGTTTCTCAGATTCTACAGTCTCTCATGCTTTGTCTCCCCCTCCGATTCCCTCGAACTCACTTCTCCTCTCCATCTCCCCATGTCCTTCATGTTATTCCTTTTGCTCCACAAATAAGTGAAACCGTATGATCATTGACTCTCTCTGCTTGACTTATTTCACTCAGCATAATCTCCTCCAGCCCCGTCCACATTGATACAGAAGTTGGGTACTCATCCTTTCTGATGGAGGCATCATACTCCATAGTGTATATGGACCACATCTTCCTTATCCATTCGTCTGTTGAAGGGCATCTTGGTTCTTTCCACAGTTTGGCGACCGTGACCATTGCTGCTATGAACATTGGGGTACAGATGGCCCTTCTTTTCACTACATCTGGATCTTTGGGGTAAATACCCAGTAGTGCAATGGCAGGGTCATAGGGAAGCTCTATATTTAATTTCTTAAGGAATCTCCACACTGTTTTCCAAAGTGGCTGCACCAACTTGCATTCCCACCAGCAGTGTAAGAGGGTTCCCCTTTCTCCACATCCTCTCCAATACTTGTTGTTTACTGTCTTGTTAATTTTGGCCATTCTAACTGCTGTAAGGTGGTATCTCAATGTGGTTTTCATTTGAATCTCCCTGATGGCTAATGATGATGGGCATTTTTTCACGTGTCTGCTAGCCATTTGTACGGAAGACATACATTGTATGGAAGACAGACATTTGAACAGTCACTCCGCTGAACGGAATGCCTTCCTTGTACATGCCATCCTCTAATCCTTGTGTGGTGCTTACGAGGTGGCGTGTTCCTTTCCTTTTACTAGTGAGCATCCTGCAAGGGTTCTCCAAACCACTGACTCTCCTCTTGGTTCAACCCTGAACCCTGCCCTGTGCTCACCTCCATCTGTTAATTCATAATCGTGTTTATAAGCCCGGACCTGAGGATCTGGAGGCGAGTGTTAATCCTGGGTCCCATTTATTAACTGTATGAACCTCATTGTGTTTTTCCACCTCTTGGACCCTCAGTGTCTTGGTCTCCCAATCAGGAGAGATGGGGATGGAACTGTCAGGGTTTCAAGGAGAGGAAAAGGCCGCAGGGGTGTGAAGGGGCTGGGATGGGCCAATGCTGGGTTGGCCAGCTTGGCGCTGGTTCCTCCCTTTGTTCGCTCACTCCTTAGGTTCGGGTTCCGGAGGCAAGCGGCACCTGTTGCGGTGCGGGGTCCGTGGGTGGTCAGTGATCCATTGCGGTGCATCTGGCTCTTGAAGCAATTTGCAGCTGCTTATCCCAGAGGAGGACGCCAGAGGGCGCCCCACACCGCCGCCTGCCTGCTTGGCCCGCTCGGAGGAGCCCAGCAGGTGCCTCTGAAGGGCAGGGCACCCACCGCCCGCCAGGGTCTGCTCTGAGTCGCAGTCTCAAGTTACCTTTAAAGTCACTGCGTGCAGCGGTAAGGAACCAACGGGATGCAAGGTGGCAGAGCAAACTGTTTCCCTTCAGAGTGAATGTGCCCGTAAGACGCTCTCTGGGGGGGGCCAGGGCCCCTGCTCCTGTCTGCTGCTCCTGGACCTGGGGCCTCAGCCGGTGGGGTATGCCTGGGCAGTGGGTCCTGAGCCCAGGAGGCCTGGAGGTCCTGGCGCTCCCTCTGAGACCCCAGCTTCTCGCGCACACCTGACAGACAACCCAGCCCGTCAGCCTCCTAGCAGATGAGGGGCGAAGCGAGGGCTGCCCTCCGGCTGTGGCCATGACCCTCCCTCGACAGCAGAGAAGGAAGAAACCAGCTCAGTTCGTGCGCACGGGGACGGTGCCCAGTGATGAGGAGCAAGTGTGATCAGGGCTCACGGCCGACTCTGGCGTGAAGACTCGGTGCCAATGAAGAAAGCGTTGAGGCGAGCACGGCTCCCACAAGGTGTTGGTGAGTGAGCAAGCCGACCGAATGGAACACCTGGAAACGTCACCTGGAAACGTCACCTAAGGCACTGTCTGCTTTATTGACAACACCTTGAACTCTGAGAATTTGCCGTGTTGGTTTGCTGTCACAAGGGTTCCATGAAAGTCTCCTGTGCTTTGTAGGGCTTAGTGGGTGGTAATGGTTTTAAAAATATTTTCCCCAACGCCTTCTGGTTGTTGGAGAGTGTTGGGGTGGGGATGGAGAGGTGATGCCCGGGGAAGTCTGGTGTGTGTGTGTGCGGGGGGAGGGGGGCTGCAGCAGTGACCGGTCACACTTCTGGACGTGTGGTGGTGGAGGTTGTGGTGGTGGAGGTCTCTGCTGGGCCACCAGAACCTCCCCTCGCCGAGGTTCCCCAAGGGAGAGGCGGCAGGTGGGGCAGGTGGCAGATGGGACACCTGGGAGCCTCTTGGGGCAGCCTGGCTTTTCCGAGCCCTGGAGAAGAGTCTGCTGGGTGCAGGGTTGCCTGGCAAGGCTAGGACTGTGGCTCCTTGCGGTTGTGTGCCCTCTCGGCTGCATTTCTCTTCTCTCTGTACGGCCCTGGGCTCACCTGTGCACACGCACTCCCCTGCGTCCCACGAGAACAGAGCTGGAGAGGCTGGGCTGGGGGATCCGAGGAGGCTGCTCTTGGGCCCCATGACAAGCACACGGTGCTGGACACCAAGTGTGGCAGGTGGAACAGCGGATAGATGGAGTGTTGACTACTGACAGTGGCCAGGGTCCCCTCTGTCTGTCAGCAGCCCCGTGCATCCGCTGCTTACCCCGCAGAGCCCTTTACAGATTTGCAAGCTCAGTGTCTGCATGTTTATGCTCAGCAGGGACTGACGACTGAGGATGTCCTCCTGACTCACATCTCCATCGTGTCACCTTCGCAGGAGGCCGAGCTTGACCAGCAGATCGCAGTGAGGCTGTCTCAGAGAACATACAGCCTGCATCCGGTTTGCAATAGGAAACCAGCAAAGTTGGCGGATGTGTTCTTGGCACTTGTCCGTCATGCACGCGTCCTAGGCACAGAGAAGTGGCTTTGGAAATAGATGCAGAACGGCTTGATTTTTGCCCGAGGCTGGCACCGTCTTACCCCTGGCGATCTGGAGAAATTGGAATGTTCTTCCCTGCCCAGCAGGCTCCAGAGCCGGGGGCGGCGGGCGGCCGAGGAAACCCTGCTGTTCCTTGCACTGGGCATTTGGAGGTAAGAGGTCTGCAGAGCTCGTCGCCAGCCACGGGGCACCCAGCGCGGCAGAGGAACGTGCTGTTTTCCAAAAGATACTGAGAGATGAGGAGATCCCTTACTTGCAGGGTATTTAATTCAAGGAAATGAACTCGTCTGTGTGAGAGGCCATTTTTAATGCTCTCGTGGCTGGTAACAGGTGGACATCGGAACGTGCACTCAGGGGCGCTCAGGGCTGTGCCACCTACACCCCCCAGTAGTGAAGGACTCACTGCGACGGGCAGCTCTTGGCTGAAGGCCCCGCAGGAAGGTCTGTGCCGCGGAGAAACCCCCAAGGCCACGCTTACTTCCTGGTCCCCGTTTCTCCCCCTGACTTGACTTGTCCCTGCCCAGGGTTGGCTGAGGTCTCTGTTCAGGCTGCACCCCCCCAACTTCTCCCCTGGCTTAATGCCCCCTTCCCTCCCTGCCATCCCCACGAGTGAATCCCAAGAAAGCTGTGTGTGCTAATCACCTTCTCAGAGTTGGCTCCCCAGGAGCCATCCTGACAAAGCACCTGCAGATTTTACGAGGGAGACAGACCTGTGGTCAGGTGATGGCCACCTGGCCTCTGGGGCAAGGGGTGCGGGGTCTGAAGATAGGGGAGCGGGAGGAAAACCTTAAGCATGGAAGCATCTCTTGGGGGGGCGGGTCACATTGACTTGAAACTTTAGGGATTTTTAAGGACGTAGGACTCTCCCAGATGGCCTGTGGGAAGAGGCAAGGTCACAGAGACCGTGCAAGGGGAGGTGACACTGGGAGCAGCTCAGACAAGGGGGCGTGGGGAGACCAGACTGGACATGTGGAGTCTCAGGTGTCGGGGTTCTGCTCTGTAGCCAGTGGAGGCCATGGGAACATTTGCAGCACTGGAGGAACGTGAGTGTATCTTTATATAAGAAAGACGGTTATTGCAAGGACAGTGAATGAACGGGGCTGGGGTTGGGGGGTTCTGTGGACGGCTGGGTCTCCCAGAGCTTCCCCTCTGCCGACTCGGAGATACAGCTGGGATCCCATCTCCTTTGAACAGACATTTATATCTTCCTCAATGTCGCCAGACCCCTTGATGTGTGTCACAGGACGCCGCACTGTGTCTGCAGACTCCCGCAATGTAAAGTCACGGATTACAGGGTGGACCTTGGCTGTACCTAGGATGTACTGAATCATACGTTGGCTTCCTTTAATCACAATGAGAACAAGATCGTAGAAACTGGTGGAGGGGTTTGGAACGCCCTTGATGCTCTGTCAAGGGCAAGGCTCACACAGTTTCTGGCTCACTCTATTTCTCAGGCCTGCCTCCAGGCAGGGACTCCCAGTTATCCAAGCAGCGCTGTGCTCTGGCGGCAAGCACAGAGGGCTTTCTTGCAGGCTGTGGGCAGACAGAAGTCCAGCCACCTGCCGGCAATAGCAGATCAGGGTTTTGTCTATTTCTGTGTTGTTGTCATGACCTTCTGCCCCATCTGCTACTTCTCTCTGGGCAGAAATTGTGCATGCCCGAGAAATCTAGTTACAGGTTTCTTTTCTCTCTAATCTGTGCCTATCAGAAAGAACACATGGGGCTTCCCTCCAAAGGAATGGTCATCAGGAGATAAGCTGGTGTTTGAGGGCCTGCCTACCAGGAAGATGCTTGGCCTTTGGGTGCACCTTGCTTAAGAACACGGGTCAGCTCTGACTTCTTCCTGGAGGAAGGAGAAAGGATGACATAAGAAGTCTGCAAGCTTCTGTTCATTTGGGGGTTTTCCAAGTGTCTACTGTTATTTATTTAATCTTCAAATCTTATTGAGGACCTACTATGTGCCAGTGTGTAGTTTGCTAGGGTTGCCATAAAAGTCTGTCGTGGACTAGGTGGTTTATCATCTCGAGGCTCTGCAGACTGAAGTCCAAGATCAAGGTGTGGGCCAGGCTGGTTCCTGGGGGGCCTCTCTCCATGGTGTGTGAATGACCATTTCACCTTCATGTGAATGTATGTCTTCCTGTCTTGTGTGCATGTCTGTGGACCTATTTTTATCGATGTTGAGGGGGGTTCTCTGTGCCTCCAGGATTTTGATGGTTGTTCCCTTTGCCAAATTAGGGAAATTCTCCACTATAATTTGCTCCAATATACCTTCTGCCCCCCTTTCTTTTCTTTTTCTGGAATCTCAATTATTCTAATATTGTTTCATCTTACGGTATCACTTATCTCTCGAATTCTCTCCTCGTGGTCCAGTAGTTGTTTGTCTTTTGCTCAGCTTCTTTATTCTCCATCATTTGGTCTTCTATGTCACTAATTCTCTCTTCTGCTTCATTTATCCTCGCAGTAAGAGCCTCCATTGTTGATTGCACCTCATTAATAGCTTTTTTGATTTCAACTTGGTTAGATTTTAGTTCTTTTATTTCTCCAGACAGTGTCTCTCTAATATCTTCTATGCCTTTTTCAAGCCCAGCTAGCACCTTGAGAATCATCATTCTGAACTCTGGATCTGACATATTACCAATGTCTGTATTGATTAGGTCCCTAGCCTTTGGTACTGCCTCTTGTTCTTTTTTTTTGTGGTGAGTTTTCTGCCTTGTCATTTTATCCAGGTAAGAGTAGATGAATGAGAGAACAAAATACTAAAAGAGTAGCAATGACCCCAGAAAAATATACTTTAACCAAATGAGAAGAGACCTGAAACTGGGGGGAGAAGAAAGGGGGGAAAAAAAGAAATAGGAAAAAATATATATATAAGAGGGGTGAATAGAATAGAGCCACATACTTGATTTTGGGTGTATTTTGGTCTGTTAGAAGAAACTATCTCCCAAAATTTTAAAGAAAGAAAAATGTGTGTATATATATATATATATATATATATATATATGAGTAAACACGATGAAGGGTTGGGATATGACTGTAAAGATGGAAATTTAAAAAGATTCTAAAAAAGGAACTGATAAGAAGTTGGTTGAAAAAAAGAAAAGAAAAAAAAAGGAAAGAATGTGATCAGGCTGGAGACTAGAACAAAACCATGCGCTAGATTTAGGGTATATCTTGATCTATTAGAAGAAATTGTATCCCAAAATTTTAAAGAAAAAAAGACCTGTATGTGTACAAAAACTAAGGTTAAATACAATGAAAAGATAAAAAATGACTATAACAATGAAAATTTAAAAAGATTTAAAAAAAGGTATTGATAAGATAAAATAGTTAAAAAACATTAAAATAGGAAAGAAAAAAATTCAAAAAATAGAATAAGAAAAAAATAAAATTAAAAACATTTAATTAATTTTGCAAGACTAGAGAATCCTGGGGAGAAAGCCATGAATTCCCTGCTTTGCTTTCCCCTCCTCCGGAATTCCGCTGTCCTTGGTCGTGAGCTTGGTCTTGGCTGGATGTTCTTGTTCATCGTCTTGAGGAGGGGACAGTTGCTGTGATTCTCAGGTGTCTTTGCCCGGGCGGAACCGCACCGCCCTTGCCAGGGGCGGGGCTCAGAAATCCGCTCGGGTTCGCTCTGAGGAGATTTGTTCCCTGACGCTTTCCGTAGAGTCCGGAGGCCCGGAACCAAGATGGCGGCCGCCGGGTCTCCGGCTGGAAGGCGCCAAGAGCTCAGGGTCCCGCTCCTCCTCGATGTGCCCTCGGAGGAAAGTGCTCAATCCCTCCCGTCTCTCTGGTCTGGGGCCGCGTTCTGAGCTCCTCCGGCCTGTGACCGAGCGTCTCTGTCTCTGGCGCACAGTTGCTCCGTTTGGCGTCTCCAAGCCCAGCAGATTCCTGCCACGTGCTCCCGCGCCGCTCCTCCCAGAGCAGGAAGGTGAGTCTCCCCGGATCTGCCGCTTGTGGGTCCCTGCGGAAGAGTAGTGGCCCGACTGTGCCTTGGATCAGTTTAAGGTAAGCCCGAGCTGAGAGCTCACGCCTCGGCTCCGTCTCTGCCACAGGCTTCCCCGCGCCGATACCCAGGAGCTCTGCCCTCTCAGGCACCACTGGTCTTTCTGTGACCCCGCGGGACCTGAGACCACACGGTCCCATGAGGGCTCCACCCCTGCTTAGCCTCTGGAGGGGCGTCCCTCAGTGGAGCAGGCTTCTACAGGTTCCGATTTTGGGCTCCGCTGCTCCGCCGCTTGCGGGGAGCCGGCCCCTCCCCCCACGGTCTCCTTCCCGTATGTCGTCTTGGATTCACTTCTCTACACGTCCTACCTTCTGGAAGGTGGTTAATTTCCTGTACCTCCAGTTGCTGCTTTTCTTCTCTTCGATCTCCTGTTGGGTTTGCAGATGTTCGGAGCGGTTGGATAACTCTCTAGCTGAACTCCTGGGACCTGATGATATTTCGGTCTCCCACTCCTCCCCCACCTTGCTCCGCACCCCGACCCGTCGTCATTTTTGATGAGTTCTGTAAAGGTAGTGAGATCACATTGCGAGGGACTGGGGTTAGACCGCCAGCATATCGGTTGCTCAGCCGGTAACAGCCGGCCAGGGGTGTTGTCCTTGTGCCTCTCGCCCTGTGTGCATGTGGGTCTGTATCTGTGACTATGTGTTTGTCTGTGTGATTTGTGACAGGGGTGCCCCTGAGACATAGGTGAGCGGTGGTTTTCTTTAGTATAATTGGGCTGGTATTATGAAGCCGGATGCCTAGAAACAGAGCATGAGCCAGCCCTCCTGCGTGCTCTCCACCCCGACGCACACTCCCTCGACCCTGGTTTCTCTCCCACCCCGAGGCTCCCTGCCCAGCGCACTGCTCACATGTCCCTTTGTACGATTCAGGTCACTCTGTGTGCTTTCCTAAATGAAAAACCCTGCTCGCTCAAGCCCAGTTCATGGCGTCCATTCTGGGGGCAGAAAGGGAATGCAGGGGATGTTTGCCATCCTAACAGGTGCTCCCTCCTGCGGGGCGCCTGTGTGGGGGCTGCGAGGGCTGGTTCTCCTGGAGGACTCTGCCACAGGGATGCAGGCGGCTGGTTCTTGAGGGAGGAGGCTGCCTGGCTTTAGGGAGAGGTTTGCGGATTGGGTTTCTTCCTTTTGGAAACCATCTGTCAGTGTTCTCTGGACTGTTTTTAGAAATTATATGGCCCATCCAGAGTTTCTAGTGCGGGGCCACAGTTTGAAGGTGTTTTTCAGGAGGAGTCATTTAGGACTGGGTCTGTAGAAACCAGCCTGGGTGCCCTTGGAGAGCCCTGAGCCAGGCATGAGATTAAATCAACCGGGTACTTGGCTCTTGCCTCCACTGCCCTGGAACTCTGGGGGCCCCATGTGTCATCAGAGAAGCTCCTGGTGCCTGAGTTTTGGACCAGAGCACGGGTCTACTTGACCAGCTCCCAAAAAAGACAACGTGGTAGCTCCCTTGTAAAATATATGCTTCTAGAGTTTTCTGTTGGGAGATCTCTGAAGAGATGCTGAGAACTGAGTTTACCAGGGCAAAGAGTCTCATCAGGCTGTAGTTACCCTCTCTGACCACGAAGTATGTTGAAATGAAATGAGAGAGAATCCTGTGTCTGGTTATAGCTGCTGGTGGAGTGTTGAGAGTAGAGAGGAGAGCAGGTACAGGCTGGTAGAGAGGTGGGTGTGGGGATGGAGGGGAGAGCAGGTGCAGGCTGGTGGAGGGGTAGGGGTGGAGGGGAGAGCAGGTGCAGGCCGGTATGGGGTAAGGGTGGAGGGGAGAGAGCAGGCGCAGACCAGGAGAGCAGGTGCTCAGAGTAGGTCTGGGCAAGGCCCAGGTGTACTCCTGCAGGATGGCTGGGGGGAGCCTTGGGAGAGCCATGTCCACCCTCTTGGGGGGTGAAGTGGGCCTCAGAGAATCTGGGCCGGCTGGTCAAGGGGATGGAAGAACAGTCGAGGGGCTTGTGGGGGCATGGTAAGGAAGGGTGGGGGTTTCCCAAGTCCCTGGACCAGTGCTGGGATGCTGGGTGCTGCCCATGCTGCCCACAGCTTGGGGTCGGCTGTGGGGCACCCCAGTGTGTCTGTGGGTGGGGTGTAGGGCCCACCTTCAGGTGCCACATATTCTAGAAGGTTCTGCTCAAGTGAGGCTTGCACCTCCAATCTGATATAATAGCTCATGGATACCCTCACTTTGGGGAAGCCATCATGCCTCTGAAGGTGAGTTTGTGGCCCATTATGAATGCCCTATATTGTGCTGAGGAGCCTTTTAGCAGCTCTGACTTCCCCACCTTAGCCCCCATGCTGGCTCACCACCCCCTGGGCCGCCTAACTTCTGTTCCCTTCCTCGCCACTGGTTCCACCTGTCCCCTGTTCACTTCAGGATGTGGGGAGGTGGGCAGTTAGCCAGTGTGACAGGCTGGGAGCGGCACTGAACTTAGGAGGTTGGTATCATGACAGACAGGGCGGGTGACCTTTGTAAATCAGCGTGACTCTGAGTTACTCTTTCTTTCAATTGCCGTGTGCTACAGCAGCCAGCGTTGGGCTCTTCTGATGGTCTATGTTGCTGTGGCCTGTCACTGTAACAAGAAATCGGAGGTTGCTGAGACCTCTGGCTGGTCCTGTCCTGCAGGCTGGCAGTAGGACTGAGACACCTGTTGCCTTATTTGTGTAAATACCCGGCAGTGTGATTGCTAGATTGTAAGGTGGCTCTATTTTTAATTCTTTTGAGGAAACTCCATACCACTTTCCACAGTGGTTGCATTAGTTTGCAATAGCAACAACGGGGCACAAGGGTTCCTTTTTCTCTATGTCCTCACCAACACCTGTTGTCTCTTGTGTTGTTGATTTTAGTGATTCTGACTGGTGTGAGGTGGTATCTCACTGTGGTTTTGATCTGCATTTCCCTGATGATGAGAGATGTGGAGCATCTTTTCCTGTGTCTGTTGGCCATCTGGATGTCTTCTTTGGAGAAATGTCTGCTCATGTCTTCTGCCCATTTTTAATTGGATCATTTTATTTTTGGGTGTTGAGTTGTGTGAGTTCTTTATATATTTTGGATACTAATCCCTTATCAGATACATCATGTGCAAATATCTTCTCTCATTCCATAGATTGTCTTTTAGTTTTGCTGACTATTTCCTGCGCTGTGCAGAAGCTTTTTATTTTGGTGTAGTCCCAATAGCTTATTTTCACTTTTGTTCCCCTTGCCTCAGGAGACAGATCTAGAAAAATGTTGCTACAGTCAATGTCAGAGAAATTACTGCCTGTGCTCTCTTCTAGGATTTTTTATGGTTTCAGTTCTCACATTTAGGTCTTTAATGCATTTTGAATTTATTTTTGTGTGTGTTAAAAGAAAATGGTCTTCAATATAATATTTTCAACAATTATACGTAATTATAACATATGCTAAGTAACTGAAAATAAATAGTCCATAGTGTAGGGGCCAAGTTCAGATTCTGGAGCAGGCTGGGACCTGACTCCAGCTCTTTTCTTCCTAGTCAAGAGATCTTTAGCAAGTTACTGCACCTCCTCTATACCTCTCTTCCTTCGCCTATCAGATCAGGTAGTAGTAGTATCCACTTCCTAATATTGTTTGAGAATTAAGTGAGTTTACATGTCAAACAGTGCCTGGCTCATTATAAATTCCCAATGATTTTCAGTTTAAGATGTTCCCTAGGAGCTGAAAGACATAAGGAAATACATGTGCAGCATCCCTTAGACTTATAGGTGGGTCAGCTTCGCTGAAGATGGGGATGATCCTGGTGGTAAAGATGGGGTGGTGACTGCTGGTGGGTGGAGGACAAAGGCCCAGAAGAGGGAAGGAGGAGAAGGACATCATGAACACATCAGGATGACATCGTTGAGACAATAGTGTTGGAGGAAGAGACGCTGTGCCTTCTCAAAGCTCACACGTGCCCACAGAGCAAAGACAAGGGCAAGTCTTCCCCTCCCGAGACTCCCTTGCCCTCTGGGGGCTTGCAAAACCTGCCTGATTTCCTTTGCTCGTAACTCTTGATAACGTCAAATTTAATGGCAAAGAGGAAACCCTATGTAGATTCTTGGCACTAGAGCTTCTTCTTGTTCTTTTATAAAGATTTATTTATGGGTGTGCCTGGGTGGCTCATTTGGTAAAGCGTCTGCCCTCAGGTCCAGTCATGATCCCAGGGTCCTGAGATCGAGCACTGTGTTGGGGTCCCTGCTCATCAAGGAGCTTGCTTCTCCCTTTCTCTCTCCCTCTTCCTCTCCCCCTGCTTGTGCTCACTCTCTTTCTCTCAAATAAATAAATAGAAGCTTAAAAAGATATTGATTTATTTGAGAGCGAGAGTGAGAACAAGTGAAAGAGAGCTAGAGTGGGGGGAGGGACGGAGGGAGAGGGAGAGAGAATCTCAAGCAGGCTCCCCGCTGAGCACAGAGCCCGTCGCAGGGCTTGATCCCATAATCCTGAGATCATGATGGGAGCCAAAGCTGAGAGTCGGACCCTCAACTGACTGAGCCACCCAAGCGCCCCCTCAAACTTCCATTTTAACTTTAGTTCAATTTGGTTGGCAAGAAGAAAGGTCAAGATCTGTAACCTGAGGTATTTTGTAAGCTAGCAAGATAATTTATTCAGTTTATATAGAGGTAGTTTTACTCATTGGTCAAGTCAAAGTTACTGGGTTAATTATAACAAGTTGGTAAGTGAATTCAGTTATCCACGGCTTGCATTGTTGTTAACTTTAAGAGAATAGGCAGGGTTTTCCGTAGCAAGGAGTCTTGAGTTTAGGCCCCGAGCTGGGCTCTATACTGGGCACGGAGCCTACTTAAAAGAATACATACAAACTGGGGCACAGTTGGTTAAGCGCCCAACTCTTGGTTTTTGCTCAGGTCATGATCTGATGAGTTGCGGAATTGAGCCCTGTGTCGGGCTCTGCGTTCAGCAGGGAGTCTGCTTAAAGATGCTATCCCTCTGCCCGTCCCCCCACTCTCTCTCTCAAATAAATAAATCTTTAAAAAATATGCACATATATGTGTATATATATGTATGTAATGCGTACTTGTGTGTGTGTGTATAATGCATCATGGCCAAGAGGGATTTATCCCAGGAATGCGAGGTTGATGTGACATTCGAACTTCAGCCTCATCTGCCATATTAACACATTACGAAAGAGAAACCATACGATGATCTCGACAGATGCAGAAAGAGCATCTGACGAAGTCCAGGGTCTGTGTCTGACCAGAACTTCCGGTGAGCATGAATACAAGCGCTTTCGCAACCTGATCAAGAGAATGCCCGAGTGACCGACAGCTGACGTCCTGCTTACCGGTGAGAGCAACTTCATTCCAGCCCGCTGGAGTGTACTCGCAAGGAACAGAACGACTTCCTGAAGGAACAACAACTCAGCCAAATGACAAAAGGACACCCAGAAGTCAGTGCAGTGAACGTTAACATTAGAACTTTCCAGCGAAGACAGCCCCAGACCCAGACGGCGCCACTACTGAATTCTATGAAATGTTTAGTGAAGAAATAGCTCCAGTCTCTGCTCTCAATTTTTGTGAATTAATGGTCTTTTCATTAAACTCTTCGGTCATGCCCTTTGAGTGTACCCTTCATTTCCTTCTGGGACCCTGACGGACATACTCTATCTTGAGACAACTCATAAAACCAGAAATAGACGGTCTTTGGGAAGGTACTGAGTGCACTATATTTTATAAATCACAGCAGCATCACATTTCCCCCAAACTGGGTGCACAATCAGTGCTATTTATTCAGTGTTCAACCAGGGTTTGCTGAGCACAGAGTTGTGGGTCCCTTGTCATTACTCCCCATGCTCTCAGCAAGGACCCACAGCCCTGAGCTTGGAACCCTGTCACGGATCACTGGAAATCAGGGCCATCAGTCACCATCCCCTTGAAAATTACCTGTGACTTAAGTCTCGGACCCCAAACCTGGCTGGTCAACAGAATCAACCAAACCTTCAAAAATGCTGATTCCTAGGTTCCGCCCAAGACCACCTGAGTTTCACCCCCAGTGGCTCTGATGATCATCTGTGATTGAGATCAATGATTTCAGTGACTGAGAGCCCCTACGGGGACTGGGGAATTTGATTCACAGAAGTCTGGCTCTTGGAAATAAAGGCCAGCAATGAGAGTGAACA
This sequence comes from Enhydra lutris kenyoni, assembly GCF_002288905.1. NCBI lineage: Eukaryota > Metazoa > Chordata > Mammalia > Carnivora > Mustelidae > Enhydra > Enhydra lutris. Next base: position 28,150,007 of record NW_019154121.1, read on the forward strand.
ATTCACTTTCGGTAAATTCAGCGTAGCTCATCTACCGTCAGGGCTCATGGTACTTCCTGTGCTTCCTCCCTTCCTGGACATGTGGGAAATGTTTATTGGCCCCATGGTGACGACCAGCTCCTGCCACTGGTCTGCAAGAGGAAGGGGCATGTGTCACTCTGGGGAGCAGGTAAAAGCCACCATGTGGTTCTCCACGTGCTCTTCCCGCTCAGCAGTGACCCTGACATCCCACTCCGGGGGCCACGCTGGGCATGCGTGAGCCGTCCGCTGAGGACAGCTGCCTGCAGACTCCAGACCCACAGTGGAATTCGAGTGAGCACCCAGTCAAACTCACCAAGAGAGTTTGAAACTGATTGTAATTCCAGCAAAATCTAGCTCATCTGATTGACCGTGGTTGAGATATTGCTCAGCTGTGATAGATTATGATTCTAAAATTGCATAGCATCCTAGGATGCTATGGGAAAATGCTCAGGACGGGGAATCGGGGTGCTTAAACCTGCCTCACCCACCAGGAGTTGGCTTGACCTTGACCTAAATCCCAGCAGAGTATTCTCTGTAGACCACGAAGGTCAAGGAAGTGGGATTGTTGGAGGACTTCCTGGAGGGAGCTTGCCGAGAGGCACTGACGGTGTGGGTTCTGTGTGCCTTGTTGGGGGCGGGAGACGGTCACCCCGTCTCCCTTCGGGAGGGGACCTGGACTGGTCCTGGTGACCGAGTGGCCTCAATGGCAAAGGCTCACCCTGGCTTCCGTGGAGCTGGGCTGTGACTGGGGAGTGGTGCTTGCTGGAGGTCTGGCTCCAAGCTCTCAGGGCTTGCAGAGTGGTTGGGATGAAAGACTTCCTGATGGAGAGAAGCCACTTAGGGATGAAAGCGTCAAAGCCATTTGACACAAAAGCCCCGGGAAACTGCTGAGACCCGGCGTTCGGGTCGGGCTTCTCCCGTGGCGATCCACTCACGTCGGGCCATAGATTCTCCCGGCCGTGCTGTCCCTGACAAGATGGAGTGCGTGCCCCACACCCAGAATTCTCCAATAAAGATTTCATTGTCTCGTTCCCCCGTGAGAAGTGATAAGTGAACTTGATATCTCTCTGTTCAACCTTCATCAATAAAAAATTTTTCTGGTTGGGTTATTCCTGTTTATTCTTAATGAAGTGGTGTTTTATGAGGTGCCGCTGAGCCCTGCACTTCAGAAAGAGCCGGGGATATATGGCCGGAGCGGACGCATTAAACATTGAAATGTGTATTAACGGCTGTGTGCATACATAACACGGCGAAATAAATACACAGTTACCGGGGATTTAATACACCTCATCCAGAAAGGGATAGATCACGCATTAAAGCATAATTACCGGCTGGAAGTAGAAGTTGATCACCTGCTAAACCCAATTTGTCAAGCTGACTCCCATCTGTCACCCGCCGAGCCTGACATATCACTGCCTTGCCCAGACGCACGGCCACTGATTGAGACCCCTGGCGCTAGTATACTAAATCGGTGACCACCCCTTGACTGAAATATATTGTCACTTAGTGAAGGATATCTCTGTGACAGAGCACATTGGCTGAAAATCACATCCACCGTATGGTCTGGTAAACTCAGCCGCGGCCGCCGGAGACGGGCCATAGCTGCGTGTGGGGCTGGCTCCCCGGGGCCCTGAGCACAGGGGGAGGCCCGCCATGCTCGTGGGGGGCAGCTCCCTGTCTGGGAGTCAGTCGGCGATGGAGAGGGGCACAAGCCAAGGAGCCCTCCCTCCACAGGGTCTCTGGGGACGATGGAGGAGGCGGGTGCAGGGGCTTCCCGTGTGGGCTGCAGAGCATTGGGGTGGAGGCTGGCTGCTCTAAGGGCACAAGTCGGACTGTATTTTTGCTATAAATTCAGCTTCTCCAAACACCATTTAGTGTGGGGGTGTTTGGGGGGCTGGAGTGGAAAACCCTTTCTAGGCGCTTTCCTAGGGTTTCCCTTTAAAGGTCTTGCTTCTCCCAGAGCACTTGGTGTCTACCTTCAGCAGGTCTGACTCCCAGAGGGATGTGTATGTGTGTGCTTCTGTGTGTGAGTTTGTGTAAGAGTTGATGTGTGAGTGTGCTTGTGCACGCTTCTGTGCATGAGCTGGTGTACTAGTTGGTGTGCGAGTGTCCATGTGTGCGCAAGAGTTGATGTGTGAGTGTGCATGGGTGTGCTGCTCTGCATGAGCTGGTGTGTGTAAGAGTTGGCATGTGAGTGTGCACATGTGTGAGAGTTGGTGTGTGAGTATGCATGTGCATGAGTTTGTGTAAGAGATGGTGTGTGAGCATGCATGTGTGTCACTGTGCACGTGTGAGTGTGCATGTGTGTGCACACCGCGTGGGGTCTGGTCCAGGATAGAGGTCTGTGCACGCTGCTGAACCTGGCCAGGAGCTGAGGATGGCGGAGGCCGGAGGTGGCAGGAGCTGCAGATAGCAGCTGGCCCGGCTTCTCTGTGTTTCGGGTGCGAACACTGTTCTGGAAAGGGCAGGGACGTCGGCTCTGTCCCATTCATTTCTGGAGGGCTGGGCTCTCCTGACTCCCAGGCCACCAAAGGGGCCCCATCTCCCCAGGGCACCGGCTGAGCCTGCGGGCACCCCAGCAGTACGGTGGCTCAGCAGCCGCGGGGGACAAAATGCCATGCGGAGCGCGATTCCTGGACCGCGTGACGAGTGTCTTCAGTCTGTAGGAAACCACACCCCGATCACGTTTCGTGTCGCCACCAGCAAAGAAGAGCAGCCCCCGTCGCCCTGCATCCCCACCAGCACTGGGTGCTGTCTGTGCTCGGGGTTTTGCCATCCTGGTCTGTGTGTGGTGGGATCTTGTGGTCGCCAAGGGCAGCGATCCAGAAATACAGATGAGGCTCTCTTCCGGATCCATCCTGCCCCTCTTTCCCTGCACCTGTCCCACCCCCCAGCCCACGTGCCTTCTACCGGTGCAGAGTGCGGGCCCCTCGGTGACTGTGCCCTGCCGTCGTCATGAGAAGCACCCTGTGTGCCCGGCAGCTGCCCCTCACGCCTCCCGCCGACCCTCCACCTGGGCTGTCGCTTCGGGGCTGTGAGACCGGAAGGTGCTCTGTTCATACAATTCACAAAATGTGTAATTGACGAATAACCTTGGCGTTCTCTCCATGTTTCCGTTCTGGAAATACCGCTCTCTCATTCGTTCGATCTGAATTTTGCTGCTAGAGACACAAACTGATTTTAAGCCAGAATTCCTGGATCTCATAGTCTGTTTCCTCACCTGCACAAAGGACCTACTGGCATCTGAGGGTGAATTCCTAAATGATTGGATGATTCCTAACTGACCAAAATGATTCAAAGTGAGAAAAAAACTGGGTAAGTGTGGCAGAGTCTTGGCGGTCACAGGGTGATGGGTGTCTGCCCCAGGCAAGCTGCTGTCCCGGAGCTTTTCGATTTCTTCCCATATTTCTCCTCTGAACTCAGGGGTCTCTGAAGCTCCCTGTGGCAGCAGCCCGGGGAGGCCCAGGTTGAAAGAGAGAGCAGAGCAGGTGACCATCACGCACATGCTGGGTGCCTTGGGGTCTTACAAGGGCCCCTTTGGTAACTCAGGGCTCACCAAGGGCATGAGTGGACATCATGAAGGGGACAGGGCGGTCCCAGCCTGCCTGCAACATGCAGAAGGGGGCTCAGGCAGTGGAGGCTTCTTAAGAATTCACCTTCCTGGGTCCCATCTCTAGAGGCTTCGATTCAGCAGGCCCGGGGTGGGGCCCGGAAATCTGTGTTTTTCATACGCCCTTGCTGTGTACCGATTTGTGTTCTTCCCGAATTCCTACGTTGAAGCCCTTAATGCCGAACGTTCTGACTACCTGGAGATGGGGCATTTACAGAAGCAATTAAGGATTAATGAGGTGAAAACTGTGGTGCCCTGATCTGATAGGATTAGTGGCCTTATGAGAAGAGACAGGAGCTCGCTGGCTCTCCGGCCCCCGCGTGGGGGGGGGCACAGCAAGGGGGTAGCTGTCTGCAAACCAGGAGGACAGCTCCGTCCAGAAACCAAACTGGCTGCACCTTGATCTTGGACTTCCAGCCTCCAGAACTGTGGGAAAGCCAATATCTGACTTTTTTTGAAAACTGGCTTGAATTCACTTTTTTTGTCTTGTGTAATACTAAGTGGTGGCCCCAACTGGAGACTGGGTCCTCTGCATGGAGATTCCGTTGTGGGTCTTTATAAGTTGTTGGCAAATTCCCAATAGGGAGATGTGAACAGGGTCTCTTTCTGGGGATATCTCCAGGGGTGAGACAGCTGTGGGCCTTGGAGATGGTGTCAAGGTGGCTTTTATGAAGTCGCCCAGAGGGACAGTAGAGTCCCTGGCCGAGGGGCAGCTGTCTTCAGACCGGCCATCTTCTGTAGCCTCTCGGGCACAGGGGCTGAGACAATGCCAGGGCCTCGGGGGGGGGGGGGGGGATGCTATCGCATGGAGAGCCACAGCAGCCTGTCATCTTGCACGGGACACTGTGGGGCTGTCGGTCTTGTCCCCCCAGTAGCCTTGCCGCACAAGATGCTGAAAAGTGTGGCCAGGATCATGGCCCTACCAATGGCAGTGGCGACTTCCTTGGAGCACTGACCACCCGGACCAACGTGTCCATTGGTCGTCTCTGAGGGCAACAAATGCCTTGAACCTGGTCTGCTAGCCAGCATGGGTCTGCTTTTGCACTGGCAGAGGCTTCAAAACCCCATTCCTGAAGGATGCCCCAGGAAAGAATCAATGATCTCAGATTCTCTGATGGGCAGGGAGGAGAGGCTGATCCCCTCCAGGGACGTAATCTTCATGTCCTTGACTAGGCAACCCAGCTTGGTGTTGGGAATCCCCCCTCTTGTCCTCCGTCTTTTTTTTTTTTTATAAGAATTTCTTTTCCTTCTTTTTTTTTTTTTTTTAAGATTTTATTTATTTATTTGACAGAGATCATGAGTAGCCAGAGAGGCAGGCAGAGAGAGAGAGGAGGAAACAGGCTCCCTGCTGAGCAGAGAGCCCGATGCGGGGCTCGATCCCAGGACCCTGGGATCATGACCTGAGCCAAAGGCAGAGGCTTTAACCCACTGAGCCACCCAAGTACCCCGCTTGTTCTCAGTCTTGCCTCTGTGAGCTCTGTGGCCTCACTCATGACCATGACCACAACCACGGCCATGGCCATGACCATGGGTGCTGCTCCAAAGACTCCCATTCCAGGACCCTGGACATTCCAGGCCCTCCTGCAGCACCAATGTCATTGGCCATTTGCCGTTTTCTTGGAGAAGAAGCCATTTCTGACGTTGAAGCCACCTTGTGCGCGCTGTTCCTTATGGCAGCCAGAGAGGCGACTAGATAACTCCAAGTGATTCTGAGGCAGGGTCCTTTCATAGACGAGGAAACAAAGACATCACAGAGGGTTGTGTTGTTGGAATCAATCTTCGAACCCGGGTCTGTTGGCTTCCGTAGCCCCTGAGGCATTCCGCCCTTTGTTGACCCAGCACTGGGTTTGCCTTTGGAACTTGAGGTCACTGCAAGTGAGGGGTGTACCTTGGGCCCCCAGGTGTGGAGGGCCATGTGGGTGCTTGGCTCACTCTCTGCTCTGCTCACGCCAGCCTCATGTCCTTCTTCATGGTGGTCTCATGCGGCTGGTCCTGTTACCCCTGTTCAACAGATAAGCACCTTGAGGGGCAGAGAGGGAAAGTCGCCCAGCTAGAGAATGGCGGAATCAGAGCGATTTGGACCCAAGCCAGTCTTACCCTTTTCATCACTCTAGAAGTCTCCATGAGGACTCTGAGGCTGATCCTGAGGTGACATTCCTGAACTTACTGGATCCCTTTCATGTGTCTCCCTCCTCATTTCCTTCCGCATTGGAGAGCAGAGAGCAGCATCTTCCCAGGGTCTTGGGCTTGGTCATACTTCACTGAGGCCGCTCCCTGGATCTCCCTCTGCGCTTGTTAGATTGTCCTTCTACCTGAAGATGAAGAGCCCATTCCGGGAAGGTACATATATTTTTTCCCAATTGATTTCTTGTCAAGACTAACAAGATCAATCAAATCATATGGCCAATAAAACTGATTTAGCACTCATAAAGCCCCATGACATCTCCTATGTGCCAAGAATGAATGACGTGGAGGCAGGGCTGCTTGCCACCCCTTCCCTCCTGGTCACAAGAGGATGTCCTATCCAAACGCTCAGCTTCTGGGGCTCCCTTCCCACCCAGCCGACAGGTGCCAGGGAGGGCCCAGTGCGGGGAGCTCCTTGCGATGCTGGTAGGAAGCAAAGATACTAAGAAGGCGGCAGGAGAGATTTTGTTCATGAACTAGCAGGAGGATGGAGCCATTAGGGAATATCTCAAATGTTCAGGAGAAAACACGATTGGGAAAATCAATGCTTTCCATTTTGACCACATACTGGGACATTCTGTTGCTTACGCCCACCCATGGTCTCGTGAAGAGCAGTTCTCGCCGAGCTGTGATTGAACCGTGTGACCTATCCTCTTTGGCCATGGCTGCTTGGCCAAGGCCAGGCATCGGGTCTAGGAGAGGTGCGAAGACTCCTCCCCTTGGAATCTGAAAGTGAGCACTTAAGAGACTGAGCGGAGGGCGGAGGGATGGCTAAGAAGCCAAGAGTTGTAGGGTAGCTCGTCCCATCCCTGGGGAGGCATGAAACTGAAGGTTCACGGAATCCTTTCCCTGGGGTCTCTGGAGGTGACCCTGGCCCTGTTCAGCTTCTCTTGGGATTCCTGGAGCCTAGCACTGCCTCATGAATTCCCTTTTCCTGGAGAGAGCCGTGGGGGTGCGTATTTCATACCACCACATATATCCTGATTGAATCATGTCTTTGGGGAATAATGTTTCCTGCCTCATTCAGATCTTAGAGCCGAGAAATTTTATAGATGGCCAACTTCAGAGACCATGCAATTCTGGGGGTGCGGGTTTGTAACCTGTGGGAGTGTTTCTTGTGAGCTGCACTAACATTTCTTTTGAATATTTTTAGATGCTCCCGTAGGCTCTGCTGTTTACCCCAGGCCCCACCATTCCTATTTTAGTATATGTGCTGCCGAAGTGAGCACCCCACCATTCCTTTATGTCTTACGCTTTGCCTTCTTCACACAGTGTCACTCCTGTACAGCCCCTGAGGACATTTAGCTGTGACTCCTAACTGAGCCCTACCCTTGAACTTTTTCAGCGAGGTGAAGTGACTTTTCCGAGGCCCCACTGTTAGGCATTATCACACCTGCGGCCAGGATCAAGTTTGTCTGACCTCTAAGAAAAGTGGAAATGGGATAGTAGCTGTCATGTTTAATTTCCCCCCGACTTTATGAAGATGTAATTGGCATATAGCATCGTGCAAGCTTAAGTTGTTCAATGGGAGGGTTCGATGTATGTATATACTGTGAAATGACTGTCCCAATAAGGTTAATTGACGCATCGTGATGGTTAATTTTATGTCAGCCTGACTGGGTCAAAGGATGCCCCGATAGCTGGTAACATATAAGTTCTGGGTGTGTCTGTGAGTGTGTTTCCAGAAGAGATTAGCACTGGATTCATTAGACTGAGTTAGGGGATCAGCCCTCACTGCTGTGTGATCCCCAGAGGGCCCAAATGGGGCAAAATGGCAAGGGAAAAGCAAAGTCTTTGTCTGTTTTGAGCTGGGATAGCCATCTTCTCCTGCCCTCAGACATGGGAGCTCCTAGACGTTGGGTCTTCAGACTCTTGCTGACTCATACTACCACTGGCTTTCCTAGTTCTTGGCTTGTAGGCGACAGAATGTGGCGACAAAATGTGGGACTTCTCAGCTTCTCTGACTGCAGGAGCTAATTCCCAGAGTACCTCTCCCCCCCCCTCTACCCCCTCTCTGTCTCTCTCTCCTTCTTTCTGTCTCTCTCTTCTCTTGGTTCTGTTTTTCTGGGGAAGCCTGATGACTTACTAGCCCCGTGAAGGAATCAGGTGTATGTCTCTGAGTCCCACATGTGTACATTGGTGTTTACCACTGGGTGATGTGGGGGAAGGTGGTCTTCCTCTTACCGTGCCCTTGGCCCCGAGCCTCTTAGACCGCAGCTGAGTACAAGGGCAGTGCTACCGAGAGAAGCCTCGCAAGGCAGAGAGCTGTCCGTTGCCCCTTCCTCAAGGAGCTGGCTCAGAAAGTACCCCAGGAAATCCTGTGTGGACCTCCAAGGTTCACGGTGGTTTTCTGGCGTCTGGGATTTTTCTCAATGCAGCACTGCACTGCTTAGGGTTAGCGATTCTGAGTTTAGTGCCTTGGGGCCCATGGGGAGACTTGTTTCTGACTCAGACTGAGACAGAGGGCAGCTAAAGTTTAACCGGAAGGTCCTCCATGCACTGAGGTTTCAGGGGAACAGAGCCTCTCCTGGTATCACTGGTGGGTACCTGCCTTTCACCAGTGGCCTTGAGTCAGAGCCTATGTTCACAGACGTTGACCGCCGGAGTCCACAAAGCACCCCGGAAACACACCTCATGCCTAACTCTTCACCTGTTCCCAGGAGTGGGCATTCTGGGGTAGTGAATCACGCCCTCCTGCTGTCTGGCTGTCTGGCCATCTGCCCTCGGTCATGGCTGGGGGCTCCTCGTGGGAGCGCGAGTCAGCGATCACTCACAGCAGCTTGTCCACGCAGTGCCGGGTCCGGACAATGTGTTGCAGCCGTTTCTCAGGACGTGCATGGTCTCACCAGGAGCTAATGTTTGGTTAAGCCCAAGGGTGTGTATTTTCACTCCCCTTTGCCCAAAGCTCAGCCGGAGATTCCGAGGTGGTCAGGAGGGAAAGCAGTGCACACCCAGGACCAGAGTTACAGGGTCATACACGTGTGTACGTGGGAGAAATCTCAGAAACTCCAAAGCCATCCACACAAATGAAAGCAACAGTCCTGGGCAAACGATTTTGATTGATAAATTGCCTCTAGGAGTTTTCGAGGACCAACAGCAGCAAATTACCTACGGCAGCGATTCCCAAGCAAGCCGGTGACAAATAGCTTTTTTGTTTGTTTTGGTGTCAACAAGGTAGTGACGGGGGGGGGGGGGGGGGTCTCCGTCCCGGCTGAGGTCCGTGTCCTCAGCTCGCCCCTCCAGGCAGCACCCGCTTCCCACGGAGCATCTTCAGGAGCCAGGACCTGGGCGGGGGGCTTCAGCCTGGGGAGGGGTGAGCCCTTCCCCTGTACAGGGGCTCTCTGTCCGCTGCAGGACTGCGCATGTGAAAGAGCCAGGACCTTCTCACGCTTCATCAACTGAGCCGCCCCGGGTGCCCGATGTATCCATGTTGAGTACTGGGCTTCTAAGCAGTGGCAGGGGCCGTTTGGCCGTTGGTGATTTGCCTCTATGTTTGCTGTAGAAACCTGCTCTGATCGGCTTCTCCTGTTATACGGGACCCGGTCCCCTCCCTCTCCGGCCAGTGTGCAGATCCTATTGGCTAAAGACCTCCCATTGCCCTGCTTCCCACTTTTCTTGTCCTGGGTGGGGGGACGGTGCCGTCGCGGTGGGGAGGGGGTGTGGGAGAAGCTGGGCCAGCTCGCCCTCTCCTGGGCTGGATGCCTGGATCCTCTCCCTGCAGTAAGAGGTGAGGAGCCACTGTGTGTCCCCAGGGAGAGGGGACAGGCAGCTTTAGTTCTGAGCAGAAAATGATGGAATCGGTTCTTTCCCCGCAAGCAGCTTCTGTTGGAGGAAAGTGGGGAGGGGGCCCCATGAGGGCATGGAGCACTCTACAGAGGAGTAAGGTGGGTGCTCTAGACAGTGTTTCGGTCCCTTCTCCCCTAATTTGTATGTTGAAACCTAATCCCCAAGGTTGAGTCCCCAAGGAACTCAACTGCCTTGAGGTTAATACTTCGCTAAGGGCAAAAGGCAATTCTAGCTCAACCCAGAGGATTCTGTAAGTCAGTTTATACCTTAAAGTATAAAAAGTCCTTTAGAAATTTCCTTTATCTCGGGGCACCTGGGTGGCTCAGTGGGTTAAGCCTCTGCCTTCGGCTCCGATCGTGATCCCAGGGTCCTGGGCTCTCTGCTCAGCGGGGAGCCTTCTTCCCCCAGCCCACACCCGCCTGCCTCTCTGCCTGTTGGTGATCTCTCTCTCTGTCAAATAAATAAGTAAAATCTTTTTTTTTTTTTAAGATTTTATTTATTTATTTGAGAGAGAGACAGTGAGAGAGAGCATGAGCGAGGAGAAGGTCAGAGAGAGAAGCAGACTCCCCGCGGAGCCGGGAGCCCGATGCGGGATTCGATCCTGGGACTCCAGGATCATGACCTGAGCCGAAGGCAGTCGTCCAACCAACTGAGCCACCCAGGCGTCCCAATAAGTAAAATCTTAAAAAAAAATTTCCTTGATCTCTAATTGTGTCAGTGATATCCCCAGCTGTGGGGCCGGACAGGGAAGCTGGGACTCTGAGCAGCATGGAGACTAGGCCATGCCTGGGCCCCCAGCCAGGACGACTCAGGGGAAGGAAGGGGACGGGTGCCAGCCCAGGGTCAGCCGGTTTTGCGATGACGGTCACTGGGAAGAGGGGGAAAGGCAAGAGCGTCTGGCTTGGCATGGCCTTGGGCCTCCCTCCCCTCCTTATTTCTTTATATTTATAGTATTTTTATCGCGTCAAGAGACTCAGAGCTAAGGTTTGCATTTCTCTTTAATAGATTTCCTGGGCCGTAAAATTACTTTACTTTACCATTTTCATTGAGTCGATTTTGTCCTTTTACCCAATTTTAAGGATTTTCATTGTGTTCATGTCTTTTGTTAAAAGACACCACAGAAATTGTTTGGGGCGGGGGTACCGTTGCATGGACACTCTGACCCAGCCAATTGCTTCCTGCCGTCATCGGCCCAGAGACCTGTTGGTGCGACCTCCCCTCCCTCACCTCAGAACCCTCCCATTTTTCTCAAACTCTTTGCTGTGCAAAGGTTCCTCCCCGTATGGCGGGCCCAAGTGACTGGTCCTGTTTCTGAAAACCTGCCCTCTGACTTCGATTTGCTGCCCAGACACACAGGATTCTCTGGGAGCTCTGGGTCCCTGAGCTGCTAACAGGCTTGCTACTGTTCTCAGCTTTTCCTAAGCGCACGCACGTCTGAGCTGAGTTAGGAGTTCCCGGAGGAACATCATCTTTTAGGTAGATGCAAATGTAAATACAGCCGAGACTCATTATTCCAACTCACGGGGGTAAGGCCAGAAGGCGTTTGGCGGCCTGGGCAACAGCGCTCATTTACACAGCTGCACTGCACCGCCTTCAAGTTCGCCCCGAACGCTAGCGAGATGTGCGAGATCGTGTCTGGTTGCCTGGCAAGCTCCAAGCTCTGCTTTAGCAAATGAATGAATCGTTAGTGATGCCTCGTGTTTGGTTTTGGCCTATTGTGTATTAACTGGCCCTTCTCTGTATCCAAAAATAATTTATTCTGTGAAATTAGGTTAAATGTGCGCTGCAATCTTGTTCATGCTATTTATAAGCAAATGTTTCTTTCACATTTATTTTTATTTTTTTTTAAAAGATTTTATTTATTTATTTGACAGAGAGAGAGATCACAAGTAGCCAGAGAGGCAGAGAGAGAGAGGAGGAAGCAGGCTCGCCGCTGAGCAGAGAGCCTCTTTCACGTTTATTAATATATTCCTTAAAACTTCCAGAAAACTCAAAGCTAAGACATATATACACACATATGATTTTATTTATTTGTTTGTTTATTTAAGTTGGCTCTACACCCAGCATGGAGCCCAGCGCAGGGCTTGAACTCTCAACCTTGAGATCAAGACCTGAGCTGAGGTCAAGAGTCGGACGCTGAAGCTGGCCACCGAGGCACCCCCTAATTTTATATTTAATCTGAAAATTAATGCTGGTATTTTAGCAGCTCAGACCAAGGCCAACGGACACAAATTCTGAGTGAGTAAGGTCTGAGAAATGAGAGCTTGATTCTCGAGCATGAGCTCGAGGGAAAGGGGCCCATTTGGCTCTCGTTTACGCCCTGACATCACTGAGCTGGGTGGATTCCTCCTTCCTACGCGGAGCCGGTCTGACAACCACGGGGCTGAGGAGTTGAAGTGGCCCTGGGTCAAAGGGACCCTCCAGGAAGCAGGGGCCCAGACCAGGTGGCCCCTCGGGGTCGCATGGACATGAGGCTATCTCAGGGATACCCTCATTTTGGGGTGTTAAAACTGTGGCCCACCGGGGAAAAACATTAGCGGTCTTAAGGGGGGTGCCTTGTTCTCCCGGGTCAATTCTCATGTGCTGGAGGGAAAACCAGAGCTGCTGAAGCCCGTGGGGGATTGGAAGGCGACGGCTGACGCCCGCTGCTAGCCCACGGGGGGCGCACGGCCCTAGTGACGTCCATGGGAACTGGGGGGGCATCACGTGACAAAGTGACGCACGGGCCATGTCCTTTCCCGGCTGCTTTCTGAAGAGCAGGGGCGCTGGTGGCCCTCTCCCATCCCCTCTCCCTCCTCCTCCCTCCCTCCTCCCGAGGACCGTTCTGGGGTTGAAACGGAACAGAAGCAATTAAACGGTATGTGCGAATTACGGGCTCTTCGGGAGGTGCCGGGGTATTGAGTCCCACAGAGTGAACTGTCCTCCTCTCTGACTTATCTGGGCTCATATTTCACCACTAATTAAAGCTCACCCAGGGAGGGTTCCCTTGAATGTAAAGTGCTCCTGGGCTCAGGCAGACTCTGGAGACAGTCCCTCTGCTGGAAGGGAGTGAGGACCTCTCACCACGGAGACCCTGGCACACTGTGTGTGTGAGCGGGGCTGTGGGAACGGCTGCTTTATCTAGAACCCGCTCACCCCCGCCCCCAAACACCTGACTACCAAAATGGGCTCAGTGTCCTTAAAGCAGAGGGGACTTCTTGGCCTACTGTCGCCGGAGGCTGACATCCCTGTTGACAGAAAGCCATACCGTGGGACATTTTTTTGGGTTAATGGTGTTACAATTGTATCTAAATGGCAAATACAATAAAGTCGGCTGTGATTTGGACCACAGAGTGTCTCATTGTTTGGAGGACAGATTGCTTCAGAACTCGCTGAGATGACGTTGCCCTCAGTTTTGTACGATTGGGGATGGAGCCGTGAGCAATTTTAAAACCATTTGGTTTAAATGCAAATGGTAGAATAAATAATTGCTTTGCTGCAGGCCGGGGTATCTTACCAAGAAGCACGTGCCTGAGATGAATGTTTTAGAGGGAGAGCTCGACGTGTTCTCAGTTATTTTCTGTAGAAGAATTAACAGAAAAAACATGCTTGTCCTAGCAATTTCCCCTTCTCGGGTCACACACCGAGAGGCCACTGTCTGGCTGATTGCGAAGCATTGTGACCTCTCCTACGGGCGGCATCAGTGCTGTTCTCATATTTAACCACTGTCCTCGGCTAAGTATTAGTCCTCGGCTCAGTCTGTGTTAGCTGATGAGCAAAGACCGTCTCTTATGTGGTGTGTGTGTGTGTGTGTGTGTGTGTGTGTGTGTGTTCATTCATTCCCTCTCCTCCACACTAGCCCACCTTCTAGGCAAATCTAACTTCCCTTTTCCCAACGTGTCTTTGATCCCAGGCTACGTGTGCCCACGGACAGCCCGCCGGCCTGTCCCGCGGGGGTCCTCCCTCTGCACGGCGGGGATATGACAGGCTGTCCCCGGGGATCCGTGGCAACAGTCTTGCCCCAGCAGGACCCAGAGGGAGGATCCAGGAGCCTCCCTCCCGCACCGCCTGCCGCCCCGGAGCTCCCTGCACCCCTCCGGCCTCCTGCTTGCTTTGCTGCGTGCAGCTTTAGCGCCTGCGGTGTGAAGGATTGTCTGCCGAGTTTGTCAGTCCCAGCTGAGTGAGACACCCTCTGTGGGTGACCGCTCCTCCCCCAGGCCGGGCCTCGGGGTCCGGCCATGGTCAGGGCCAAGGACTGGGTCATAGGTTTTGGGCTCTCCCGAAATGTCAGCTCCACCCTGGCTTTCCGCCCTGGGGACTCTCATTTCTGCACAAATGGGAGAGGGGAGCTGTGCCCCGTGGCGCTGTAACTCGTGGGGAGTGGTGCCTCGCGATGGAGGCTTCCCTCTCACCTCTCTGCTGGAGAGCTCTGGGATGCCTGAGGAGTCCTCGTGGGAAGGGCTGAGACGATGGGAAGGCCCTGGGGGGAAGCACCGGCTCCCAAACCCTTTCCATTAGGCCGGCCGGGCTGGCAGGTGCAAGAAGGCAGAGAGCGCAAGTCTGGTGCGGTGCTGTCACCAGGCCCCTCCCTCCCCGCCCCCAGCCCCATCCTCCTGGGGTGGGGTGAGGCCCACAGGTTCTCTGGTCCTATTAGGAAAGCACGAGAGACACTGCATTTCAGACAGCTGTCTCCCTGGTCGCTGGCCCTGCCTTCCCTTTCACAGACCATTTACTTAGACACGTGGGGACTATTTCTCTGCTCACTGAGAGGCACGTCTTTGCAGAGACTTGTGCTAGGTTGACAGCCCAGCTCCGTCTTTCTCAGGGACCTGGAGCCCCTCTTTGAAGTGTAACCCTCTGGGGGGATGGCGCCCCGCCTTTTGTTTCCACGGGAGCGCTGAGCCTGATTTCTGTGGGCGCCTCGCTCCACGTTGTAGAACTGCCTGCGGTCCTGAAGATGAAGTTTACTTTCCTTTTGGATCAGGGCAGTTGGAGATGGGACAGATGAGACATCCCCCGCTCCAGCTCCTAAAACGCCCCTGCCCTTTGCTCCAGCCGAGGGAGCTCTGACGGAGTTCTGACCTCTCTCCCCTGTGGCAGTCGTCCTGAATAAAATCTTCCCGGCCTGTTTCACTTCAGTGCGATTTTGACTTTGACCTTGGCGTGGCCCGAGGGAAGACAGGAAGCAGAAACAGACGGAAGGAGAGTCTGTACAGCCCCAATATTTTTGTGGCTCCTTTGAGTTCTTTCTTCTGTGTATGTGTCTGTCTGTCTCATTCTCTATAGAATGGAGAGTGAAAATTCAAAAGTAGTTGGGATTATCACTGCTGTCCTGGAAAAAATACCTGCCAGCTACAGGAAATGCAACTGTTCTGATTAATAATGAATCCAAAAGGACAATGGCCACTATGTGACCAAATTATAGCTGGGGACAGAGACCCCTTTTGGAGCTGGTGGCTTCATCACTACCTCCTGGCAGCTTGGTGCTCGTTGTGCAGGCTTTTCCCCCACCAACCCTACGTGTGGTGTCACTGGATTTCCTCTGCGAGCTACTGAATTTGGCCCTTCCTGGCTTTTTCCCTGTGTCAGGGGAGAGGATCGGAGCTGAGCGTGCTGGGAGCCCAGGGCTTGTGCTGCCCAGCCCGTCAGGGGAGGTGCTGTGAGAGATCCTGCTTAAGACAGGAAGCATTAGATGATTCTGGCTTTGATCTGGAGCTGAAGCCAAAGATTCAACTCAACAGAGGCACTTACATGGCTCTCCGACGAAATCACTACGTTTTTTTGGCTTCAGTGGCCCTTCGTGGTGTCATCTATACGTGACCTATTTAAGATAAACTTTTCCCTCTCTGTGTGTGATAGCCTCTTAGTGTCCCATTAAATGCATACCCTTTTTGCTTCAAAAAATATTTCCACTGGCACTTGAAATTAAGCCTAGGTTTTTTCTATTTTTCTCCCCAGTCTCTCTGCATTACAGGAAGCGCCCGGCTTTCCTGCTGGGTGGTGTTTGTTAGTGAACGGGGGCCAGAGTCCAGACCACGTTGCATCGGCTCTTAAGAATTCAGTACCTTTTCATCCCCTCCTTCGTGTTTGTCCTTGTGTACAGATCTGTGCATTTTTACCCCGTGCAGAAATTCACGTAACTTCTGCCAAAATCAATATTTCATCAATACAAAGGACACCCCAGAGTATCCTCTTACACGCGCCCCCCCACCCCTGTGCCCTGGCAACCAGTGATCTATTCTTTGTCTGCACTTGTGTCCTTTTGACGATGTTGTCTGAGTGGAACCTGCCGTCTATAACCTATGGAGACGGACTTTCCCACCAATCCCTGGAGACGTGTCCAGGCCGTTGTGCAAGCTGGTCTGCTGCTTTCCGTGGCTGAGGGCTGTTTCACTGTGCGGGTGACCCAGGTTTGTGAACCTGAAGTTCAGGCATTGAAAGGCATTTCCGTCTTTTGCTGCTAGGGATAAAACTGGCATGGACATTTGTGTATGTGTGTGGATGAACGCCGGCGACGGCAAGCGTTGGGCTCCACGGTAAGCGTGTTTGGTTTCGTAAGCAGCGGCCCCGCTGTTGTCCAGGCCGCACACGGTGCATCAGACCCCCCGCTTCTATGCATCTTCACCAGCACTGGGATTGGGGTGGGTTCTCTGCTTCCACGGGTTGAGAACAAGATTCCGTCCCCCTCCCCACATTTGTAGAGTTGGAGACTAGACAGAAAGGGGTAGAAAGCTGATCTGCAAATATAGTTAAAAAAATTCAAACAGGATTGAAATAGATTTTGCACATGTACGTCCCTGCTCTTTTCCTCAATCACAGTGGGTGGGGGGTGGGCCGGGGCTGTTTTCTCTACGGCTTCCAAGTGAGCACAACTTCTTCCCTCTTCTGCACACTTTCCACCAACCTGTGTGCTGGCCTCGGCTGAGGGCACACCTGACCCTTGTTGGGGTGATGGGAGAGTCCTGGGGAAGTTACTCCCCTTCCCCTGCTCCTCCCACTGCTAAACCCCTGTAGTTCCTGCCAGTCCTATAGCCATGACAACCATGACTGCCACTCCCACGGCCACCATCGGTACCACCACTACTGTTACTACCATGATCGTCATGACTGCCATCACCGCTAGGACCACTGTACCATTCCCATGACCACTGCCGCCATGACTGCTACGGCTGTGGTTCCGACCGCTACCCTTCCCACCACTACCATCTCCTCCCGACGCCCGCCACGACTCCTGGAGCCACCATAACCACTACCAGCTTTTCCCATGAGTCAAACACTCTGGAAACATTGAAGATACATCATTGCCTTTACTCCTCATCGCAATCCGATATCAAGTCACTGTTTCCTTGTCAACACTGAGAAACCCTGGGCCTCCAGAACTGCCTGGTGCTGGGCAGCAGGTGGGCTGCAGGGTCTACCCTGACCCTGACGTGCAGGGGCTGCATCCGGTCTTACTTGCTTGGCCAGTTTCCTTCAGTCCTTGGTTTGCAGATGCGTTTCTCCATCCGCCCACTGCCCCGTCCATCATCCTGAGCTGAGAGTGTGTCTACTCTGTGCAGGCTCTGGGTCAGCTCAAGACGTGCTTCCGACTGGAGGGACCATCTGGCAGGAAGACCAAGTTAGGACATTGACCTAGAACATGACAAGTAACAGCCAAACGCGAACAGTTCCCTCTGCCTTGCTCCCTGGTGCTGCCTGTCTTGCCTTGTGCTCTGGTCTTTTGGGAAAACTGATTGTCTAAATGATTGACTTTTCAATTAGCTTTAGGATTTCTGAATCCTTATTGACTTTCTATCTTCATCTCTGCCACTGGCTTGCTTGGTTGAACCATCTCCTGGCTCTGTACCTGGAACGTAATGCATAGGAACAGATAGAATTTCTAATGAATGAGTGAAGCTGTCCTCACCGCCTGTTCTCATCTGCTTTTTATAGACACTTTGCACATGGCATTTGGGGCTTGGACTAAGGATCCTCGAGTCCTGCCTGCCATTCCTCTCAACCTGTTTTTCTCGCAATGTGTGGTCCTCCCATCCCTGGCCCCATGGCTCCCCATGTCGTTCTCCTGGATGGATCGATCCTTAGAACGCCTGTGTGTGACTTCCAAGAAGGACCAGAGCATAGCCTTGCGCCATGGGCTCCAGAAGTTTATTCCGTCCCATTCTGCCTGATTCCTGACTGGACATCTGGTATCTAGCGACCCTCTCCCCTGTGCTGAGTGAGCAAGGCTGTGGTAGAGTACGCCTTTCTGAAATACGTGCATGGAAGACGCATCGATCTTCTAATGTGGTTGGATTCACAACAGTAAGACCCTTGAAATTATTTCCTTCTCGGTCTTTGGTTGTTTTTCTTTGAACAGATTGAAAAATAATGGGACAAGCGGGGATACTTTCAAGTTTTACTGCGGTCTGGGGAATTAATTTATTCCTTTGTAATTGAAGATTAGATACGAAGATTATTTTTTTAGCTGGAGGCTTTCTTAAGCCATGTAGAATTCTTGGCAATCAAACATTTTGAGTGTCCCCCCCCCCGTCTTTTTGAATTTCTTTTTGTTATTTCCTGACTGGATTGAGGCACAAACAGATGGCATATTTTCTAAGCTCTGGCTGATGCCTGAAAATAATACGTTTCTTTTTTTCCCCCTCTTGAGTAATAAAAACAGAATCAAAGCATCTTCTATGTGTGCAGTAACTTAATCAGATCGGTTGAAGTAAGTAGCAGAAATCACTGGAAAGGTCAAGTAGACGGTAGTTAAGAGCAGACTGTGGCCAGCCTGTGTGGGTTTGAGTCTTGGTTACTCATTGGCTATGTGACCTTGGGGAAATTATTTAATTTCTCTGTTCTTGGCTTTCCTCATCTGTACACTGAGGATAATAGTGAGACTTATCTCTTAGGGTTGTTACGAAGATTAAAAATAATATTTATAACTCACTTAAGACAGTTTCTGGGTATATTTAGAAACACAGTAATTATTTTGAGCATGTTATTTCTTTTCAGGAAATTGTGTGATTCCTTGGAGGAAGGGTCTAGGTGCCATTTGTAAAAGGCCTGATTCCTGAGGTCACACAGGAAAGCAGCTTGCTCACTCAGAAGCGTGTCCCTTATTGATAGGAATCGGCTTGCTTTGGGAATTTTCCACATTCTTCCCATGTACAGTGCAAGCCCTCCTCCCACCCGCCCAGAGAGGGGGCTGCTACTGTTGTTCACTCTCCGCAGACAGGGAAACTGAAGACTAGGGATTTAAGCGAACCTCCCAAGGTTGCCGAAAGAGTTGAGGTCAAACCAAGATGGGACCTGACTTGCTGTCCAAGGTACGCCCTGTTTGCGGTCCTCCAAGATACACCCTGCTTATGTGAGGCTTACTTAAGGAAAGCATAAAGAGGACCCACGTTATCTTTCATGACACGAGTAAGTGGGGCAGTCTGTGGGAAAACAGTGGCATCTTCTGGAATGTTCATTTGTCTCCTTATTCTGCAAACATTTGCTCAGCACCTGTGAGGTGTGAGCTCTGGCCTGGGGTCTGGGGGAGCAGGGTGGGGGTAGAGACAAGGACGGGAGTGATCCCTGTTGTGGTTCCTCCTGGTGGGACCCGACACACGAGCTTCATTGTGCTTCCTAAAGCAGAACATTTAAGGCTTCTTTAGGCTTAAAGACTCCACATGGAACAATTTCCTACTCTAAGAGAAGGTTTCATTCTAGATCCCTAAGTCTGGAAGCTAAGACCATAGAGAGAGAATCCCTCGTGCTTTAGCTGTGGGCCTTGGAACGGACTTTTAGCTTCTCGAAGCTCTAGAACTTCTGTTCAGTTCCCTCCTATGGGCGGGAAAACCAGCTCAGCTGATCGCCCGAGAAATGCTCCCTACTTTGCTCCTAGGTAAGGGCTGGCCACGCCTGTTGTATTTCCCACAAAGCTTGATCTCCCCTTCAGCCTGCATGCTTCATTTAAAAATATTCTGTTTGGCGTTTATTTTTACTGAGGCTCACCGTTTCATAAAGCATCAGAAGGATCTTGGATCATCCGTTTGTGGAAATGTCAGGATGAAGCTCCCAGAGGAAACTCGTCTTTTAAAATTCCTAAAAATTAAAAAATTCATATATTCGTAAATTCAACGAACATGAGAGGTGACTCGGGAATTTTCAGGTTAATATAATGATGTTTTGATTTGACAGCAAGGGTGGAGCTGGTCCCCAGACACGGATTTGCTGAGTTGCCCCTCGTGGCCCCATTGGCCTGAGTCCGATGCGGAAGCACTTCCGTTAGTGGATCCTCTGTGGTCCTGCAGAGCCGAACAGAAGGTTCTGGAAAGTAAGCGTGCAGAGGAAGACCCCGAGTCTCCAGGGTGACACCGTCCCTATCAGATTCCACTCTCTTTCTCTTTCCCCGATTTCCTTCCTCATCCCACCCGAATGCACTCTTCCTCCTGCCCAAACACACTTGGTCTGCTGCTTCTTCATTCAATAACAGGAGGACAGGCTTTATTTTCTGTGTTGATTTAGGCTGAGTGTGTATTCTCTCCCAGGGGATATTAATGGAGGCCACAACAGAAAGTGTCCCGGGGTCGTACGTTTTAGAGACCCTAGGTCGATTATAGCTGGACAGGTTTCTGGGCTGAAGAACATCCCCGAGACTTAATGTATGGGTGGGTGTTGCCAGTCTCTAAGAGGAGGGTCCTAAACACCGTATTTCAAAGCCACGCAGTTTCCCAGAGTCAGAGGCTGCCATGATACGCTCCTTGGGGCCCTGGCCACGTTGCCATCCGTACAATCTGTGCGCCCTTGGAGGCTCTGCTCATTTCTCCTTTATTTCTCAGCTTATCTGGGTTTGTGTTTTATGTTACCCATACCTCATGGACTTGTGTCATAAAAGTGAAAGATCTGTCCAGCCCCCTCCTCCAGTTTGTTCCCAGAACGCATAGGTCAGTTCTGCTGCAATGTGACCTGTGCAGTCCCAGAAATTACCCTGCGATGCAAAAATCGTGCAGTAAAAGCCGAGGCTTGTATGAAAAAGGAGTTAGAGAAATAACACCCCCAAATTTCATCAGCGACATAGCAAAACAGGTATCAGCATCTAATAAACGCAGTGGCTCCGTTGTGCACTCATTAGGTGATGAGCCAAAACCTGCATACCTCGATAAATATGGCACCTGAGAAGCTCTGGATTTTACCGGCAGACCTAAGGCCAGAAAGATTGCAGCTGGTGAGTTCTTGGGGAGAGGTGGAAGGAGCATTCCTGGAAGGTGAAGGAAAGTTCCCGAGGTGGGGAGGGCGGAGCTCACAGCCCACGTGGAGAACCAAAGTCGCTGGTAGGTGGTCGGGGGGTTCATGTGCTCCTGTGTGTGCCTGTGCCCACGTCCCATATTCCTACAGTGCTTGGTTAAGTGGGGTCAGAGTTCTGCATTCACTTAGGGGTTCTTGTGGACAACATTGTGAATAAATGCAAAATTCTCACCAGGCTCAGGTTGTTTCCTAATCTATTAAACACCTGGGGCAAGATGTGCTCTAAAAGCAGGCCTTACCTAGCAGAACTGGCTGGAGGGTTAATACCTTAGATCACGTCCTAACAGGTGTTAACCAAGGGACACACCCACACACATACACGAGCATTCTGTTTTTCCTTAAAGAGGGTTATACCACACTTCCTGTGTGCCTTCGATCTATTTTATTTGCTTACTTATGTAGCATGGCGTCTTTCTCTGCCAGTACATGTCCCATCTCATCTGTCCTGCACGGGGTAGGTCTCCAGCGCACGGACAAGTCGCCATTCACTCAACTGCTCCCATGGACTGTCACTTGGATTTTTAGCGTTTTTTTCTTTTCCCGTAAGTTGTGGTGAAGACTGTCCTGTCTTCAGTAGAAGTCTTCCCTGAAGACTGTCCCCAGCTTTGTTCAGGATGTGCAAGGTTGGAAAGAACATTACTCCCAACCCTACAACCTCATAAAATTGGATTGCTGAACAGTATCCAAATTCCCAGTGTTTCTTGAATTCAGTTGAGACCTGAAGTCCCCGGGTGACCAGCTAACTGTATCCATGGGAGGACAGGAGTATCTCGGGAGATCTGGGATGGGAACACTTGCTTGCCTTGGGCAGATGCTATGGGACACCATACAAGCCCATTAGAAGAAATAAAATCAATGGAAATTTCTAATGAATTGTTAAACCCCAGTGTGGATCCTCTTCTCTGTCTCCACCATGGACCAGAAGCCTTCAGCCACTGGAGAAAAAAATGGGAAAACTTACCACCCCTAAACACCGGTGAAGACCAGTGCATCTCGGGGAAGGAGAACAAAAGGAGATCCCCTTCCGTTGAGGTAGGGACTGGCTGAGACCACGAGGGGTTTCCTTCCCCTAGGAGTGGGACAGGATCATGGAGAAGCCCTCTCCTAAGACCTAGTGACACGGTGCTTGCCTCAGACTTAGGCTAAAGGAGAACAGCAGAAACAGTACTTGCTGTGTCCTGCTGTCACCATCCTGCCCGGCAGTGCATAACAAACAGAGCCGTCTATGATGGGAGAGGGAAGAGCTGGGCAACCTGGGGGCGCCAGGACAAACAGAAGACATAGACATGACTCCAGAGATCCCTCTGACTCCAGCCCTGAGCCCAGACACACGGCAGCACCAGAGGACCCTGGAGCCTGTGCTGGACCCAGGGTAACCACAGCAATAAGAACTACCCCCTCCCCGCCCCTCACGCAGCTAAATCCCTAACTAGAGGATTTCCCTATGGGATATTCCTAAAATAATGGTGTTGCTATGATCCTTTTAAAGAGAAACACTTAGAAGCCCTTTGAAGTACTATGGTTTCTAAGAATCTTGCTTTGAGACAAGTTGACTTCAAGTCTTTTAAAGCAATCTTGATTTGGGGGAATAGGGGAGGTGACCCAGCTCTAGGAGCTAGCATTGTGTTATTTAATGCTACCGATAGGGCACCTGCTGTGTCCAGTGCACTGGGGGGAGGAGGGCTGTCAGACAATTAGCTGTGAGAAGATATAGGTCTGTAAATTGAATCACTTAAACTTCACCACATGGCCTCACCATGAAAAACTTTTCCTTTTAAAAGTAAAGCATATTCTTGGGGCCCCTGGGTGGCTCAGTGGGTTAAGCCTCTGCTTTCGGCTCAGGTCATGATCTCAGGGTCGTGGGATCAAGCACAGAATCAGGCTCTCTGCTCAGCTGGGAGCCTGCCCTTTACCCCCTCTTTCTGTGCCTGCCTCTCTGTCTACTTGTGATCTCTGTGAAATAAATAAATAAAATCTTTAAAAAATAATAGTTATAAAAAAAGTAAACTATATTCTTTTGATAAAATAATTCCTCTTTTGGGGAAAGTCACCAATTTATAACATTTAGACCTTCAAGAGGTTATTATGGATGGAATATGTGTGTCCCCCACGAATTCATGTGCTGAGGTTCTCACCCCAGGTGTGATGGTGTTAGCAGGTGGGGCGTTGGAGGGGATTGGGTCATGAGGCTGGGGTCCTCAGGAACGGGATTAGAGACAGGAGAGGGTTTGCCTCTGGTCTCTGCTCTCTGCCACATGAGGACAGGGCCAGAAGGTGGCTGTTTGCAACTCCAGAAAAGTGTTCTCACCAGCACCCGATCATGCTGACGCCCTGATCTCGGACATTCCACCCCCAGAACTGCAACAACTAAATTTCTGTCACTGAAGCTACATGGGTGTGCCACTTTGTTGTTGTTTTTAAAGATTTTATTTATTTATTTGACAGACAGAGACAGCAGGAGAGGGAACACAAGCAGGGGGAGTGGGAAAGGGAGAAGCAGGCTTCCTGCTGAGCAGGGAGCCCAATTCAGGGCTCGATCCCAGGATCCTGGGATCATGACCTGAGCCCAAGGCAGATGCTTAACGACTGAGCCACCCAGGCGCCCCTGTGTGGTGCTTTGTTACAGCAACGTGAATGAACCCAGACAGAGGTGGGATCCTGACACCAAAGTTGTATCAACGTCACTGACTCTAGGTACTGTACAGGTGATGATGACTTTTTTTCCTGAATTTCTTTAAGAACTTAATTTTAGGGGCGCCTGGGTGGCTCAGTGGGTTAAGCCTCTGCCTTAGGCTCAGATCATGATCCCAGGGTCCTGGGATCGAGCCCCACATTGGGCTCTCTGCTTGGCAGGGAGCCTGCTTCCCTTCCTCTCTCTCCGCCTGCCTCTCTGCCTACTTGTGATCTCTGTCTGTCAAATAAATAAATAAAATCTTTTAAAAAGCCCAGAATTTAATTTTAACTTAATTTAACTTTGATTATTGGAGTAGTGTGCCATACAATGTTATGTTAGTTTCCGGTGTAGGACATGGTGATTCAACAGTTCTATATGCCACTTGATGCTCTCCACGATAGCGATGATGATTTTATTACCCGAGGAATCTTCTTTCTGAAAAGACATTGGCTCTTTTCTCCATTGTTGAAAGGGCTGTCGTCCCCTTTACCACACTGAGAAGCAAAAGCCTGGTGATGGCAGGCAGGAACACTAGGGTTGGGTTTCCCTGCTATCCCAGCCGAGAGAGTTTTCCTATGAGGCTGACAAGGTTTGGGAAGCTTTGATCCTGTTGGAGTAGGAACAACCCGTGTAGTCAGAGGACAAACAGAATAAGACAACGCCTTTGAATGGAGCGCCGGGACATCTATTTCTGGTGCCTCTTGAAATGCGGCAAAGGGAACAGATCAGCAAGGTGGGTGTAATTAGCTGGGTCATGGGCTTGACCCCTCAGAGGTGTCTTCTGCTGTGAGAATCCCCATCTCCCTTTCCTGCCCCTCTTCCCACTTGGTAAATGAAGCTCATCCATGCTGACTCGTGAGCCTGCGTCCTCACATCCGCTGCTGCCTGCCCAGCGGGAAGGGCTGCTCCAGGGAAGTGAGGATTCTGAGCACAAGCCTGTGTGGGACACCCTCTGTAAACTTGCGTACAAGGGGCAATTTTTCTTACACTCGAGAAGTTGGAGGACAAATAAAATCACAGCCTCTGCAGACTCCTGGGGGCTTGGT
Source organism: Enhydra lutris kenyoni (assembly GCF_002288905.1). NCBI lineage: Eukaryota > Metazoa > Chordata > Mammalia > Carnivora > Mustelidae > Enhydra > Enhydra lutris. The sequence goes on from NW_019154121.1 coordinate 28,174,581, forward strand.
GGAGGGTTTTGTTGTCTGAAAAAGGCTCATGGCAGGAAAAGTCTCTGTGGAGTTGTTTTGTTGCCCTCCTGCCCCCATTAGGATTATGTTCCAAGTCATTAGCCACAAGTTGCTGCTTTGATATTAGGGGGGCAAGGGAGCACCTTCCAACTGTTCTTGCCAGGAGCCATATTTGTTGGATCTTGTGTTTTTTTTTTGTTTTTGTTTTGTTTTTTTTTTAACGCACGCAGCCAGTCTATGTCTTCTGATTAGAAAATTAATCCATTTACGTTTAAAGTAATCATTTATAGGTAAGGCCTTCCCATTGCCATTTTTTCATTGTTTCCTGATTGTTTTGTAGTCCTCTATTCTTTTCTTTCTCTCTTGCCATCTACCTTTGTGATTTGATGATGATTTTTTTTTTTTTTTGTAATGTTATGCTGGGATCCCTTTTTCTTTAACTTTGGTGTCTGCTAATTTTGTGATTACCTTGAGGCTTGTGGAGAACATCTTATAGTTTTGACAGGTACAGAGATCGGAAGATGAGCTCATCCTTATGTGCTAGAGTTGAAGTACCTGAGGGTGAGACAGCTGGAGATTTCATCTGAAACTTCAGAGTAGGAACTGTGCTACACTGATGGCCTCATATTGTAATCCTGGCCTTTGGAATAACTGACTATTTGATCCTTTAAAGGAAAAACTTAAAGTTTGTAGACTTAGAAAATCCAGAATCATAGTAGAGATAGCCACTAATTGTGAAAACAGATTTCCAGCAAGAAAATGATTTTTCCTACAGCTGGAGAAATACAAGAGTGTCCTTGACCTCATGACCTTTCAGAATTGGTGTTGGCTTTAGCATTCCTGACCTGCTTTGCCTTCCAGTTTGTTCTCTGTGGTCCCTTGGTCCTGGCCATTTGTGTAATTCTGAGCAATCCTGGTCTCTAGCTTCCATATTGTTGCATTTACTCTGGCTGTCTAACAAACTACCCCCAAACGTAATGACTTAAAAAGACCCTGAATGTATATTTTTATCATGGATCTGCCAGGCATGTAGGACTGTCTCCTCCATTCAGTACCAGCTGAGGGGCGCTGAATACTAGGGGCCGGCATCTTCAGTCAGTCCATCAGTCAGTCAGTCCGTCACCTGTCTGGTGGTCGGTGTTGGATTTTGGCTGAAATTCTAAGACTCTTGGATGCGGCACTCCCCATGGGGCACTCCATGTGGTCTGGGCTTCCCAAAACCATGGCGGCCGGGAGAGAGAGAGAGTAAGACATAGAATCGTCCTCCGACCTAGCCCTGGAAGGCCCACAGCTTGACTTCCCCTGGATTCTATCCACTGGGAGGTCACAGAATCCCTTGAAGTTTCAGTGTGAATCGATTTCCCCTCTCGATGGGAGTGGCGAGATTTGGAAAGCGCATGTGAGATGGAAGTGTTGCTGCAGGCGGTGCTGGAGGCTCCCTTCTGCCCCGGGTGTCCTGGTGGTCCACCCCGTTGCCTCAGCCTGCTCCCCACCCTCCATCTTGGCCCTCCTGGCTCTGACTGTTCTCCCTCTTTTCCATGCTTTGCCTATGGTGGCTGAGACTCAGGATGGCTGGGGCATAAGTTGTCTTTCTCACATTCTGTGTCCCCACAAACAAAGTAATCAAAGGTGACAACATCAACTTGACAGCCACTGGCAGACGATGCCAAAGCCAAGAAAAATGTCCGTGAAGTCTGGGCCTTCCAAATTTCCTTCTCTTGTCAGCAAAAACAGTTAGATTTAGGGATCTGTAGTTAGCAGTGAGATTTAAGATGTTTACTCACACAAATCAAAAACACAGGTCTTCTTGGGTTAACCAGGACAAATTTATGATGGAGAAATTATGTTTAAAAAAAAGAGAGAGAGAAAAAGAGAGAGACTGTGTGACGAGCTAAGATTTCTCCACTGGCCGGGCAATTTTTCCTTCCGAAATTTTGAATTTCTCATCAAGGTGAAAGGTGCTGTGGGTGACCTTGTTTATGGCTGAGAAAGTAATAAATTTGCAGAGTGAAGCTCTTCACTGGAAGTTAGTCTGTCCCTGATTCTTGCCGCAGAGCTGCTTTGATTTATCCAGAAGCCAAACTCGGCAGACACACGGGATGATTAAACTGAGGAGAGGCGGAAGTGGGATCCAGGGTGATCCTCACGGGGTGGGGCTGTGGGACGGGGCAGGCTTCCTCCAGCAGGGCCCTGTGACCGTGGCCAGGTGTTCCGAGAAAATTTATAGCACGAATGGAAGAACCAGGAAGAGCCACGGAAATGGACAAAATAAATTCCCATCTTGAAACCCGTCAAGGCCAGAGTCTGAAGGATGCTCATGGAAAAATGACTGTCTTGCCAACAATTTTTTAAGCCATTTGCAAAACAACTTCTCAAGCACGTGATACATTTGTATAACAACCCGATCAGGCACTCGCCATGGAAGCTTGGAGCAAAGGCAGCCCTTGTAGAAGTAAGGGTAGGTCGGCCCATCGCTCACTTGGTGCACTTTGTTGGGCACCGTTTACATTATTAGGCAGTGTGCTGGGCCTGTGAAAACAAGTCTAAAAGGTACTTTTTGCCCCTGAGAAGTTCATAGTCTTGTAGGGGAGTGTGGCCTGCGGAATAAGGCCCTCTCCGGCAAATATCCTGATCCTGTACGTGTCACCTTATCCTGCAAAAGAGAATTTGCGGGTGTGATTAAGTTAAGGATGTCGAGCTGCGGAGGTTACCCTGGGTTGTGTGGATGGGCTGTAACTGTGATCAGTGTCTCTACAAGAGGGAGGCGGCGGGAGATGTGGTGGGAGATGTGGCGGAGAAGACAAAGGCCTGAGGAGCCCTGGAGCCAGCCGTTACTGCTGCTGGCTCTGCTGGTGGAGGGAGAGGGCCCACGAGTGAGGAGCGCAGGTCTGGAAGCTGGGAAAGAGAGCGTGGCCTTGTCAGCACTCTGGTCGGGTTCAGTGAAACTCAGTTTACGTTTCTGACAGCCAGAACCATAAGGGGATAAATTTGTGTGGTTTCAAGCCACCAAGTTTGTGATAATTTGTTAGAGTAGCAGCAGGAAACTCATACAGAGAGTTAGAATATCTATTTACACGGTGTCACTTTAAGGAATACCCTGCTGCTTTTCAGATAATGTTTATGATCTAACTGATGATAAATAAGCCATTTCCACTGCTTATGGCTTTGGCTTTAATTAACGATCGGGAGCCACATTCAACTGCCTGGGGCTGGGGGCTGGGGGGCGGTAGCGAGCGCAGATGACAGCCTGCCGTCTGTGCTCCTTAGAAGATTTTAGTAAAGCACTGAGGAGGGCGGGTGGTAGGAGGCTCGTCAGGACAGGTCCCCGTTCTGGGACATGTATGACAGGTCCCCGTTCTGGGAGATGTATGATGCTGAGAGATCAGTTTTTAAAGAAACAGATTAGGGGCACCTGGGTGGCTCAGTGGGTGAAGCCTCTGCCTTCAGCTCAGGTTATGATCTCAGGTCACTGGATCGAGCCCCACATCGGGCTCTCTGCTCAGCGGGGAGCCTGCTTCCCCCCCCCTTCTCTCTGCCTGCCTCTGCCTACTTGTGATCTCTGTCTGTCAAATAAATAAATAAAATCTTAAAAAAAATTAAAGAAACAGATTAGAACTTAGGCATGCAAGCAAATTTTGTCCCTGTCAAATGTCCTTTGGGGATATTGTATGGTAACCCCAACCCTATTGCCATTGCTTAGAAACGAGTTACATCGTCCCCTCAGAGCCTTTGAGTCTCCTCAATGAGGGCCACTCGATCAGCCAACGGTGAGTCTGGTTTTGGCGGTGGGTAGCTCCCAGCTGCCTCTGAAGTCCAGTGTTTAGTTGAGGTACGGAGCTGTTGTTACCATTTGGATTAAAATTTGGGTAAAGACAAGCTAATTCACGGAAGCAAACAGACCCCATGCGGGGCGTGACTCTGAGTTTCGCTTGTGTGTGTGTGTGTGTGTTTGTGTGGCCTGTTTCACAGAGTTCAGGTCGCCACACGCTGTGCGAAGCCTGGCACCTTCTGCCTCCATAAGCGAGAAAGTAACCTGCCCGTTAAACAGTAACACAATTCTTTTCTTGAGTTTTTACCTTGTGGTTATTTATTGAAAGAGATATTTTAGCCTATTGTGACAGTTGTGGTTTTTTTTTTTGTTTGTTTGTTTTTTTTAGCTTATCACTCTGTGCCTGTCTGGAAAAGAAAATCTAGGTACAATGGAGGGACAGTCCCGAAACGTCTTCTTACTCAGAGGCTGACCCCTGCATCCTTTGGACTCGCTGTGCCTCATTTCCAGGCTGGGCAACACAGTGTGTCCCGTGGGCTGTGATGGCACATTCTAGAAAAAAGTGCGCCGCCACATCCCGTGGGCTTTCCTCCACACCTCTTGCCATACTTTTCTGCATGCCCAGTAACGCTCTGTGTTAATGTAGAATCGTAACGTCACGGACAGGCTTCTGTTGAAGAGCTGTTTCCAGTTTACGGAACAGTTGGGCAGAAGGTGCAGAGTTCCCGTGAGCTCCGCACGTGATCTTTCTGCAGACATTTAAGCCACATGGGGAGGATGGACGACCCACTCGGAGGAAGGGAGATCGGGCGGGCTGTCGAGATGGGCTCTGCATGCGGACGGGCAGTGGCCCCTGCCTTGAGAGCCGCGCCCGGGTGAGGGCAGGATCATAAGAAATCTCAGCCTCGGAGAGGTTCGCATGTGACAAAGTGTGCCTGCTAGGACCTCTAGACTGTACTGCCTCTCCTTAAGCTTGTGCACTTTTAAATCCGTGTGTAGCATCTCTGGGAGCCCCTTCTTACAGCTACTGTTATTTACTGTGTTATGAATAAATGACAGCTTAGAAGGGAACGGGATTTGTTCAAGGTCAAGCATGCAAAGGGACGTTGACCTGCGGCGCAGAGTCAGCAGTGCAATCACCCTGATTTTGTTTTTCTTCTCATGGAGATAAGATGCATTGCAGCATTGCTGCTCACGACAGTTTGTGAAACAGGAACCTGTGCACACACACGTAATGTGGGAAGACAAATGCCCCTTCACTTGATGTGGGTTCTTGCGTGGCTCTGGACGGCTACCGAGAATGCCTTTAGGCAGGTAAAAGTTCAGTGGGATGGAAAGGCTCTTTATATGTTCAGTTTAGCATTTTCAAATGGTAATTGACTTTTCAGACAATGGAGGACAGTTCTGTTTCCTTCCTTTACTCTTCTACTTGCTAATTTATCCTCAAATGTTATCCCCAGTAGGAAGGAAACTGATTTTTTTTAAAGGTCTTTAAAACACTTTCATTTAAAAACCTAATTTGCAAGGACTATTGATTTAATTAGCCTGAGGTCATATGTTGGATTACCAATGTCTCTGTGCTCTCTCCAAGAAGTAGGCAAGTGGGGATTATGGCGGAAGGAGGCTTTATTAGCTTAGCTCCTGGGAATAGTTCAGCTAAGGTTTCCTGGTGATGTCTGCCCAGCCCTTCTGTCTGTATTCAGCTATGATGGGCCTCGATTCACCTGACTCCGACAGAGGGCAGAGACATTATTGGCAAGCACTGGTGTATATGACATTCAGAGGAGATGATATAGGATAGTGTTGAGCCAGTGAGCTGATGATTATTGGCTTCCATGGCTAAAATGGAGAAGTCACGAAGGTATGAGTTTCATGGTGGCATATGCCTTGGAGAGGTTCTCTGTGATCCTATGTGTAACATGATTGGTTTTGCTGATCTGGTGCCCTCATTTTTAAGCACTAATTAAAAACCAAAACTGAACTCTTGTCTCTTATTCGCTAAACTCTGTAGCACTGGATGGTTTGGTTTCTTCCAACTTCATTCATGTATGATTTCAGCTCTGCTTTGGATTCCGTGACACCATTCTTAGCTGGATCTTACCCTAGCCTCTCTATTTTCATCAGGTTTCTTTTCTTCTTTCCCTTAGTGGAAAGAGGATCCTGAAGTCCTTTCTTCTCACTGATCCTTCCTCTGGATGCTCCTGTCCTTTTCCATGACTCGGCCTAATATCTTACGTTGCTATCACACACTCATGCACACGCACCCATATGCACATAGAGAGAGAGAGAGAGAGAGAGAGGGAGAGGGAAATCTACCCAGGGTTAGCCATTTCCTCATCTCCTGCATATATATTCTGTCTTGAATGTTACAGAAACTTGACCTGTCTGGAGCTGAGCTGATTGTCTCCCCCTACAAACAGTAGGCTAGATGGTACAATGAGAAGCATTCAAAGTTACAAAAATACTGGAGAAGTGTTGTTGAACGGACCTGGACCAGCACAGAGGGAGTCTCCAAAGATGTATAGTAGGGCTCTTCCTCTCTCTTGTCTTTTATTGGTAATTTGGGTATAGACATTGATGGCTGGTTGACCTAATATTTTGGGTGGTATGAAATTTCTCGGGGGCAGTGACTATGGTATATGCCAGAATCAAGACCCCAACTGATCTCAATTGGCTTTAACAATTGCCCAGTTCTAATAAAACAAAGTTTAATGGGGACAGATATAAAGTTTTGTTTCTGTGTCCAAAAAATCCAGCTGTACAAGTAGAGAATAGGAGACATATGACTGAACCAATATCAGAAGTGAAAAATATACAGTTTTTGTGTTTTGTTGGCTGTAACTTCAACAGGAGTTGGCAGAGTGATGTGTCTGCCTTTGGAGCTAATCTGTTCTCGGGTTGCCTCCCATCTATCACTTAAAAAGAAAATCGACACAATGGGCTATTGTTAGGGAGAAGGTTTTTGACAACACATCCCATGAGGCCTTGGGTAAAAGAACAGAACCTACTGAGCTTCTCAAAGAGATTTTCCTGAATCAACATGAATGGTCTGAGTAGTACCTTGTATGGACCATCATGTGTCTGGGAATAGGGTGGGGAAACATCCGGGGCCCAGGAGGGAGGCGCAATGAGAAGGGCTCACTGCTTAGCTCACCATGGTTTGGCAGAGAGTCTTTTTAGCTAAGCAGCTGGTTGACCCCCACCAGGATCCCTTGCCATTACCTTGGAGGACCATATTGACTAAAATATAATTGACTCTTATAACTGATTAGATATAATAGGTCCCCAAAGGGAGGAAACCCCAAGGTGGGAGTTTGGGCAGGGGAAGGAAGGCGAGGAACTCTCTGTGGAGTCAAAGTGCCGGCAGGGGCTGAAAATCACTTTTTTTTGTTAGGGAACAGATCCACAATTTCTCTGGCATCATCTCTGATTGCATTTCTTTTCCACTCCCAGAACCTTCTAGAGTGGACGGGTATAAAAGAAATAACTAATGGCTGTAAAACTAGCACTGCCACTTGATGTTTATAACAAGACCTCAGGTCTTGGTAGACAGGCTGTCGTCAAGGAAACCCAGGAGCGTGGTTAAAAAAATCTGTCCAAGGCTACTAGTTGGTGACCAGTGTGGGTCGTTTAACCCTCAACCCCAGGAGGGGAGCCTGTTTCTGTCTGTGAAGTGGAGAGGGCTGAGGCTGGTGGGACCGGAGAACATAACCATCAGCTGGGTCCCTCCGTCATGAAGCTCCATTCCGAGGAGTTGTTGCTCTTTAACTAGGTTGATTGATTGCCTGATCCCGCAGGAATTTTCTGGATGGAAATGGCAGGACTATGCAGTCCAAGGCCTCATCTGGGCTCCGGGGGTGGCGCTGGCCGCTCTGGCTCCTCCCGATCACGGAGCAGCGGAGGGAGCCTTTACCTTGAGCATGCTGCAGCTGGAACAAGGGGACTTGCATTCTCTGAGGCTTGGCGTTGGGAAGTGTCTGGATCTCCTGGTAAATTTCCATTGCAAAGTACCACTGTAGGGTGGGCAGAACCCACAGGCATTAATCTTCCTACAGCTCTGGAGGCCGGAAGTCTGTGATCAAGGTGTTGGCAGGGCCATGCTCTCTCTAAGACCTTTCTGTTCTCTCTTGGCTTCTGGGGGTGCTGATATGTTTTTGGAGTTGTGTTGCTGAGGTCTGGGGCTCTCGACCAAGGCCAAGAAAGGGCTGCTCCCTGATGCCACTGGGATTGTGAGGAGGAGCTGATTATATACCTTGGGATTGGGAGCAGTGAAGATAAGGGAAGTTCCAAAGGACTTTCATATGCAGGCCTATCCAAGGCCTGCTATTGTCACTAGGGTTGTTTTTCTCTTTAGCAAAGGATTAATGTGAAGACCCTGGGGAGCTTCCTGGAGGAATTGAAACTGCCTGCTTCAAGTATGTGTCAGTGGGCTGCAGGTGATAAGGATGGTTCATTTTATCTACATTTCCTTTTGCCTTCACTCTCCACATCAGTGCCTTCGACCCTTGGCATTCCTTGGCTGACAGCCGCTCACTCCTGTCTCTGCCTCGACATTTCACGGCCTTCTCCCCGTCTCCCAATCTCTCCTTCCTTATGAGGTCAGCAATCATCGGATGAAGGGCCAACCCTAGTCTAGAGTGCCCTTGATGACATCTGGGAAGCCCTTTGGCCACGCAAGGGAACATACTGGAAGGTGCCGGGGATGAGCATGTCCTGCCCAGAGCATGTCTCTGGGCGGGACGCTGATCTGCTTCCTGCTCATCCAGCGTCAGAGCAGAGAACCAAGTAAGCGCAACAACACGGCGCCCATCATGGCACCTTTCCCTTAACCGACACTGGATGTGTATTTTTGAGTCAGGTTAGAATGTACGTAGATCTGTTGCTCTCAAGGTCCTCTCAGGAAGAGGCAAGAACGCCTTGTTTGGTGGGAACATGTTGACCTTCCTGCCTCGGGGGGGGGGGGGGGGCCCCTGGGTCTATCCCATGTGCCGTGAGGTGGGAGCTGAGAGCCCCAAGGGAACAGTGATGGGGGCTTTGGGGGGGAAACCCCCCCATAGCAGAGGGACGAAGGCAAAGGCAGCAATGCAGAGCGAGCGAGGTGGGAGGCCAGCGAAGGGGAGAGTCTGCAGAGATAATAGCAACGGTGGTGGGAATAGTAACTCACTGTGGGCTCTGGGAGTCAAACTGAGGGTTTCAGAGGGGAGAGGGGTTGGGGGAGGGGTGAGCCCAGTGATGGGTATTAAGGAGGACACGTGTTGCGTGTAGCACTGGGTGTTTGTTATACCCAAACCCTGACCCATGGAACACTACATCGAAAACTAATGATGTACTGTATAGTGACTAACGTAATAAAAACAATTATAAAAAAATAGTAAAGCCCCATATAAACAGTCCTTCTGTGCAACACCATGTTAACCGCTGTAGTCGTACTGAACTCTGACAGGCGCCTTGAGAGGTGGGAATGCATAACATCCTCATCGTATCGATGAGGAAACTGAGGGGTAGACAGCACAGAAATAACTTGCCAAAGATTGGGAGCTAGCAGGGGGCGGAGTCAGGAGGGAATGGAGGTCAGTTCAGCTCCTGAGTCCAGAAGATCAACCCATGTTCACAAGCCTCAGTCCCGGTTGGTGTGTCCCGAGTCTGTGTGTGTGTGTGTGTGTGTGTGTGTGTGGTACCTGACACTTTCCCCAGGGGGCGGCCCTAGCAAGCAAGCCTTAGGGGACTGGATCTAACTCGCAGGTTTTATTTGCACTAAATTCCAAACCGCCAAGCTGACTGCAGTCGGATCATTGAGAATCATTTGGTGGGCATCACGACGATCGGTTCTTTTATTGTTATTTTTGTTGTCGTTTTCCATCGGCGAAACATCTCCTGCGGTGTCTTTTTCTTCTGGTTTTACCGAGATGTAATTGACGTACGTATAATGAAGGTATAGGGCATAATGACTTGGTATCTGTTAATTGCAAAACGAGGACCAGCCACAGTGTTAACATTCATCTCCCGGAGTTACAAAAAACTTCTCTTTCTGTAGTGTGATTTGCGTCTCTTGTCAATCAGTGGCTTCTAAATTAAGTCCGGTTTCAGTCTGCCTCGTAACAATCAGTTCTTTTATAATTATTATTATTTGTCTTGTTGTTGTTATTTTCCACTGGCAAAACTTCTCTCAGAGTGTTATTTGCAGCTCTGATCAGTCGATGGCTTCTAAATGAAGTCCCGTCCAGGCTGGATGTTATGAATTCTGGGGGAGCTGCCCATTGCATTTTGGAGAAAGCACCCAACTGGGGGTTAGCCCTCTATTAGCATTTTAATTGCCAGCTGATTGCTTTCCTGCTGCAGGACTCAGCCCACAAAGGTACATAGCAAGCAAGTTTCAATTAGTTCCTATCCTGTGATTTACTGGCCCCATAAAGCACATCTCCCTATAGCACTTGGAAAGCAATATCTTTAATGTACTGAAAGCCATACAGAACAAAGGAAAAAGAATTGCCTTTACCAAAGTATGGGCATCAGGGGTCTCGAGGAAAAGTCCTATGTGAATGATTGTAAATTTTCTTGGTTGGGTTCTCACCGGAACAAAACAACCCAAGCTAAACACTGAGGCTCCTCCAAATTCCGAGCTGGGTATGAGCTCCCTGAGGCTGGCGTGCGGGTCCCACTGCTGCGTGTTGCCCCTCGACCTGCTTTGTCTTGTAGGGGCACTAGTTCCTCAAAATGACATTGTTAAGCTCGGCAAATGGATACACCAGGTTTCTAGTTACGTGGGTTCTTAGACCTAAGAATTGGGAACTTGGCGCATTTTGGAAACCTTTGGAAAGGTTTGGGGGAAATTCCTAGGCCCTCTCTGCACAGAGGTGAATCAGGAGGACAGCCTTACATTGCCTGCTCCGCGGTGCTCCACTTCAGATAGGTTTCTTCCTTCTTCCCGTGGGCCCCTGATTTCCCTTTTCTTAGGGTATTTACTGTAGAAAACTTGCAACTGTAAATCCTGTCTCTGCCCCTTGAGATTCAGTCTTCCTCCAGGCTCTGCAGTTTAACAACCCAGGCATGTCATTCTCGAGGACTTGGGAGCCGTCCCTTTGAAATGTCATCACCAGGAAAGATAGGGGCCCTGTTTCCCAGGGTCGGTGGGAGGGCGGAAGTCTCCCGTCTGTGAGTGCCAATCAGCAAACACGCAGGGCCCGACCACACCCACCAGCCTGGTCTACTGTCCCCCAGTATTTTCTGGCAGCTCACCCCAGGGCTAAACACTCTCCTGCTTTTTGTTCAGTGGAGCAAACTGTCTCCTCTATTGCAATCGCCTTGACTCATCCTGTGAGAGTTGAACAAAGACTTCTTTGCTTGTCCAGCTCCATCCAGTGTTCCGTCCATTGCACTGTCTGTGTTTCTAATATGCTCCCAGGTGATAGTGATGATGTGGGTCTCTAGACAGCCCTTTAGCAGGAGTCCAGAGACAGCACAGATGGGGGCGAGGGGCGTACCATGAAAGTGTCCAGGGTGGAAGGTCTTACAGCGCATGTCCTGCCTTCTGTCCTTAGGTCTGGATAGAACTGCTTCAGCCACTCCAATTAAAGAGAGGACACATCTCGGGGAGGGATGAGGGGGAGACTGCATCACCTGTGTGGTGATCTTGCCATTAGCACATGTTGGAGACGATCCCAGCTACCCTGGAGATCACCTGTCACAGCTAAGGTGTCTGATTAGCTAGCTGCCCTTTGCACATCGAACTTGTTGGGTCCTGAATTTCTTTCTCTTGCTGGGGAGGATATAATTGTAGCAGTGACTAGCTCCTTTCTTTATTTTTAAGATGATGAAGAACCAATATTCCAGGGAAGCCTTCCCGCAGACTTCTTAAATCTCAACCTTTCTTGCCACAACCAGACTATCTCCTGGTTGGGGTGGAAACAGGCACCTGCCAATGGCTTGGTCTTCATGTAAACTCATGTCACCACCCTCAAAGTATCTACTGATACCCCAAAGACCCTATCTTCAGGGCCAGTCCTTGGTCTGACGTTCATGCGAAACTGGAAGGGAGAGGGAAGAGAAGGTTCTGTATATTCTGTGTTAAACGATGCTTAGGTCAGTTAACAAGGAATTGTGCTTAAAATGATGTAGGTCATTAGTTTTGTTGTTGTGGTTTGAGCTCCTTCTTGTGTTTGAAGCCACCGAGAGGCTAAGGGCCATGGTCAAAGATGGGGACAGTGATTTGGCATAAGCTAATCTTCTAAACAGAATTTTCTTCCAATTACAAATAGCAATTTTATAGTGTCTCTTGGTGGTTGTAGGTGTTAAGTGACATATACGACGCCCATGGACTCTCTTGCTTTCCATCACTGATGATTTAATTGCAGCCCTGCTGTTTTGTAAGGTCTTTCCTTCAGAGATCGCCAAGAACCTGTTAACTCATGCCATAGCCATGGGATGAGGGGGATATGGAGTGGGAGTTGGAGAGGTTTTGTGAAAAAAGAAGTCATCTTATTTGAAATTCATCCTATCTTTATCTCTTTATCTATCACTTATCTGGTGGAGGAGGGAAGAGACATGAAGTGGACGAAAACTGTGCACTCAGCAGAATTTGCTGCTGACTTGTGCGTCCGCGGTTGTGGTCAGTGGGCCTCTGCGATCTGGACGCTTGTGAAGTGTAACTCAGTTATTGCTCATCTTTTTCTCCACAGTAGATCTCTGGATGTGCTCATACAGGAGTGGTTGAAATGACCGTAAGCAGCTGAATGAGAACGAGTCAGTATTGAACTTATTAGAGAAATGTAGGTGATTTTTGTTACATTGGGTCAGGTGAAGATTTCTTAAAGAAGACCCAGAAAACATGAACCCTGAAAGAAAAAAATGAATAAAATCTACCGCCTAAGAGAGTGCAGTTAACAAAGTGAAAAGGCAAATGAAAGCCTGGGAGAAAATATTTGCAAAACATGTATTTGATAAGGGCTTTTGCATAAAACATATAAGAAAAACACCTCATACAACTCAGTAATTAAAAAGTCAATACCACAGGGGCACCAGGGTCGCTCAGTCAGTTAAGTGTCCGACTGGTGATTTTGTCTCAGGTCATGATCTCAGGGTTGTGAGGCTGAGCCCCACCCTGGGCTCTGTTCTGGGTGTGGAGCCTGTTTAAGATTCTCTCTCTCCTTCTCCCTCGGCCCCTCCCTGGTCCTTCTCTTAAAAAAGGAAAAGTCAGTACTGTAAAGTGGGCAAAAGATTTTTATAGACTATACACCAAAGAAGATACGGGAATGACCAACACGCACATGGGAAGACGCTGGGCCTTACTGGTTACCGGGGTATATGGATTAAAACGGTGATGTATACCAGATAGTACCTGGAATGGCCAAAATGAGAAGACTGATGGCCATGTGTTGGGGAGGAACGCTCATGCTGCTGCGCTAACGGGAAACGGTGGAACCACTTTGGAAAACCGTCTGGCAGTTTCTTCTAAAGTTAGAAATACACTTAGCATGTGACTCATGTGAAAACACATGTCCACACAAAGACTTGTATGTGAATGTTCATAATAGCTTTACTGGTAATGGCCTGAGCTGGGGATAGCCCAAATATTTCTCTCAACAGTAGAACATAGAAACAAATTTGAGTACAGCCGCACGATGTAGAATGCTACCCAGCAATAAAAGGGAATGTGCTACTCACCATACAACAACACAGATGCATTTCTTTTTATTCTTTTAATTTTAAAAAAGCCTTTACTTATTCAGTAGAAAGAGAGAGAGAAGGAGTGAGCAGGAGGCAGGGAGGGGCAGAGACAGGAGAAGCAGATTCACCACTGAGCAGGGAGCTGGATGCCGGTCTCAATCCCAGGACCCTGGCTTCATGACCTGAGCCGAAGGCAGATGCTTAACTGACTGAGCCACCCTGGTGCTCTGTACGGATGCGTTTCAAAAGCATCAGTGAAAGAAGCTGGACACCAAAAGCACAATAGGATTCCATCTATAGGCAATTCTGGGACAGGCAAAACTACAGAGCCAGAAACATTGGCGGTTCCTTGGTCTGGGGGTCAGGTGACAGGCTTGTCTGGACACGGGTGCGAGGGAACTTCTGGGGGGATGGGAATATTCCATGTGTGGGTTGGCCTGGTGGATATAGGATTATATATTTCCCAAGCTAATAAAACTGATCACCTAGAACAGGTGAATTAGATGGCATATAAATAATGTCTCTAGGAACATAGGGGAAAAGGTGAGTTATAGAGTCTGAACACCAACAAAGGCTGTGGGAAGACTGTCAGTGGTGAGAGCACGGGTCTGGAAGCCGGACTTGGAGGTCAGGTCCCTGCAACGCATCTTCATGTGTGTGTGACTTCGGGCAAGTTAGATTCATAATCTCCCAAGTGGAGACAATAGAATTGACAACCCTAGACAACTCTAGGGTTCCCTTGAGGACGAACAGGACGTCTGTGGGTAAAGCGCTTGGAGCAGTGCTCCGCTGTGCGTATGAGGCTCACTGCTCTCGTTATATATCCGCTGTGGGCTGCCGGCCAGGTTCTTGTGTCTATAGGTGAAGGGCAGCCTCTCTAGGGGACGAGAGTAGATGGGTTCAGTGGGTGTCCTGTCTTAAAAGGGTCCAGTCTGCCAGATTCCCAGTCTAGAGATGAGGGAGAAGCTGCCTGGAATTAGTAGAGACATTGTTTTCCTACTATGCTGACCAGCCTGTCTTCTCAACAGCCTTCCCAGGTATTTGGGGCACTGGGGTTGACAAAGCCTTGGCTGTACCATCCCGAGCAGAGTCTCCCAAGCAGCCCTCCTCTGAATCACTGTTTCACCGGACGCTTTAGAAAGGATTTATTGTTCAGAAAAATCTGGAGCTCACTAGATTAAATGGAGTTTAAAGGGTTTCTTTATTGCTGAATTCTCCAATCCTTCTTTTGCTGACATATGTTGTAAATCAGCGAAAGGAGGATGAGCTAGGCAGTATTTTCCAAACTTACTTGAATTGGTAATCTCTTTTTCATAGAAAATGTTCCACAGAACAGAGTCTGGGAAGAAGGAGTGCTCTGGGGGCATGGAGGTTCCCCTGGTCTCCCTCTCTGCCAGCAGGGACCCTGGGAGGCCAGCAGTCCAGGGAGAACTGACTTCCCAAGAGCAAAGAATCCCTGTGGCTAGTGACCGTGGGAGTGTCCCTCTGGGGGAAGGATTTCTCACTCACTCACCAAGGCGGCTCACGGAGCCCCTGGGCCGGGGGGAGTGCGTCCGTGGGAGCCGCGAGGCAGGTGCGTCTGAGCGAGCTACCTTGTGGGTTGGCGATGTCTCCTGTTTCAGTCGGTGGCCTCCATCGTGAATACTGTCTCCCTTTACATTTCGTCATCATTCCGCCATGCTCGGGAGCTGTCTACACAGCTCAGTGCCCTGGGGACCCAAGTCTCCAGCTGCCAAGGGAAAGCCCATCTTGAAAGATCTTCCAGCAAACCTGCGCTTTCTGAGTTAAGTGATTTCTAAATTTCCTGAAGATTCGAAGGTTACGGGGAAGTGATGCCGTCTTCGGGCTCTGGCCTGAGTGTCCGCCTGCCCCCTGCCCGTCCCTGCCTTGCTAGAGATGTGATTCTGTCTACACATCTGTCCCTGATGGTCTCATCTGCTACTCTAAGTTATTTTTTTTTAAGATTTTTTTTTTCCTCCAAGCAAATATAGTTCCTCTCCTATAAGCGTTTCTGAGCCAGCTATTAAAAAGGTTAATGTTTTCCTCCAGTGTATCCGTTAGCATCAGCAGGAAGGCAGAAGCAAATTCAATATCTAAAGCAGGAGGAGACTCGCTGTGGAGAATTCAGGGTTATACTGCCGTTATGAGGCTGAGGGAGTGAAGGTCGGGGAGGTCATTTTCAGGAAATCACCAGGTGCAGAGACTGCCAGAACTTTCACCTAAAGCGTTCAGGTGGGGGGTGGGGGAATCTTGGGAGGTGCCCAGAGATGCCTGTAGGTGCTGGTAATGACTTCAGCCCAGCTCCAGCGAGAGGGGAGCCCGGACCCCACTGCTGCTTGGTTGGCAACGGATGCCGGGTGAGTGCCCTCGCTGAGGGAATCCTATCAGAACCCGAGTGGAAAGGCAGTTTGGGAGATGTGGTTTCCCGTACAGGGGAGGGCTTAGCAGGGAGAAGGGTGCTGAGGGTCAGCAAGCAATGTCACACCCCGCGTGTTTAGATACGATTTCAGGAGGTGAAGGACAGGGCAGGGGCACTGGCCAGATAGAGCGAGACCCCAGCTCAGGGACCAGCCTGGTCTGAGCGAAGCCGAGGGGGCCTCTCTCACGAGAGAGCACTGGGAATTCCGATGGTGACCAGGTTGTGGGGACCCTTGGACCAGCCCACTGTGACTAGACCCGTCATCAGGAAGATATAGCTGGCGGGGGGAGGGGGCGCTGGCGGGCTTGCTCCCTGGGCAAGAGTCAGGTGTCCCCCCTCCAAGCACCACTCCAGCCCCCATTTGGCTCCTTACCCAGGATCTGGGCTCTAGGTTTGGAATGTTCTCCTGCCACTATCCCCGAGGGCGTGACAACTTGAAGGACACAGCATCGTCTGGGCGGGAGGAGTCAAGGCAGTTCCAGAGCCCTGTGTTTTCATGCCTGTGGACCTGCCACCAATTAAATGGGGTCTTGAGCAAGGTCATGAGCAAACAGCCTCTCCCTCAATGAACTGCTGATGCACGATATCTGTTGTTGCACTTGGCCAAATAACTCTGTTTTTACAGACTGTTTGCTTTGCAAATGAAAGCTCTTGGAAATTACATTTGGTTCCATTTTTCTGTCACCCTTTGAACGGGGACAGGGGAGTGTTCTTAGGGATCAGTGTGTTCCTCATTGAGCCCCCATTCTAGCCCCATCAGCCATCAGCCAGTCAACCAACCCATCCCAGCAAGCTCGGATGGGTGGTGCTGCCTTGCGGATAACCTGGTAGGAACCGAGGTCTAGAAGGTTCTGTATTTCCCACCACCGAGGCTGAGTTCTGCTGTAGGATCTCTACGCACGTATGTGCGCTCAGTAGATGACTCACTGAATCTAAATTGTAGACAAATTTTATCCCATAAACTATGGCCCTCTGGTCCCCACGTGGCGGCAAAATTTGTGGGCACACAACAGGTTTTATCCAAACTTTATAGTTTTTTTTTTAATTTAAATTCAGTTAGCCAAGGTATAGTGCATCATTTGTTTTTGATACAATGTTACAATGTTCAATGATTCGTCAGTTGTGCATAACACCCAGTGCTCATCACATTCGTTTTTTTTTTTTTAAGATTTTATTTATTTATTTGACAGAGAGAGATCACAAGTAGGCAGAGAGGCAGGCAGAGAGAGAGAGAGATAGAGGAGGAAGAAGGCTCCCCACTGAGCAGAGAGCCCGATGCGGGGCTCGATCCCAGGACCCTGGGATCATGACCTGAGCCGAAGGCAGAGGCTTTAACCCACGGAGCCCCCCAGGCGCCCCAATGCTCATCACATTCTTAAAATCATCATTAAAGGTACTTCTTGACCGCTAACTGGTGTGTGTCCTGGAGGGCGGATGTGGTCTGTTTTGCTACATGTATTCTCAGGGAATGACACAGAAGTCTGTGAAGATTTCCGCCCTCCCTCTGTTCTCCCCCCCCCCCATTTCTCTCTCTCTCCGTCTGTCTGTCTCTCTCCCTCCCTCCCCCCTTAAGTAAACACTTCTGAGCTTTACCGGGTGTCCCGAGAGGATGACGCGTGGCCTGCCTCTCGCAGAGCGGCCCACCCTGCTAAGCACATCCACCTGTGTCTCTGTGGCGCCCCGAGGCCACAAGACTCAGTGGCTGCTGGTTTTTGTGGGTCTCCCTCCAGACTTCAAAGGATTCAGTTCCCCACTATCCCGGGACGGGTCTTCAGGGGTTCAAGGCCACCGCCTCCATCTGCCTTGGGGTCTTTCTAGCAGCCAGTTGGTCACTGCCCAGAGGCTTTGCTTTCGTGGGTGACCCCAGCAGCTGTTGGGTGAGAGCCTGCCCTGCACAGGCTCTGTTCTAGAAGCCGAACAAGACCGGCAGGGACCCCTGCTGCCACAGAGCGCATGCTCTATGGGGGGAGCCACGTGAGGGACTAACAAATAAGTTATTTGGTATAAATGAGTATATAAATAATCTTTAGGGTTTCTATGGCAGGGAACGCTCTGGATAAACAGAAGGCAGAGAAGAGGGCTGAGGGCCGCAGGGGTGGGTCATGTGCTATTTAAAATAGGAAAATGGAAAACGGGGTGGTCCGGGAAGCCTGAGCAAGTTGGCCTCTGTGTGGAGAACTCGAGGAGTATGGGAGCAGACTGTGTGCATACACGGAACAGACTACTTGGGCAGAGGGAACAGTAGGTGCAGAGGTCCTGGGGTAGGACATGCTGGCCTGCTCCTGGGATAATGGCCCGGGGGCCTGTGTGGCTGGGGTGGACTTGGGGGTGGGGTTGAGAATAGGCAGTGGGGTCAGAGAGAGAGGACGTGAGAGAATTTAGGGGTTTATAGGGCTTTGTAAGAATTTTGATGTTTCTTCTATGTGGGAAACTGTCCCAGGCTCTGCCTGACCACTAGCCAGATCCTTCTCTGGGTGGGGAGATTTTCTCTTTCGAGATCCCACATACATCAGACTCTGACCTGACCCAGGGGAAGACCAGGCATGTTGCCCTGAGTCAGTAGTTCAGGTGAAAAGACTCCCCCTTAGTGACTGATTAGGGGCAAATTCTTTGCCTGTGTGAGCGTCAGCCTCCTCACCTGCCAAGTAGGGCTACAACAATAGTACCACGTGCAGGTTCACTCATTCTGGCTGTTCAGCATCTGAAACTCCTTCCTGAGTTTGGGAAATTCTCGTAGGATTTTCTAGAATTCTCCGAGGAATCTCAAAGAAAGCAGAGCCTCCCTCTCCCGTAGAAGAGAAATACCAGATCTTTGTTTTCCAGTCTGTCTGTGGGCAGAGGGGGACAGGATCGCAGGGTTCTTGTCTCCTGGAGTTGAGGAATGAATCTCGTGGTCACAAAAGGATGAAGAGACGTGGACGTTTATGAGGCGAAGGTGAGAGCAGAAAGGAAGGAAAACAAGCTCTCTCGGGTGAGAAGTGTCCTGAATGGGTGGCCACTGGGGGCTGTTAGGTGTTTTATTGAGAACTGAGCAGGAAGCTTGTGGCCTAGAGATTCTGGTGGTTTGAGCAAGAACTTTGGTGACCCCCTTCATGGCTCACTTCTTTGAGGTCTGGCCATTTTCTGTGATTACAAGGTAACTGCCCCCAAAATATCCTTCCTGACATCCCGGCCAGGTAGTCTTTGTGTTCCTCACGTCTGGTTTTGTGCTCTGCGTTCCTCCGCATGTGGGGTTTCTGTGAGCCTGGTCTCATAGCCCCCTGTGTGAGCCGTCAGGGGAGTCAGGGGTCTCCTAGACCTCAACCCCTTCCTGACTCAAGAATGCAGGGAAGGGAGTGAGTTTCCATTAGTGAGACACGGCAGCTATCCTACAGGGAAGGGTGTGTGTGGGTGTGGGTGTGTGCCTGCGTGCGTGCGTGTGTGCACAAGTGTGTGTGCATGTGAGTGCGTGTGTGCCTCTGTGTGTGTGTGTTTGGTCTGTGTCTTCCATGGGCAAGTCTCCACGACAGGTATTGTCAGACTTCAGAAAGGTTGCTCTCTCCCCAGCTTCTCAGTGCAAAAGACCCACATTGCTGCGTCAGCAGAAATCCTGAGTCCTCCGTGGATGTCTAGGACCATATCTTTAATACTGGAAATCAGAATGTCCTATCGCTATGGACATCCTCTGACTTGGGTAATTTGTTCCAGAAACGCAGGGGCAGGTCCACCTCTAAGTTGACAGCTCCCGGAGGTACATTCCTACTGCTTTGTCTCCTCTGAGCAGCCCGCCCTTTCCTCCTCGACAAGCCACCGGCCCCTTGTGAGGGTGACTGCCGTCCCCTCCATGTGTCTGAACACCTGCTAGCCTCTGCTTGACCCGTGGCCTCGCGCTTCATAACAGACAGCACTGACATTGCACAGGTGGAGGCAGGAAGAAGTTGAGTGAACAGAGGAACAATTTAGGAACGAAATGAAAGGAATTCTTTTTCCTTGTGGTCACCCACCTCCCGGCCAGTGCTCCCAGCCCTTCAGAAGGCGTGCGTGGCCTCCTTGCCACCTGCTAGTCCTCAGGAAGCATGCAAGCAGCTGAATTTATTGAAGGACTTTAAAATTTTTTTTTAAAAAAGATTGTATTTATTTGAGACAGAGAGAGGGTGAGCGAGCATAAGCGGGCAGGAGAGGCAGAGGGAGAGAGAGAAGCAGGCTCTCCACTGAGCAGAGAGCCTGATGTGGGGCTCGATCCCAGGACCCTGAGATCATGACCTGAGCCATCTAGTCCTTTCACTCATTCATTCAACCAGCACTGGCTGTGCGAGGGGCCCTTGCATGGTTTGCCCCGTGTAGATGAGCAAACAGAGGCCCAGGGAAATGGAGACTTGGATAAAGGAAGTCCAGCTGGGCTTGGGGACCTCGGTGTCATGCTGGTGTGCCCTGCTTGCCCATCCTGGTCCACTCCCCCAGGGTGGCAGCCCGCCCCGCCCCGCAATCCTGCACCTTCCAGCTGTTCTCTGCAGACGAGAGGCCTAGACAGGACCGGAAGGTGGCAGACAGGTCAGGCCCTTGGTTGCCTTGGGCATTCGTCTCTGGGTTGGGGTCTGGCAGGATTTGCGTTTCTCTGTCTGTGGACAAGCCCTTCCCTGTGGTGAACGCTCTCAGCGGGTCCGCACAGCCAGCCCCGGTCTTTCCGCTTGAGGTGAGCATGGTTGGCACTTCCTAATGTCGTCACTTCTGGGCTCATTTACCTTCCTTTGTTGGTTTCTCTCAACCTTGCCACCCATCTTGGGAATACCCCTTCCTCAAACTTCTTCACTGAGTGATTTTGGGTGTGATGTTACCCGTCAGCATCCTGAGTAGCATAATCATGGGTACTCAGAGTCCCCCCAGCGAGTAGAACCTCAACCCGGGACGCTCGGGTTGTGGGCTCACACCTGGGATGAACGTGCACAGATTATGTCCTCACCATGAAACAAGGACTTTGAACAGAAGTGGGACATCCACTGACCCCATGAGAGGGACGTGCTGGACACCCATTGGGGCACTGTGTCCCAGGGCTTCTGTATGATTTTCAATATTATGCAGGAAGGCAGGCAACCTGACAAAATTAAGGCATATAAATAGGCCTTGTTCATTCATTCTCAATGTGTCAAGTTCTAGCCATTCCACAGGGGTATCTGGTCTAGAGGAAGGACCGCAGATAGGACTTTGAATCAGAAGAAAGAGAGTTCCAGTTCTACTTCCTCGAATAACATACTCTGCCACCCTGTGAAATTACTCTGTTCTAGCATTTTGAATGTTATACAATTCCATGTGAATGCAAGTTACTTCCATTCTTGAATTTCTCTTTTTAACCACTGCCCAACTTAGAAAGCAGCTCTTTCTCAATATTTTCTTAGACATATTTTAAAAGCATTTTATGACTTATCGGAAGTAATGCTGTTACAGGGTGAGAAAGTACTGGAAATGCCCTGGCTTTCTCTGCCGGAGATGGTTGCCCTTGACACTGGTGGTGATGTTTTTAGGCCTGGGAAGCCGGCAGGACTCTGGCTCTGAACCAAACAAGTTTGGTCCAGTCTTGGCCACCCACTTTACTCACCGAGATTGAGGGCCAGTCCTCATCAGCTCCCAGAGAGAAGTGGCTCAGAGAAGAGGCCATGTCCTGGTTGATGGTATGACATTTTGGTACCCTCTGGGGCTGGGGGGCATGGAGTCTACAGAAGACCTCCAGAAGACCGGTAGTGAGTCCACAGGAAGAGCAAATTTACTTCTGAAAGTCCAGACTTAACATTACTCCTACAGTTCAGCCCCTCGCATGCATGACACAAGATCATGCTTTCTCTCTTTATAACACTTGTGTAGGAAAATAGCAATACGTGTTGTAACGACTGACTTTGAGCAGAGGGTAGGACTTCAGGTGTACCTTTGCGTAGGGTGTACCAGACCATCTGGGGATGCTCTCTGCTGACTTGCTATTGCTGATGGATTTGGGGCAAAGCATCAGTCCCATATCAGGACTATCCTATTCATATTCCCGGGAGATTAAATCTGTGGCGGTGAGCCTGGAGGGGGCTGCAGCTGAGGCACATTGACATAGTGACCTGGGGGGCAGGCTACATGGTAGCACCTGCCGAGGTCCTGGAGCAACGCTGGCGCAGTCTTCCTGCAGTCTGTTTAGCCCGTCCTTCAAATCTGGGATACCCATGATTTCTCCCTTTCTCTCTCATCTATGTATGTGTAATCTATCTTATCTATCTTTCCATCTATCTACCTATCATTTATCTAATCTATCCATCTATCTGTCCATATGTCTGTCTATCCATCTGTCCATCCATCCATCAGTCCATTCATCTTATCTATCTATCCATCCATCCTATCTCTATCTTTCTTTCTCTATCATTTATCTAATCTATCCATTTATCTGTCCATCCATCTGTCCATCCCTCTGTCCATCCATCCGTCAGTCCATCCATCTTACCTATCTATTCATCCATCTTATCTATCTCTCTATCATTTATCTAACCTGTCCATCAATCCATCCATCTGTTCCATCCATCCATCAGTCCATTCATCTTATCTATCTATCTATCTATCCATCTAGCAATACAAAAAGCATATATATTTAGTTTGTGAGAGTCCTCCTCTCTTCCTTGGGTAGTGAGAGGAAGTCAGCAGGCTTCTGGCAGGACTGTGAGCCCTCTAGAGTGAGGTCATTCTTCTCCTTGGCCCCTCAACAACCTGAGGTCATGTGTGGCACCTTTTTGCCTTCAACCTATCAGAATTACCTTCACATGATTCCATTTCCTCTTGCCCAATCTTATTAAACATGGTGGCGCACACCAGGCTCCCCTTGAATGCTTGCTTGGACTGTACGTAGAGCCTTCTCCCCATCCCACAATGTGAGCCCGGTGTGTGCTGATCCATCTGTAGCTGGACCTGCTTAATTTCTACACATCTTCCACATTTCAGCTCCCAGGGCACCATATACCTATTCCGTTACACTTAGCACAATTGTAATCTTTATTTGATATTTATTTATTATTTTTCAAGAAACCGTTGTCTCCGCACCGTCTCCCCCCACCTCCACATGTGAGTTCACCTCCTTGTTCCCTATCAAAAGCTGTGATGGAATATCATACCTGCTGTCCCTCCTCCATCCTCTACCAGCAAACTGTAGCTAATGTTATCTTTCTTAATATTTGTCTTTGTTCTTTTTGTTACTTGATTTGTTAGCTTTAAATTATATTTTCTGAATTGCAGCTCTTATAGATGAGGTGGTCAGTATTTTTTCCTATCTCTTTATTTCTAATCTTTTTTTCTGTTAGTTGCATTGTTTCTGCATCATTGGACATGTAGCCTTATACAGTGTTCTGTCTGTAATGCTCGTGTTTGTTTTCGACTTTGTTCAATGGGTAGATGTCGCTGAAGCCCTTTGTGCTCGCTGGCTTTCATTTTCCTAATCAGTGAGAAGGTCGGCTGGAACCCAGGCTCTCCAGGTTTCTTCAAGTAAGACTCAGGAGAAATACTATTTGAATTCTTTCCTTTTAACAACTTCTATTTGTAGTCTTTATGAAGAGAAGGGCTGTTTGGCTGGATATATAATGCTTGATTTACACTCCTTACTTGAGGACCTCATCTTCTGACTTTGAATTTTGCTGAGGCAAGCCCGATTTCTCCCTCTTAGCAGTGACTTTATCTTTTTGTCTGGCAGCCCAGAGCATGCTTTCTTTTATCTTTGAAGTTTGATAACTTTAATAGCATATGTCACAGGGCCAACAACTCTGGGTTAATTATCTCTGGTACATTGGGCTTCTTATAAATGTGCATATATAAATCTTTATTTCTGGAAAGAGTTCTACAGTTATAAATTTAATTTTTTCCATCCATTTAGTTTTCTTTTTAAAAAAAAATCCGATTATGTATCTGTTGGCTCTCCTTTGCTCATTTTCCATGTGCATCCTATTCTCTCCAGATTTTTTAAATGCAGGCTTTGTTTTCATTCTATTTAATTTGCTTATATTTTATTTAATGTGTCCCTTGCATCACTTAGAGATTATGCCAGTATCTTATTTGCCTTCACTCTTATTCTAACTTAACCTTAATTTCTGTGCTTTTGTTTGTTCTCTGATTTATTTCCAGTTTGCCCACCAATGATTCATTTTTCCTCACCTCCTAATTCTCTTTCCTGAATTATTGCATGTCTGATGCTCTTCCTAAGAGGTAATTTTTAAGATTAAAAAAAAATGTGTGTGAGGTATTAGGCCGCTATTTTCACTTCTTCCACGGCAAAACTTCTCTGGTTAGTGTTATTTTTCTAACACCTTTGATTGCTCTTTTCTTGCCTTTTTCTTACAGCATTTGTGTTTGAATTATTTTGTATTACGTATCCTATGTGAGTTGGCTTTCCTAGAGACAGGAGGGTCTCTAGGCTTTATCTGCGGTCTCCGAGGAAAATTGTTCTTGAAAATAAGACTTGTCTATGGGGTAAGCTTTTGACTTTAACAGCAGGCAGTTCGTCCACTGTTGTGGGTTGAATAAATAAGTGGTTCTAGGAAAGTATCTGATAAATGCATTCATTCTCAGTAGAAAACACCTCTGTGTCGATTTTCAGGAGCTGGTTTGGAGCCTTCTTTTCTATCAAGATGATTAAGCCTCGGAATAAATAATAAATTAAGAACATGGTCTATAATATATATGGCTTATTTTACAGGCAAAAAACCCCTTAAAAGTATATTAAAAAGAGATAAGTCCAAAACATTTTCTTCTCTGTTTACAAAATGAAAAATTATAGATATGAAATGTAGTGAACACATAATTAAAATTAGCCTCCTGTCTATATTGTGACTAGTTAATGGAAGCCAAAGAGCCAGCGTGAGAGCGAAAGAGAATGAGAAGGTGGGTTCGTTGCCGAGAGCTGTAGCCCAGGGCCGGGACCAAGTGCCTCGCACAACAGAGTCCCCGTGCTGGGGTGGCAAGTGCAGGATCTCAGTGTCTGCAGGGGTGGTTTCTTCTGAGCCTGGTGTGCAGATGCTTTCTTCCTGCTGTGTCCTCACATGGCCCCCCCTCTGCAAGTCTGTGTCCTAGTCTCCTCTTCTTATAAGGAAACCAGTCATACCAGGTCAGGGCCCACCTTACTGACCACACGTTACCCTAATCACCTCTTTAAAGACCCTTCCTCCAAATACAGTATGGGTCTGGGTTACTGGGGTTTAGGACGCCAGCCTATCTCTCTCTATCATTTATCTAATTTGAATTTATCTAATCTGAATTTTGGGGAGGACACAATTCAGCCTATAACACAGGAGAAGGAGGCATCAAGAGGGGAAGACAAACTACTAGGGAAGAAAAAGGCACAGATTCATTTGGCGAGCACCTGTGGGAGCTTCTGCAGGAGGCTAAGGGGGTTACGGTTGCTCTCTTCTCAGAGAGAGAGAAGGGGCCCCGCGGACGGAATGTTACAAAGGATCACTTTACTGTGTAGCCGTCATGAGGTCTTTCTTGATGCTGCCATGTGCCCAACTGAGTGTGTATGACGTGTCTAGCAAAACTGTGATATTAATGTCAGAGAAATCAGGGCCAAAGCAAGAGGCAGTGACTCATCTACAATCATAAAGATGTGGCGAGTGGCCTGGACCCAGAGCCCGGAGGACTGGCCCGTAGACAAATCTCAGGAATCAAGCCAGGTGACTGTGGGCCAGTTGCTTCTCCTGCCTGGGCCTCTATCTCTCGTCTGTATGACAAGGGGGTGGACTTACTGACCTCTTCTTCCCCACTTGGCTCTGACAATTTCTTTATTAAAGTCATCTTTGGAGAGAAGGGTGGACCACATGTCTCCTGGCATCCAGGGGGACATTGAGTCATTCCGGCTTGACCCTGTCTTTCAGGGAGAGGCTGTCCTATGGGGATGCCAGCTTGGTGCAGCAGTCGTGCTGAGTGACCCAGGAAGGGGCCAGAAAGGGACAGAGCCCTGGAGCTTAAGGCTCAGTTCTGCTCCTCTGTTCCTAAAGGATAGGATAAAGGAAAACTTGCTCTTTCCACTGCCACCTCCTTCTGGCAGAACTCCTGGCTTCAGGAACTTTGGTTTGATTATGGGAATAAGTTTCTCAAGAATCATAAAAGGAGGAAAATGCTGTGGTCTCCATCCTACATGTTGCCAACCAAATTCTCTTTCTTTTTTCTTTTTTCTTAAGTAATTATCTTAAAGATTTTACTTCATTATTATTATTTTTAAGGATTTTATTTATTTGACAAAGAAGAGGGAATAGCAGAGGGAGAGGGAGAAGCAGACTTCCTGCTGAGCAGGGAGCCTGATGCAGGACTCAATCCCAGGACCCTGGGATCATGACCTGAGCTGAAGGCAGATGCTTAACTGGCTGAGCCACCAAGTACCCTTGAAGATTTTATTTTTAAGTCATCTCTACCCCCAATGTGGGGCCTGAACTTACAACCCCGAGATCAAGAGTTGCATCCTCTACCGACTAAGCCAGCCAGGTGCCCCTGAAATTCTCTTTCTAAAGTAAATCCCATCACCCCTCTGTTTGCAAGCCATGTATCTTGACATGATGTCTGTATTTTGGGCCTCATAAGGATGGACACCGTGTCTTATTCATCTTTGTATCCTCAGCCCTGAGAACAGGATGGCGCATGGGACATGAACAATAGCCTTGATGGTGGTGGCCTGGCTGTGTCTCCAGCCCCATCCTCGGGCTCATCCTGCTTACAGATCTGCTGGCCTTGAAGCAGGGCCAAATGGAGGAAGCAGATAGGGTGGGATGGGACTGACCGAATGCACTTGACTCTGCACACTCAGGCTTTCTTTGGGGTCATCAGTGGTTTAAATTAAGGTAGGTAGAAGGTCTTCAAGCCTGGGAGTTCCCTTGCTGTAAGTTGTCATCCCACTTCCTGGGACCTGTGGCTTATGTCCTCTGTCCCCTTGAGTGTGGGTGGTACTGGGAGTGCTTCTCACCAACTTGATGATGGATGTCATTTCTGACAACATTGCAGAAGACCATATCTTCAATCTTACTGGTAGACTCTCCACCAGTTCTCCTTCTGCTGGCTTGGATGGATATGTGTCCCTGTGGAGAGGCCCCCACGACAAGGGGTAGAAGGTGGCCTCCAGCCATCACCCAGGGGGAAGCTGTGGCCTAGGTCCTGACTCACCAGGAACTGAATCCTGTCACCAACCAGGTGAACTTGAAGCAGAGGGGAGCCTGGGGGAGACCCAGCCCTGGCCAACACTTTGATGGCCACCCAGTGGGACCCCTAGTGGAGGGCCGCTGAGCCATGCTCAGCTCCTCACCAAGGGAGATGGAGACTGCACACGTGTTGTTTAAGTTACAACACTTGTGCTGATTTGTCTTCCAGGGAAGAAGGTGCCCAGGGTTAGCCACACTTGAGGTAAGGGGTATGGTCCTTTAAGACCACCAAATCTTTTTTTAAAGATCTTTAAAATTTATTTATTAGAGAGAGAGAGAGAGAAAGAGAGAGAGAATGAGCAGTGGGGAGGGTCAGAGGGAGAGGGAGAAGCAGACTCCGCCCTGAGCAGGGGTCCCATCATGGGGCTTGATCCCAGGACCCTGAGATCATCACGAGCCAAAGGCAGACACTTAACCTACAGAGCTACCCAGGTGCCCCAAGACCCGCATGTCTTCCCAGACTCTGACCCCAGTGGCAAGTTTGGGGTCCCCAAGGCCAGCCTCACTTCAGGCAAGTGGTCTACCGGTTTGGGGGTTCCCATAGCACCGTCAGGTTCAATAATTTCCTGGAATGACTTAGAACTCAGGAAAGCTCCATACTTACAGTTTGGTTGTAGCAAAAGGACACAGATTAGCTTCCATGTCCTTGGGACACATGGCCTTCCCAGCGTGGAGGCATGAGAGGGCAGAGTACTGGGACCCAGGAGCTCATCCGAGTGTCCAGTCCAGAGATCTTTCTGGGGCTTCTTCATGTAGGTGCAACTGACTGACTGACTGTTTACCTGCTTGGACTCCGTCCCCAGCCCCTTCAAGTCCCCAGAGTTCGGGCTGATGTCATGTGGCTCAAAGCCCAGGTCACTTATCACGCTGTGGACCTTTCTGTCATGGCCAGCCCCCCACTAAGACTCCCAGCTGCCCTCACCCTGGGTCACTTCATGAGGGAGAACTACCAGAGGTAGCCTGAGCAGGCCCCCGTGACTAACAAAACCCAGCTCTCGCTTCAGGTAAAATGAATTCTTTATTACACAGTAGGGGAGCAGTAAAAGGGTCTTGACTGCTCAGGAAAGCAGAATGGTTCTTGCCTTGAGGACGGGGGTCTACTTGAAGTTGCTTCCATTAGGTTCAGCGAAGGAGTTCGAATTTTTAATGGGAGGAGTTTGAGGAAAAACAGTCTAGAACTTGGAGGCAGGCAAAAAATTGGTTTCATGACCTTGACAATCACACTTAAGTGTTTTCTAGTAAGTCCCCCTGAGAGTCTTCCTACATTTGGGGGGAATACAATTGTATTTGACTAACAGTCGATTGAGACCCGGATGTGTTACAACCCTGTAAAATTAGGGGTTAATTTGTGGAAAACTGAAGGAAGTGTGATATTTTTCTGACTAGTAGCAAAGACGATCTCAAAGGCTATGGTTAATTTATGGGATAATAACCAGCTGTAAAAAACATAGAACTCCAAAATCTTATTTCGGCATTTCTTTTTTCCTACTGAAGGTGGAGTCCCAGTTTTTCATGTCCCGATTCAGTCAGCTCTTTGATTCTGCAGTTTTTAATTTCCTCATTAGTGAGTTTAAAGTTTTGACACCGGCTCACGATGTCTGTGTGAGCTGTTTTTACCAGGAACTTAGGGAAGCTTTCGCTCGGTGGGGTTAGAAAGGGAGCGCACCTGCGTTGAAGCCATATTTTCTTGGCAGGCGCACGGGCTGACCTCAGCTGGCGTGTGACTTAGGAGTGGCATTGGGGAGGTTCCTGGGAGAGGGCAATGCCCTCACCCCCCTGGTACCCCACTACCTGGCCCTGGGGCTCCTGCTCTGCTCTCTTCCTTCCCCTCATCCTTACTTCCTCTCTCCTCTTCCCTCCCTATCCTTTGTTCTTTTTCTCCGTTTCCTTTCATTCCCCACATCCTTCTGTCTCCTTTCCCCTCACCTTTCCAGAGCTCATCCCCCCCTGCAAGTTACCAGGCTGAAACTCTGATTTCTCCACCGTGCAGGTGCTATTTCCGATCCTAGGAACTCAGAGGTGCGTGTCAGGCGTAATCGTCCATTTCCAGAAGTATAGCGAGGGATAATGCCCAGTTGAAAACTGGTTCATTCAGTTCTCATCGTACCGCTTCCTGGCGCAGAGTGTCATCTATCTACGTGGCCTTAACTGTTCCCACAGACCAGGGCGAAGCTGAAGTAGGGCAGTGAGGGATAAATTATGGGAAGAATGAAAATATACACAGGACCTCTGCGATTTTGTCTGAATCAAACGCTAGATTTGAATCACTATAATGTATTTTTTATTATTAAATAGCCCATTATAATACAACAGAGCAATAAATACTGATAAAAGTGTTCCGAGTGAGCAATTCCTTTTGGAATAATGACTGTTTGATTATAGAATGATTTGGCTTTTAATTTACAACAGCACTTAATGTGTTCCTGTTAACTTACTGTTCTCCCAGTGCTGCGCGCAGCCCAGGCAGAGGCCGTGACGAATGCGCACCACGGGGGGACGTCAGTAAGCAGCAGCTCCCGCGTGGGGCAGGCGGGTTCCACGGCCTGCAGACTCCTGGGTCCAGCCGTGCCACGCCTCGTGCCGCTGAGAATGCGGCTCGGCCAGCGGGGCCCCGGGCTTGGAACCCCTGTGCTTCCGGGCCCCGCTTCCCTTCTTCTATCCGTGGACGCTGCGTAACACGAACACCCGGGTCATTCTGTCCCTCGAGAGAACCTTGTGAAAAGCCATCGCTATGTGCCAGGCGTGCGCTAGGGGCAGTGTTGAAGGAAAAAAGTCACCACAAAGCAAGAGTGCAGAAGAGTGTGTGGTCCTGAAAAGCGGACACTATTCCCACACACGAGGAATTGGCTTCACCTTCCCCACCCGCCCCTCTCGCTTTGTCTCCCCCCGGCTGCCCCCGGACTCCCCTTCTAGCTGCCGGAGCAGAGCGGGGGTGGGTCTCCTGCACCCAGTGTTCCAAGCATTAGACCAGGGCAATCATTCCATTCTCTAGTACAGAAAAAAATGAGAACTGTCTCGCTAGAATTTCAAGTTCCCTGAGGAAATTGTAGACTAGCCATGAAACGTTGTCCTTCCCAAATTCAAAAGCTGAATTCGCCACCTTCTCCTAAAACATTCCCTTCTTGTCTTACACATTCCCAGTAATGCCTGCACCCAGAGGTACCCCCAAAGAAAAGAGCTCTGTTATCCTTGGGGCAAACGCTCCCACTCGATCGCCCCCTCCCACTCCCCAGGTGGTGTCCCAAGGAGCAGCGATAGGAGAGGCGCCCACCTGAGCTCCTGGGAGTGGACCTGGGCTGACGTCAGCCTCCTGCCCAGCCCCCTGCCAGCTGCACCGTGGCCCATGCCATGGGTGCGTGACCCCTAACCTATTTGTCAGATTCTCTTTCCTTCTGTGTCCAGCAACAGGAGGAGAAGCTAGGTTCCCCTCTGCCCCAAGCCCTTTGGGTAAGCCGGCACTGAGCAAGCCTGTCACGGGACAGGAGATAAATGGGCCTTTTCTTTTGGGTTAGGGATTGACAATGGGGCTACCACCGCCTCCAGGGTATTTTGCAAATCCAAAATACAGTAATTAGGAGGAGGAAATTCAGGGATGTCTTTCGATGGGCAGGACAGGACTAAGAACAAGATGCCTCATTAACGTGGTTTTCAAATTTCACTCAAAAAGCTGGAAAATTTGTTTATAATTTCTGAGCCTAGAACTTCATTCCATTTTACCCATAGACAAGAGTCTGTAGACTCTGGGAGTCCGGGAGTCTGGGAGACGCACCGGGGGAGCAAGCCAGACCACCCTGCGGGTGTGAGCAGAAGACACACAGCCACTGGGCTTCTTTCCCCACTTGGGCGCCTGGGCTGGCGCCGATGTCTGTGATGGGCCCAAGCTGAACCCCCGTGGACAGCCTTAGCATCGTTCGCCTCCTGTAACCCTCCTCCCCGCCATCCCAAACTTCGTCTAGGTTTTTCTCTCCTTGCGGTAAAATATACCTAATGTAAAACTTGAAACGTACAATTCAGAGAATTAAATGCATTCACGTTGTTGTGCTCAACGTTTTCATCTTCTCAGACCGAAACTCTGTCTCCTTAAACACTGGCTGCTGTTTCCCCTGCCCCGACTCCTGGTAACCACTGTTCTCCTTTCTGTAGCACGAGTTGACCTGTTCTAGGTGCCCCGTGCCCTGGAATCACACAGGGTTTGTCCTTTGTGTCTGGCTTACTTCTCTTAGCATATCGTCCTCCAGGTTCTTCCATGCTGTAGCGCGTGTCAGAACCTCGTTTCTTTCAAAGGTCGAGGAGTATCTCATTGTGTGGTTGGGTCACACATTGTCTATCCATTTGTGCTTAGATGGACATCTGGGTTGTTTCCACCTTTTGCCTATAGTGAATATGAGCGTTGGTGTAATTCCTCTGGTTTTGATCCTTGAAATGTATACCCGCCCTGTCCAGCCCTCCCGGATGCACTACATTTGTCGCATGGATCCCATATCAAGTTCAGCTCCTTAAATCTACCCCTCTGTTCAGTGCCCTCATTGTACCAACCTTTGTTCAGGACTCCCCTTCAGCCTGCACTCGCCCCTGCCCCATCCTGGGTTAAATGATGTCTTCTACTCTCTCTGTTGATTTTGGTGGTCACTTGCTTTCCAAAACCCTGGCTTTGTTCCCCATCTCTAGAATTACACTTAACTCCTTGGTTCCATCAATACATTCCATTTGGCTGGTTTGTTTCCTGGGAGATGTTCCTTTGGGGGGTGACCTCCCCATGTTTTAGCCCTTCCTTATCCTCGCAGTAACCACAGCCCTCCAGACACCGAAGACTGAGTTCACAGACAGAGCTCAGCTTTGGTATCAACAAAACCTAAGACAAAGCTAATCAAACATGTAATTCATTACATGCACCATGGTGATTATGCTACTTGGTAACTAGACATGAATGATAAGCAGCTCATGTGTGACTATAATTAGTTTTACTTTGATATGGAACACCCAAGCATTTCTGGAGTGAGTAGAGAGTGCCTGTGCGTGTGTGTGCGTGTGTGTGTGTGTGCGCGTGTGTGCGTGCCTGTGCGCGTGTGTGCGCGTGTGTGCGTGCGTGTGTGCGTGTGTGTGTGTGTGTGCGTGTGTGTTGATGCAAGAAGAGAGGATGGGGAGGGTTGTTTGGAGAGGTGGGGAGTCAAGGAATGAATGGAGAGGAGAGCTGTGATCCCGTCCTGGTCCCGATTGGGAGGGACAGCAAGTGTTCATTATGAGGACCCGGCTACAGCTTTAATTCCTTTCTCTAACCTTCCACCAGCCTTCTCCTTGGTCGTACACTCCCAAAGCAATGTCCTGTTTCCTTTCTTCCTTCCTTCCTTCCTTTTTGCCTGCCTGCCTGCCTTCCTTCCTTCCTTCCTTCCTTTCTTTCTTTCTTGTTCCCAGACCTGGCTGGTGAGAGGGAGGGACGGCTGTAAGAGCTGGTGACACAGGGCGATTGGCAGGATAAAAGAGACTCTTGCAGCTTAAAGATTGCTCTGTGCCCCTGCCTGAAACTCTAGCCACTGCTTTAGCCGAATCCTCTGCCAGGGAGCCTCAGAGTAAATTCTAGAATTTCCAAAATCAGTGTTCCCAAGAAGGGCTGGGGAGTTACTGCTTGGGGTGCAAGCATTGTCTTTGAATAATTACCTTGCCTGTATTTACCCAAACTAAAGAGCATGCACAAGGGTGCGTGGGGCTCAGTTAACCGTCCATTTAAAGCATTCATTAAATCCGCAGCTCTAGCCGCATGTGTTCCTTAATCAACAGAAGAGCATAGCTGCTGTCCCGAGGTGTTCCTGCAATTGCAAGGGGCCTGCATTTGGCACCTCTTATTTTCTCCCTGTCGAGACCCTTCCCTCCTGTGAAACCCACTGCCCTCCGCTCCCAGGACATCCCGATCCTTCCTCTTCTAGCCCTTTGCTCTTATTTTATTTTGTTTTTTAGTTTCTCTTTTTTGGTTTGACCTTCCAGCCGTTTCCAGGAGGCACTCCTGGCTGCAGTGCAGGTGTTTGCCATCTCCCGGGAAGCTCTCCAGAGCTCCTCAGCCGGAAACCCCGCTCCTTCCCTGCGCTCACAGAGCACGTGGCCTCTGTTTTGGAGTACTTGATAGACTTTGTCCTAGGGTTTAGGGACTTGTGTGCGACCTTATCACCCCCAGACAGTAACTGGCTCCTTAGCTTACTGGGGTCATTTTCAGAGCCTCAGCAGACCGTGTGTACAAAATTATCTCAAAATTAGCTTCAGAGGTACCGTGTAGTGATTCACCTGTTGCAGACAATGAAAGCTTTTGATGTTGGGTGGAAATGTTAGCAAACAAGATGAAAGAGGTAGCCAGTTGATGGGAACTTTCGCTGGATAAAGCTTTGAAAGCTATCGGTTGAATGAATTTAGTAATGGGGAGTCCCGCTCTCAGCCTCTAAACCTTTCCTACCACCCTTATTCTAGTAAAGGACTAAGCATTTTTGTGTGTTCTACCCCCAAGGATTCCGATCTGTGTTGGTAATAGTGGGTGCTGAAGAGCTCATCATGGTGCCTTCAAACTGACATGGCAGACTGAGCTGACACAGAAATGTCCCCTTCCCTTTCCTTTTCCCTACATGGATCCTGTACTGGTCCTTGGTAGAACCAAATCTCTCCTCCTCCATATGAGTGTTTCCATATAATGCATGGCACCCACAGAGAACAGTCAACATTGAACATGAGTTTAAATAAATAGCTAAAGACAAATAAGGAAATTAACTGTTTTTAATGAGGAAGAATCAGTGGGAATATAGGCAGATCTGCACTCCAGGCACCAGAAGACACCAAGTCTTCGTGATACGTACTTAAAACGATAAAAGAAAAAAGAACGAAACCTGGAAGCAGGGTCATGATGTTATAAGACACTATAGGCTTACTTTAAAAATAACCAAAAAGGAATCCTAGAAATAAAAGATCTTAACGTTAAAAAGGCTTGTGGAGAGGAGACAGTTAAACTAAGCCGTGAGCACTAGGCGGCGAGGAAGGGTGTGGAGGCTGTGGAGGATGGGAGGAAGTCATCTCTCACGTCACACACAGAGAGAGAAAGCTACAAAGATGTAGAGAAGAGGAGGATACGCCGGAATCCTTGGCCAACAGTAGTTCCACTGGGCACGAATAGAAAGAAGAGGGAGAAGAAAGACTTGAAAAGATAACTGCTGAGTATTTTCTAGAATGGAAGAAATACCTGAGTTAGCTCAGAAGCACGCTGAGTCCCGAGCTAGAAGATGAGAAGAATCCACACCCACCTGCATCACAGCGACGCCGCGGACCACCAAGGGGAGATAAGTAACCGAAAAGCCTCCAACAAAGGAAAAATGGGGTGTAAGCGGAATTCTTATCAACAACACAAGACAGTAGAGAAAAATAGAATACTTTTAAAGTGCAGAATGATAACATCTTTCAATTAGAATTTATGCTCAGCTAGCCTATCATTTAAGAATGAGGCAAATAAAAATCAAGACACTTTCCAACATGTCAACAACAGTTTGTCGTTCATAAAGTCTTGCTGAAAAACCCCCGGAGGTGTCCGTCAACAGAGCAGTGATCTCGATGGAAAGAGTGGGCTGCATAGAAACAGGAGGGAACAATGCAAAACATGTAAAAATACAATTAAGCATTTTTTAGAAGGACAATTCGGGAATAAAAAGGTAGTATTAAAATAATGAACAAAATCCCTGGTAGGTAACAAGGAGGAGATTGAAGCAAATGAGTTCTAAGGCATTTATATCTTGGGAAAAGCTACATTGATTGGTTCTCAGGGAACCCCGGACAGAATGGAATAGAAGGTATACTTTCTAAACATGGGAACTACTCGAGGACAAATGAGAAGTCGGTCAGCTCAGAGCAGGAAAGTTGGAATAAAATAAGGATGGCACCAAATATTCAATACTCACAATAAAAATGAAAAGATTGAATTCACTTATGAAAAACATGCTCATGGTGAATTATTGGGCAGCAATGAAAAGGTCTGAGCTGGGTTGGCTTGGATCGATTATGAGAGGTGATGTGTAAATTTTGCCAAAATTTGCGTGACTTCAAAAGTACCCAAAGAGGGCACCTGGGTGGCTCAGTGGGTTGGACCACTGCCTTCAGCTCAGGTCATGATCTCAGGGTCGTGGGATCAAGTCCCGCATCGGGCTCTCTGCTCAGCAGGGAGCCTGCTTCCCTCTCTCTCTCTCTCTCTCTCTCTCTGCCTGCCTCTCTGTCTACTTGTGATCTCTCTCTGTCAATTAAATAAATAAAATCTTTTTAAAAAAAAGAGTACCCAAAGAGATATAGGTAGTAACAATATGAGAAACAGACTAGAAAGAGATACACAAATGCATCACGGTAACTAGCTCCGGGTAGGGCGTGAGAATAATAGGATGAGGAAAGGGGAGAAGATAATTTTAAATTTATGCAGTGTTCTGTTTTTACACAAAATAGTCTCATGTGAAAAATGAAAAAATTAGTTTAATGAAGCCTTGCTGTTTTGCTAGTTGTCAGTGCTTTCCCCTTTCTAGGGTATATTATGTTTTTATTCCGTTAAATTACATATCTCCAAAGGCCAATTAATTCGGTGAGTTTACTGATGAAAACTCAGGGATCACGGCCGCCCAGAGAAAGGGCTTGTTTTGCTGTTTTGGCAGGAAACCTTTTAGTGGCTCCATGGGGAAGTGGTTGGGTCCCCCGGGGAAGAGCCCTGGGACAGCTCCAGGCAACCCTATCCCACAGCCCGGGGGAAGGAGGAGAAAGCTGCATGGCCAGCAATGGCAGCGTCTGGAGGACACAGAGGGTCACAGCTGTGCGTGGTCCCTCGGTCCCCCGGTCAGCCACTTTGCTGCCCTCGGATAGCAAGTGCATCGCACACGGCCACCCCTGTCCTAACACGAGGGATGCGTGTGGGCTCCCTCAGTGCTCACAGCCACCTGCCAGGCTGGGACTCTGCTCATCCCCATTTTGCATGTGAGAAATGAGGGTTATGTGCTCGGGGTCACAAGGCAAGAAGGGGCCAAGGAGGGGTTCGAGTCCATTCTATGAACCACTGTGAGCAAGGTGGTTCCTGGTAGAGGGAAGGGGAGATTCAAAAGGTCCCAGGGAGGTAAGAAAGGAGGAGCACAGAGGAAAGGGGAGGCCTTTGCCATCCTTGGCACTGGCTGGGAACCAGCCCTAGGTGAGGAGACTTACTGTTTCAGGGATGAAAATGCCTGTTGCGTTTCGTTCTGTCTTTGAGCACCTGATGAAACTCTCACAGTCGCAGACGGGATCCCTTGTCTGCCTTTGTTTCTGCTCTTCTTCAGGTGAGTTCTTTTCTTCCGACGGAAAGGACTAGAATGACCCAGATGAGGGATGTTGCCCCCCCCCCCCGCCGTGGGAGTCGCTGGTGGCTGCTTCTACCCCTCTGGGGGAAACAGGCTAGAAAGGAGAGGGTGGGGAGCAGGCTTTGGGAGCCGCGCCCCCCAGGAGTGGTGGTGCCTGGACCCGGAGCACCCCCTGCCCTCTCACCCTGACTTGTGGCAGGGTTAGGGCTCTCTGTCTCAGGTGCTGCGTGAGGGTTCAGTGTGGACACCTACCCAGAGCGCAGCACTGAGTGTGCGGTGGGCCCTTCGGTCCTGTCACTCCACCTTGCCATTTTGTCACCAGTCCCGGGGGGGTTGGCAACACCCTGGGTAGGAGATAGAGTCGGGGTACAGGCCGAGCAGCTGGCTCCAGGGGGGCTGTGCCTAGCAAAACCCCACGACGCAGGGCTTTGAAGGAATAAAACTGAGGACAGGTTGATTTTGAGAAGATGGGAAGAGGGATATTAAGGGTGCTGGAGAGCTGCTCGGTGAAGGCTGGCCATGGTAGGGTGTCGGAGTGGGCATCCTGGGTCGTACGGGAATGGTATGGACTGAAGGTGTCCCCCAAAGTCATATGTTGGAGCTCTATAACCCTCAGTGTGATGGGATTTGGAGCTGGGGCCTTTGGGAGGTAATTAGGTTTATTTTTTATTTTTTAATTTTTAAATTTTTAAAAATTCATTTTATTTTTAAATTTTTAAATTTTTTAGATAATTAGGTTTAGATGAGGTCATGAGGGTGGGGCTCCCAGGGTGGGATTAGTGACCTTAGAAGAAGAGGAAGTGATCAGGGTCCTCTGTCTCCACCATGTGAGGACACAGGGACAAGGGGTCCAGCTGCCCACCACCAAGAGGGTCTCCGCAGAAACGGAATCGGCGGGCACCTTGATCTTGGACTCCCAGGCTCCAGACCGTGAGAAAGGAACATCTGTAGTTCAAGTGCCCAGCCTGTGATAGTTCGTTGAACAGCCCACGCCAGCTACGGCAGGGAGATATTTCCCAAGTGAACAGGAATGTGCAGACAGGGTGGGAGGGGAAGGGTCAGGCCACAGGCTCTCGTCTGACCTCTTGGTTTCATTATCACCTCAGCTTCCTGCCAGCTCCCTAACTTTGGACAAATTCTTAAACCATGTACTTTTTTGTTTTTTAGATCTCCGAAATGGAGATGCTAGGGTCTTTCTCGTAGGTAGTTGTGAGCGTCTGCATGTAAAATGCTTACGACTGTGTCTTCACGTGTTGGCTGTGCTCGCTGAGGGTCACTACGATCATCCTTGTCACTCTTTGTTGAAATTCTTTCCTGTTTCCAACCGTAAATGCATGGGAAGTTGGTCTTGCCTCCCCCACTTTACAAAGGAGGAAACAGAGTTTACGTTTGCTGGAGGCCGCCCAGAACATCCTCCCGCTGGGCTCACCGCCCTGTCTTCCTCCCTCTGTTTCCAAGGGTCCTGACGACACTGTCTGGTGGTTAGTCTTAGGAACCAACATGGTTGGGCCTGATTGATTGATTGATGGACGGTGATGTAATCAAATGCTATGCACCATCGCTATGGGTTATTTTTAGATGCGGTTCCCATCTGCAATGGGTTGACGTTAAGTAAAGGAGAGTTTCCCTTATGTTATGAGGCCTGTAATGTGGGTGGGCCTCATCCCTCTAAATACAGTGTGGGAGATGCACTCAGATTTTGAGTCGGTAATTTTCCTCCCTTCACATTCAGGCCAGGGACGACTCAAACCAGCCCAGACCAAGAAATTTAAACTAGGACTTATCTTTGGGGATATAGTGACCCTAGTTGCCAGGCTCATTTTCCTACTTTGGGGTCCAACTCCAGATTCTCTGCCAGCCCCTTCTCCTGTTGCCCTGTGGGAGGCTCATTCATGGAGCGTTTGTTGGCAAGGTCCACGCAGAGCTGCTGCTGTCGACAGGGCCCAGTCTAAGGAACAGCTGAATAGCTCGGGATCTTCTCTGTGCTCAGCCTGTTTCTTTATTCTTAATCCTTGCATTATTTTAGAAATGTAGAAAAAATAAGGTAGGGAAAAAGAGAAAGGAGATAAAAGGAAACCAGAGGGTGTCTGGTACACTTCTCAGGGACTCATTATTCTTCCATTTTACCCAATTTTCACCAGGTCTTTAAACATTAATTCTCGATCGGGCTTCTTGATGTTAGGGTGGATTCTTTGGTGGAAGTCCATCTTCCAAAGTATATTTAGATGCCACTTGTGATGAGATGAAGGACAAAAATTCCTAACAATATTGGAAATGGTGCCTTGCAACCGTACAGCTTTGTACCTCAGAAAGCACGTTTGTCAATCTTACTTCAATTCATGCCTTAAACCTTCTGGTCTCCCACGGAAGCTTTCTATAATCAACCCTTAACATTTAGGAGCGATTTTTCCCCCCCAGAGGACTTCTCTTTAGAACCAACATGTATCGTTTCCCTCCTAAGATGGAATTCTGTGGAATTTGAAAGGTTTGAAGAGTAACTTAAGACACAGCAGGCAGAGAATGACAGAGCTCCTTGGGGAGGAAGACGCTAGATCCCATGGCCTGAGAGTTCTTCTGCCTGTGACCACTCAGCATCTCAACCTGTCCCAGCCACAGTCTGTTCTTTGGGCGTGTCCTGGGTCACCAGCCACCTGTGATTGTGGACACGGAGAGAGTTGAATTTTCAAGGGTCTGTCGCAGGGATAGCAAATAGTTTCTTGTTGACATTTTCCCACTCCAGACCCACTGGCAGATCTCCCTGATGGTCTGTGGGAATCCCTCCCCCTCGTCTCTAGACTTGGCTTCAGAACCTTTCCTCAGCCGGTACTCCAAGGAACCCCCAATCACTCTGAATCCCTGTAAGACATGATTTG
Organism: Enhydra lutris kenyoni; assembly: GCF_002288905.1. Taxonomy (NCBI): domain Eukaryota; kingdom Metazoa; phylum Chordata; class Mammalia; order Carnivora; family Mustelidae; genus Enhydra; species Enhydra lutris. The sequence continues at coordinate 28,213,805 of NW_019154121.1, forward strand.
TCTTTGTCACTAGGGTCTTACATCATTATTCTGCCACTCTGAAGTATTCAGTAGGATTCTATATGATTTACTCAGTCTCAGAGAACTACAAAATATCAGAAGGGAAGGGGACTTAGAGATTGAGGGCAACGTTTTTACTGAATAGGTAAGAAACCCTAGAGCAGTGGTGTGTACCACTGGAGATCTATGGCGTCGAGACCAGAACCTAGATTCCCCTGCCCAGTGATGCACTAACGTTGTTAATAAGCTTCCCAAAGAAGAGCAGAGAATCCCTTTGTTCTTCTGATTCTGAGTTAATGATAAAATTACCAGATACCTGGGTCAGTTGGAACAGAATGCCCACCTTGTCCAACTTGCCATCCATTGTAGGAGGAAGACCACCTAGATACTTACCACCCGAATTTTTCCAGTGGCAGAGCCCTTTGCCAAGAACCTTTCCATTTGGGTTCGAGTTGAATTAAAATCTTTTACCCTGAAGCTCTTAGCCATTGGCCCTAGTCTTTCCTTCCAGATAAGCCCTACTAAGGAGTGAAAGCGTTATCTTCCCGAAGGGATAGAGATTTAGCTTAGTGAAGTGCGTCTGTCTCCAGCTTGCGCTTAAAAAGTCAGTCTAATGGTCATGACATTGAGCACAGTGTTGGGTGGAGGGGAGACACTTTCAGGCAGATGGACATTCTCTGGGGAGCCTTCAGATAGCTCTGTCTAGACACCTGCTTTGTCCTTCACACACAAGGTCAGACCTGATGGTCTCAGAGAGCAGGACGGAGTTGGGTATCCACAGGCAGGAGAGCCCCAGGCCAGACTCTGGGAGGTTCTCTGGCCCTTGTCTGGAGAGGTCACCTTACAAGTATTTTCTGAGGGTTAAAATGGCTTCCTCTAAGTCTGTGAGCTTCTCCCTGGGTGCCATCTTGACTGATAGTATATTTTTCCACAATGTAAGCCATTTTGACATGAAGAGTGTGCTTTTCCAAGGCACTTTTGTACTGATCGTTTGCCATCAGACTTTGACAAAGCTACATATTATCGGAAATACCAAGGAGCAGCTCTACTCCGCCATAACTCAGGAAGCATATTAAGCCCTGAAATTCTAATACCTCATTTTCATGACAAACGATGCAACAAGAGCCCGAAATGGTTGCCATGAATCTCTGCTCCTGACTGCAGTCGCCCTGGGAGAAGGAAAGTGCCAAGCACTTAACCTCTCTGTTCTGGCTCGAAGCTACACAGAGCACCCAGGGAACGCTGACCACAAGGTAGGGCTGCCGTTCCTGGGGGCTCTGGGCCCTGAATAACTTTGAATAGACGCGATTCTAAAGCATGAGGACATAGCAAGAAACTGGGATTATAATCGTTACACTTGACATTGCCTTGACCCCCGAGGCCTTGGTCGAGGGGTGACTGACGGTCAGCCATGGGAGTGGAAACATCCCACTGATGGGGGCCCCTTAACCACGGGACACGGTAGCTCTCCAGGGCCTCTGCAAGAGATTCCGAAGGTCGCCCAACACTGGGTAAGCCTTCACTACACTCACTTGCTATGCAGATGGGGCCAATGCTCAATGTTTGTCTCAACTTGGGAGTTGCCCCTACATGCAACCTTAGTTACAGCAGTTTTCACGGAACAGAATTAGAAGAAGAAAACAGGCTCACTTGACCTCGTATAAGGGACTCTAGCAATTAACATACAAGGGGTTTATGCTAGGGTTCTCCAGAGAACCAGAACCAGGAGGATGTACTTGTGTGTGTGTCTGTGCGTGTGTGTATATATGTAAAACAAGGAACTAGCTCGTGTGACTACGGAGGCCAACAAGTCTCATGGTCTGTGGCTAACAAGCTGGGCATGCAGGAAGAGCTAACGTTTCAGCTCTGGTCCAAAGGAGGAGAGAAACCGATGCTCCCCCTCAGAGGCAGTCAGACGGAAGGAACGATCTTGTACTCATCATTTTGTTACATTCAGACTTTCCCTTGACTGAATAAGGCCCATGCACGTCAGGAAGAGTGATCTCCTTTACTTATTTGATTCAGATGTTAATCCAATCCAGAAACCCCCTCCCAGAGACACCCCGAATATTGTCTGACCCATCGTCTGGATACCCCGTGGCTCAGTCTAGGTGACACATAAAATGAACCATCACAAGTCCACCCATGGTCACACGCACTCAAACGCCTCTCCTTAAGCTGTACTAATGTCTACGTGAAGACAATAGCAAGGTTGTAACTCTGCCTAACACGATCCCTGTCCTGAGTGTACATGACAGTACAACGACTCTGACTCCAGAAGAGGAGGTGAAGCCCCTGAGTGACACTCACTCTTCTTGGTTTCCCATAACAAATCCTAGGATGTAACATTAACAACACTTAAATACTGTGAGATAAGGTCAATACATCTTACGTTATATGACGAGGGAATAACGGAGGGAGAGACAAGGATATTCGCATAATATATGTGTCTACATATACACCTAACAAACTCAGGTGGAAATGCTCATGGCGATTACAGCCCTCATTTCTGGAACTGGTTGCCTGGCCATAGCTGGTGTTTATAACTCCCTTCTTCCACCCCCCTCTCTGGACCCCCTTTGCCCTTAGAAGCAACTGAGCTGGTTGTGATTCTCTGCCTGTGGGGGTGATCCAGACCTCCATTCCCGAAGAAGTCTGGGCAATTGGTAGTTTTGCCTGAGTTGGGCATTGTCGTTTTCCATTGGCTTTAATCACAGAGCATGGTAATCCTGAGACTTCCTGGAGGCATCCTATATTCCAGACACACTCTTCCTCCCCTCCAGTATGGGGGAACAGTCCAGTCTCCCCTTGGTGGCAGGATCAGTCACCCTGAACAGTGCAGGAAGTCCCTTTCTTGCCAGTTGACTCAGAGGCACGAGGACCCCAAAGAGGCTGGGTGGCAGCCTGAATTTCTAGTTCATTGGAGTCACTGGTGTTCCTCCCGGTGGAAGCATTTCCCTCTTTGGAGCTAGAACCTCTGGGCCAGGAGAGCATAAGGTCACAGGAACAGGAAGCAAACATTTTGCTAGTGGTCATTGGTGTAGTAGTGAGTGGGACCACTCCCCTTCCTACCCCTTGATGACTGGGTCTGCGAATCCTGGCCTTGGAGAACCAGGACCATATAACAGACAGTGAATCAGAGCCTACACAGCCCTCTGGAGGAGCTCTCCCCAGCCCTGTGAGAACTGAGTCTTTGAAAGGACCATTCTGCCCTTAGATCAAGGCAGCTGCTTCAGGGGGGTGGGGAGCATGTGTGACCAGTGAATCCCAAGAACCTGACCCCATTACAGCTCTTTTGCTGTGAAGTGCATTTCTTGATTAGGAGCAACACCATCTTGGTAGGTAAGGCATTCTGGAAGTCCACAGGTGGTAGTTTTGGCAGAAGCATTGCATGCTGGGAAGGAGAATATGTATCTCTGGTAAGTGTCTGTTCCAGTAAGGAGAAAATGCTGCCTCTTCCGTGACAGAAGTGGGCCAATGCAGTCGACCTGCTGTCGGACATCTGATGGTCATGCTGGGGAGTGGTGCCATGTTGGGTACTCAGTGGTGGCCATAGACCGGTCAGCCTTGGGGAGTGGAGGTCCTTGTGGCTGAGCCTGTGTATAACCTTGGTCCCTGCCAAGACGGCCACTCTGTTCATGAGCCCATTGGGTAGAGACGGAATGGCTGGGGAAGGAGGCTGACTGGGTATCCACGGAACAGGTCATCTAACCTCTTGGTCATTAAAGTCCTTCTCTGCCCCCTCACCCACAGTCCTGCCTCAGTCCCAATTTCTCTCTCCTGAGCCCTGGTAGCCAGCCCTGATGTCCGCCCTGCCCCCGGGTGGGGTCCTCCTCAACCCCCGCCCCCTCAACCTCCAACCCGCATTGAGGTCAGCCCCTGTCTCAGGAGAGAGTGGGGTCAGCCTAGTCTGCTACCGTGTTCAAGTGGCTTCTGCCCCCTCAACCCCCTCGTGGTGTGTATTTGCTTGTCTCCCGGCGTCGGAGGAGTGGGTTCGGAAAGGAGACCGTGCGAGTCGGTGGGGGCAGACAGAGAACACAGCCCTTATTTCCCAGCCCCATTCTGTGGCTTAGCTGAGCTTACTTGATTTGATTAGTGGATTTTATGTCTGGCTTGTTGGAGAGATGGGGATTAAGCATTAAGGAGCTTTTCTCTCCCTGGGCTCTCTGAACCTATCACCAGAGTATAGCCCAGTCTGGCTTCTTGGCTGCTTTTCTTAAAATGCCAGATTCCTTCCCTTTATTTGTATTAATGAGATCAGTCAAAAATGATGAAGCCTTGTGCGGTTTTGCTACCTGCAAGTTATCAAATATAAAAGCTGGGAGTTCAGAAAGAATCCCAGCCCCAAACATCCTTTTACAGGTAAGAGAACCAGAGAGGCTAACTGACTTGCTTGAGGTCACACAGCAAATTCCAGGCAGAGCAATGAATAGAACCCAGGTGTCTTGCCTCCCGAATTAGTGATGTTTTGTATCCGCTCTTGGCCTTGGAAATGGAGACTGAACCTACGGGGAAGAGATGGAAGTAACACAGGGGGGTTCTTTCCCTGTGTCTGTGCCTAGTCAGGCTCTCTGCTCCCTCTCTGAATGACAAGAGCCATACGCAGCCCTGACATTTTACTAGCGAATGCCCAGGGAGCAGTGTGCCTGGAAAGTTACAGGATCATGGAACCGGAGAGAAGGGAAAAGGGCAACATGAAAATGTGATAGACAAAGTGGTCCTGGGTGATCACCCCTCCGGACAATGCCGTGTTCTGTATTCTGTGTTCTGTATTCATGGTCGCCGTAAACCCAGGGCGGGACGGTGAGACCCTCTGCATGGGGGGTGGCCTCTGCTGGGCTCACTGAGAAGAGACGGAGGACTCCAGACCCTCAGGGCTGAAAGGGTAGAAGGCCCACCCGGCAAAGCTCACGGCCGGTGCGCGTCAAAGCCAGGACTGGAATGGGGGTCCTGACTCCTTCTCTGCGCCCTTTCTCAGGGCCTTGGCTCCGTCACAAGCAAAGTCCATCTACACCGAGGCAGGTGTCAATGGCCTGGGGGTACTTAGGAGTTTAGGAGAGGCCCTATGTGTTGGGCTTATTTCTCAAGAAGGTGCTGATTTTCCTCTGTTTATATTTGTTTGTAGATCATGGCCGTAGGGGCATTGATATCAATAGACATTGTTTAACGGGAAGTGGGGTTGACTCTTGGCTGTTGGAGGTGAGCCTGGGCCCACCTGTGGATGGGGTGCAGGGGACGGGAGGCCTTCCAGCAAGCAAGCAAAGTGCAGTATTCAGAGCCGGAAAACACCCGGGGTGGATAGGATGGACAAATCCCGGGGAAGAATGGGCTATCCCCGGGGCAGAAGGATCAGGGACTGTTTGGAGATAGAGGCACAGGTCAGGGGGTATCAGGAGTGTCCGAGAGGCAGCAGGATGCCAGGCGCAGGGCGGGGTCAGGAGGTGTGGGGAAGCACAGGGTGAGCTGTGTGAACCCCGACTCGGTGCGGGTCACAGGCAGGTGCCGGGACCGGTCATGGTGGTCATGGCCAGTCGGCAGAACGGAAGTCTGTCTGTGCCTCACCAGGAGACCGGAGGGTGCTGGCTCTAACCAGGGCTCCTGCTCCCAGGCTGTCCTGTCCTCAAGCCTGCAGCCTCTGCTCTGGGCCTGGGTGTCTTGCCCGGTGGGCTTCTGCCCCCAGCTCTCCTTCCAGGAGCTCTGCCTGGTTACACTCAGTCTCCTCCAGACATTTACTCACCCAGCAGAGTTCCCGAGTGTGTGTTACCTGGGTACAAAGAGCAGGATTCACCACAAGTGATTCTGGGGTGCATCGATGCTCAAGTCTTGTTGAATTGAATTGTACTCCTCAGAGTGTGAGCCCGGCCGTCTCCAGGACTGGCCAGTTGTGGGCACAAATGCATAGACCTCAAAAGCTTAACCACCTGTGGTTTCTGGACAAATACCACCAGAGGCGAGCAGGGTCAGAGCCCCTCCCCGACACTAGCACGCAGGTCTAAAATATTCCTAACTCTCTTGGGCCCATTATCCAGTCTGCCTGGGTGATACATCAGCTGGAGTCCATATAGACGATCTGAAATTGCACGGAAGGTTCGGCCACATAACCTCACAATGTTGGCATTCATTAAAATACCCTGATTCTGTGTCCTGTTCATCAGATCGGACCCTTGGACACGCCCCTTGTCTTGACTGGTCCTGAATTTCCTATTCCTTCTAGCACCCTGGACACCTGGCTGCTGTGTGTGGTGTGTGGTGTGGGGGAGAGGACCGGTCCTACGACCACAGAGCTGCCCCTACCCTTCCACGGCTTTCTCCTCTGTTCATTCGCCCACATGCCTAGCACTGGGGCATGCACTGGGGCAGAGGCATCAAGGGATACTTTGGGTTACAAATAATGAACATCCAGCTCGAACTCATTTAAACAATTTATTTGCTTTTTTGAGCCATGGAACCAGGGGGGAAAAACAGAAGTAGATTGGATTTTGGCTATGGTTCGATGAGATTCCTGTGTCTTTCTCTGTGATTGTCTTAGCTTTCCCCCCTCCGAGTTCTGTTCTGTCCTTGGATTGGCTTGCCGTGTGGTTACAAAGTGGCTGCCAGCAGCAATTAGGGCAACATGCTTCCTTAAGCATATTCAGCCAGAGAGGGTGTGGCTTCCCAGACTTGTTTCAAAAGATCCCAACCTGCACTCTGATGGGATCACACCTGTGTGGTTAGGGACCTGAGCTGGTGCTTAAGGAACAGGTAGGATTTGGAAATGTCAAATTATACGACAGACCTAGACCCACCAGCCTGGTGTAGCAAGAACCCAAAGACAGACGAATCTCCACCAAACCTATTACTCTAATGTCGCTCAGGCAGTGCATAACCGTAAGCCGGTCAGAGCTGAGTGACAGATGAAGGCTGAGCAGGTGGGGAAGGAGGTAGGAGGAAACTCACGACAAATTGGCCAGCTCTCGGGCTGAAACAATCCCACGCTTCCCCCTCCGGCCCCCCACAGAACATTATTTTGATTGGCCAATTACATGCTATGAGATCAGATTGAATTCTATGAAGAAACACTTGGATGGAAATAATTGTAGGTAGAGTCATTTTATTAGTATTCCTAAAGACCTCTGATGAGGAATAATGATGGTAAATCATTAATATATATTTTCAGCTGCTTTAAAAATTAAATCTGTTCCACAATGTGTTTCACCATTTTATAGCCATTATACAGAGCCCTTTGGGATAGTCTCATAAAAGGCGTACCATAAATTTGATCTGTCCTTGTATTGCATTACATTTTACAGCAATAATCTGGCATTTTAAAAAGCTCCAAGGCATCATCTCCTTCAGAAGCAGCAAATGAAGAAAGTGCGGGAGAATGGGAAATGGCAAGTTCTGGGGAGGGAGCGCCATGCTTTTTCAGAGGGGTGCAAAGAAAGGGGTCAGATGTGATCAGTGTGTTTTGCAGAGATTTATTCCACCATTCCCCGAGGCTTCCTGTTCGACTTTACTGAATATGTCTCTTCTTTAACTGTCCTCCAGGAAAAAAAAAATCCAGGCAAGGATCACCGCTGTAGGACATTCTATAGCGTGGATCAGTCTTGGCTTGTGGCAGTGGGGCAGGAGGGATAGGGTGCAGGTGAGCCGGGCCCAGGAGGTGGAGGGAGCAATTCACCCTCCAGGTTTCCTCCTCCTGCTGTTTAAGCTCTGTTTCCTCTGTTTCCGTGGCGACATAGTGACCAGGAAGCCTAGCAAGCCTCTCCTGGCAGTTGGGGATTCATATGCAAAATTTGCTTCAACAAATTTGCTTCAGCAAATTTGCAGGGGCTTCAATAAAGGAAGGCAAGGGATCTTGTAGTGGGAGCGCTGGATTTTTCCATCATCTAGGACCGTTTTAATTTGAGGTTGGAAAACCTTCAAGGTGTGTGTTTCTTGGGATTGATTTCAAGTGCATTAGGCGGCTCTGAGCGGAAGGGCCCTGATGCCAGCACCTAGGATACCTGGAATTGAAGTAATTCGAATTTGGAGTTGATTCATAGATCAGCTCTTGGGGCCGCAGTTGCTGCAGAAGGAACTGAGGTGTTACCCAGAGACCTGAGCAACAGTCCTCCGGCTGAAGCAAACAGAAAAATGAATGAAAGGAAACAGGAGCCAGAAGGGATTTGGAGGAGAGGAGTTTCATTTCAGGAATCTGAAATGCTTCATGGGAACAGGGCCTGGGCTTTTATAAGGCAGCCTGTCCCCTGTCCAAGGTTTTGGGTGGAGCAGACCAGGGGTCTTGGACCTGTCACGCATTGCTTGGGCTGTCGCTGGGACGTGAGCTTGATTGGGAGACACACCATTGCTTTTCAGTGCTTTCCCCCTTGGCCTCATGGAGGACTAGACCTCGTAGACCCTCTGCGGGCAGCCAGGGCCATGTGACTCGCTCTAGCCAATGAGCTGTGAGCTGGGCTGACTGTGCTGTCTCCAGGGGGAGATGGTGACCTTTGAGCTTTGCTGTCGTCTCCTTGTCCAGGAGCCGGGAGGTCCGGTGCTGAGTTGGCAGAGGCTGAGTCACTGGGAGGACAGCGGCCCTGGACTGTTGCCCACACGCACAGAAAATTTTGTGTGTGAGGCAAATACATTTTTGTGTGCTAAGCTAATGAGATTTTGGAATTTTGTTGTGGTGGTTGTTACTTCTGCTTAGCCTAATTTATCTTGACTAATATAATAACTACAATTTGGGATCAAAATGAAATAAGGGCGAATTCTCAACCCACTACATGAAGTAGCCTCGTGAAAGCTTAAGTGATCTCTAGTTCTTATTCCTCTCAAAGGCTTCTGAGGCAGCAACGAAGAGATTTGAAAGCCGTGATGGCAGAATACCATCGCTTGGGTCCCTGGTAGTCACTTGGAGTCACAAGGGCCTGGTAAACGTCTTCAGGACACTCCTGATTTCCCAGCGGAGGGAGAACGGCCTGAGTGGGTGTGGTCTGTCTCTCAGCCTCATCGGTTAACAGAGGGAAGAAAGCTAGTTGGGGATTTACCGGCTTCAGCTCCAGGCACCAGCCACACGACGGGGCACCAGTGAAGGTGGGTCGACATGGAGCTCGGAAAGCCCAAAGCAGAGGCACTGGGCCCCTGCTAAGAACCTTCTGGAAGCCTGTCCTCACAGTAGATCCCCACATTTGTGGATCCAGCATCTGGCACACAGTGGTGTACAAGCAAATGACAAATGCACAAAACCAAACAGAGGACAGTCTTGGAAGAAGTTTCTGCAGGACGGGCCTTACAGGGGAGCAGAGTCATGGGTGGGTAGTTTCAGCCAGGCTTAGAGTGGGAGGTGAAGAAGTTCTGGTATTGAACCAGAGAGCATGGAGGGTGACATCCATGGCAGATCCTTCTGGCCCCATGACTGGTGGCCGTGACTCTATCCCGCCTTCAGAGTGAAGTTCAGCATGTGAATCCTCCCGGTAGCTTTTGTTCTTGGCAATAACCCTACTCTTCATTTTTTCTCCCCATGTCCTGAGGTTGTAATGGATTTCATTAGAAGCAGCAGGAAATTCTTAGGAAAAAAATCCTCTTAAATTACGACACTATTAATCGATGCTGGGGACCCAGCAGAAATCACAGTCAATAGAATGTCTTCCCTAACTGCCACGATTTCCAACAGAGCGGCTGCACGAGGCTCGGCTCAGTGAAGTATCCTTGAGTTAACAGAAGTTCCTTGACGTCCTCGGAAAGAATATATCCCAGTGAGACACGTGCTGTCTGACTTGGTTTCCAGAGAGAGCAATAAGATAAGAAGCTTGGGCATCTTTCTGCGACATGCATTTATTCCTTGGTATAATTTTGTGGTTTCAACTCCCTGCCTGCCCTCTGGTATTCTGGCCTGCGGATCCTTGGCCCTCCTGGCTCCGTGGGGCCTGCCAGCAGGCAGTAAGCAAAGGACCAGATTGTAGACCCAGAGTAGTGGACATATGAGTGGGAGGTGGGAACTGCCAGCCAGTGTCCCAAAATTTAAAAAATGAAACGATGAACATCCATTATGTTATCACCTGCTTTCTTGTATAGCCTGAGTTGTGGGGAACATGCATTCCATACAAATCTTCACATTGTAATTTAACTGATATAAAATATGATCTTCTCCTTGATCTGAACTTCCACACAGAGCCAGTATCTAGTGGATAAAATTAGGGCTTATGGGGTTTACCTAGAGGGGAATCTTGGAGCATCCATGAGCTCAGGCTGTGTCCTTACAGCATGAGATAGTCTAATATCGACGGGCCTCCCTTCCCTCCCTCCCATCCTCCCTCCCCCCTTTCTCTTTTTCTTTCTGTGATCAGATGAAAAGTCAATGTTTTTCTTTCCCTCAGCTCTTTTAGCTTCTAGATTGAAATGCCTTTATTAGTGTGGAAACATTTTAGACACGTGGAGACCTTTGAGGATGGAAGGGGAGGCTGCTTCTCCTGGAGTTTGTGCAACGAGAAGCTTCTCGAAGGTGCCCATGTGCCCGCAAGGACGCCGATGGCAGAATGTGTGCAAACTTCCTGTACATACCCCACGACCCAGCACATCTCCTCCTGGCCATATACTTGGAAGGAATAATTGCATGTGTCTCCTGAAAGACATGTACAGGGATACTAGCTGCTGGATTTATAACGGCCAAAAAGTAGAAGCTTCCTAGATGCCTCCAACAGGAGAAAGGATAAAAAGTTACAGCACAGACACGCCGACAGGGAAGAAGGAGCTGCTGACACGTACAGCCCCTGCATGAATCGCAAAGACACAAAGACCAAGAAGCCAGACACAGAGGAGCAGACACCGTGTGGTGCCACCTATACAGGAAGTTCAAGAACAAGTACAAGTACTCAGTGGGGGTAGAATTCAGAATAATGGTGAACGGGGCGGGAGCAACGAGGGCCTTGGGGGTGTCAGAAGTATCTCTGAGTCTTGATCTGAGTGGTGGACACACACACAGACACACAGACACACAGAGATACACAGACACACATACAGACACACACACACACAGACACACACACCATCAGGCTGTCCACCGTAGACAGGTATGACTCATACATTGTCCTGACAGAAAGACAAAGACTGATACAATAGTCGGTTGCTTTTCAACAGGTTTTATGTTTGCATTCCCTCCCATTCCTCATTCTTGTTAGGTTGTACTGAAACGAAGGGCGATCTGTTTCCTTAGAGGGAGGGTATGCATTTAGCTTAATCAGTAGATAAGGCATGTCAGGTCCATGAATTCGGGGGAGGCTGGGAAAAGTGAGAGACAGAACAGAAGGAGATGGTACGAGAGTTTATAATCTAAGGGACACCTGACCAAATGCAGCAGAATCGCCATGAGACTCAGCTGCGTAGACCTTGTCCTGGTCACTCCAGTCCCTGGGCACTAACACCCCCCCCACCCCCGTGAAGAATTTTGTCGTGAGCCATAGCAGTGAACACTTCCGAAGCCGGGCAGAGGGGACGAGATGCCCATCTCCCGGGTCCCGCTTGGACCGTCGTGAGAAGTGGAAGAACTGGGTCAGGTCCTCACTGTCCAAGGAGGGGTGGGGTGGACTAGAGGAGAGCCCAGGGAGGGTCCTGTGCCACACGGAGCAGTGAGCGTGCCCTGCTGCTAGCTTGGAAGCCTGGTACAGCCTGCAGACTCTCTGCTCTTATTACAGTCGCGTTGACATGTTTGCAAATCGCTGCGGGGTCCCCAGTTCTGCTTGGTGGTCATTCCTGCACGGAACGGAGGAGGAGACTCTTCCTGGTGTGTCTGGTAGGCGCTCAGTTAGACCTGAGCTGGAGGCAAGGACGGTGATTAGTAGGTCCCACATCAGAAGCCCAGGGGCACAACGTCCTGACTTTGCAGCTTCTAAGACCTTTGGTACCATGGCCTGCGGCTTCCGAGACGCTCGGGCTAATAGACCAAGAGCCACGGGTGCAGAACATGGGCTCTCCTCTTCCACCCCTGCCCCAGGAAACCCCTAGACTCGCTCTACTGCATTGCACTACGGTTCTAGCCCCCTCCCACGGGGGCAGGCCCCATGACAGTTCCAGTACAGATCTTACACTGCCCGGCCTGTGGGAGGAGCCCCCCAATGACTGGAAACAGCCTCCCTTAGAGACCACTCTGTCCGTGACCCAAGAGCCACTCACATAGAAGGAAAGAGCCCTGTGGCCTCAGGGCAGCTATCCGCTGTCCCACCCGGAGACCGTGCTGCTCTGTGCAGCTCCTTTCCCCTGGCTGTCTGCATCTGGGTTCGGATCCTCACGTAGGTCTTTTCGTGGCGACTCCAAGAACCGAGAGCTCCACTCGCACAACGCAGACTCTCCCACTGGAACACATGGGCCTTCACGGGCCGGCTTGAGTTTTCAGAAACTGGTGATCGCCTTCCCTTCCTCTTGCCACCATCCAGGTCTCTGAGCTCACCCAAAGCTCTCATCCCTCGCGTATGCCAGCTAGCAAGGGAGGGACGTCCCTAGAGTCCCAGGCATCTAGAATCCGGAGACGGAAGAAGCTCGGGGACCATTCCCAGCAACAGTCTACCAGCTCCGGAGCGCCGCGGTGCGGTTCATGCAAGCCCTCTCCGCCTTTGGTGTTTATGCGTGGCCTTCATTAAAACACGAAGAACAAAGAAGGATCTGAGGGGTTAAATGACTTTACCCAACTGGTATTGGAATCTCAGCTCCAGGCTGACTCCCCGTTGGGAGATCTTTTCGCCATTGGTTATTGCTGGAGAGCAGGGCTGGATGCGGGAAGGGGGAGGCAGGTGGGAAGCCCAGTCAGGAGTGGGGAGGGGAGAGGGAAGGGAAGAGAGCACGCGGTGTTGTCTGCGTCTCTGTCCTGGGGCCGGCCCTGGCTCGTGTGCACGTGTTACTGACACCCAAGCTCCTCTTTCTTTCCAGCTTTCATGAGACTAGCTGACACAGAAGGTGGTGTGAGCTGGGGCGTGCAACGGTGTGGTTCCCCTGCTACGATAGGACACCCCCAAGCTCCTCCTTGTGTCCTGTCACATAATGACCAATTCTTTCTTGTGGTGGGAACTCTGGGATCTCCTTCTCCGCAACAGTCACGTACAGGGCGCTGTTCTCAGCTGTAGCCCCCGGGCCTTACGGTCTTAGCTCTGAGACTTGTTCACGTCCAAACCGCTCCCGGCTGCTTCTGAAGGAACAGCGGCCCGTGGTGGCCTCGGGGCATCGGGCTGGACAGAGAGGTGTCTGCTGCCCAGCGCCTGTCCTCCTCCTGCCTCATTCCCCTCTCGGGTGACCGGACCCTCCAAGTCGCCCGGCATGGCTCGCCCCTTGCAAATCTCTTGTTGCCTCTCAAATTAATTTTGGATCCTCTTCAGTTAATAATTGCCAGGGAATCGCGTTTGTTTGCTTGTTTTCATGCTTATCTTTTGTCCCCCCCACTGGCCTCTTTCGTTCTCGGGGCAGACCACGTCTGTTTTGTTCCTCCTTGGGTCCCCAGCTTTCCCTGTCCCCCAGCTCCTGGGCAGAGGTCACCTGGGCAGAGATCTCCGTCTGGCGGGCCGGTGACAGGCTGCGGCCGAGCCAGACGGTACAAGTGAGAGCGCACGCAGTAGACACGACTTCTTAAAACGGAAAGAACAGTTTTTAGTCTTGTGAGGGACATGACTAGCTTGTGCTTTGAAGCCCGAGAGGGCTGGATTTTAGCCCTGGTTCTGCCACCGCCGAGCGCTGTGTGTGGCTGGTCGGACGCTCCACCGTTCACAGACCCGGTTCCCTCATTTACGCAAAGGGCCAGCGAGTGCCCGAGTGTACGGGCGGAAGAAGTACCGGCGTCCGAAGGCGTCTGGTGCCACTCACATAACCGCGGCAGAAGGAAGGGATTGTGAAGAGGGGGGGCCTGGGCACGACAGGGGTGCAGACAGGTGGGGGAGGGGCGAGCCAGAGGGGCATGCAGAGAGGTCACGTGCGAACGGGGGAGTCCCCCGGCCACTGAGACGCGGCTGCCGCCCCGCCCCTCTTTCTGCGGAGAGGCAGTGACATAAGTGTGTGACAACGGGTCTTGACCGGGGGTACTGTGCAGACAGGACTGAGTAAAAACAGCAGGTAGCTGGAGACCGTGGGACACCCCCGTGGGAGGCACGGGCCGGGGGTGCAGAGCGATGCCTGAGGGGTGTGCTTGGCCCGGGGGGCCCGCCTCTCCCGTCCCAGGCTGCCGGGTCACAGACCCGCGGCTGCCCGTGTTGGTGGCCGTGCTTCACCCTGCAGAGCACCACTTTCCCTCCTTGTCAGCAGTTTTCATCAGTGATGAAGCCGGACAAAAGCTGTTTAAATATGCTAATGGCGGATCAGACAGGCCCCTGACAAATGAGCCCATCAAGCCCTGGTGTTGCCGCCCACCACGGGGACGCATTACGGGGCACCCACGGTCCTGCTGGTCAGAGGCAGCCCACACATCTGTGCTGTCCAGCGCGAGCCCGTGCCGAGCAGAGAATTATCGCACCTTCTTTGCCCATTACCCCTCTGTCTCTCTGTGGCCACTGAGGGGCTTCGTGAGGCTGTCCTGAGAATTATGGCCTCGCCAATCTATCTGTTTCTTTGCCATTTTCCTGGGCGAGTGACAGATGGCCCTCCGGGGAAAAGCTGCGTAGACTGCTTAAGACAGTGAGACAGATTCCTGTATTTCAGGTTCGTTGGAAAAGTCGCAAGAAGAAAGCTTCCTGCAAAGGCTTGGGAGGTCCGGGAAGTTGAATGCTGAGGCTTTACAGGTACATTTGGGGGGACCCCCTACTCATCCCTGATGCTTGGGGGTCGGTGGCACAGGGGGTAACTCAGCGAACACTCGGTGTTAGGTGGCAGGACACCCTGACGGGCTCTGCGTCCCAGGACAGTGTTCACCCGCTCTGACCCCTGCTGGTGTCCTGAGACCTGCCCTCAGCTCCGCACGGGGCCCCCACTTCCTCCTCCACCTTCCCTTGGCCAGTCAGGGGTCTGCAGGCTCGGACTTCTGGCTCACTCGCTTGGGCTCAGGCTCATCCCCCCTTACTCCCAAAAGCTCAGTTCTTCACCTGCTCTGAGAGCCTTCCCGGCTTCCTCGGACCAAGACTGGTCCTTGAGCTCTGCTCCCTGGGAACCCCTCGGCTGTCCCCGTCACACCGAGCAGTCCCCCTCTTGCAAGCGACATTGCAGCGACTGTCTTCGCCACCAGACCGTGAGCTCCTCTTGGGAAGAAGTGATTTCTTTGTTCGTTTTTATCTTCCTAGAGCAGGTGCCTGACACAGTGGGAGAAGTCGAGACTTAAAAGTTTCCTCAGCAATTAAGTGAAGACTTAATGGGCTCTCTCACTTGTGAGGTCTGGAACAAATGGTTTGATGAAATCGTTTGCAAACAAATTACCCCAAAACATCAACCAGGAAGGTGTCTTGGTGAGTTCCCGGCAAGAAACAGAAGGCACATCTACAGTGGGAAGCAGTGGAGGACTGACTGGAAGGATGACTTGCAGAGGGGTGGGCAGGACCTGGGGGACTGCCCGGGGGCACCCCCGGGCAGCAGCGTGGAGCCCCTGATCTGACCAGACCCTCAGGGCCAGGGAGAGCTCGGCTGGCAGAGCGCTGGAATGCTTTATAGGAATGCATTTTCTACCTTATTCGCTGACAGCTTCCTTGGTGGTATGGGTTTGTCTTTCTCATCTTTGTGTCCTCAGACGCACCTAGTACTGTGCCTGGCAAATAGTATGTGTCTGTAAATACTCCTGAGGAACGTCAGATTCTCCTGTAGCCTCCTGCGGGGTCTTCCATGATGCACAAATCACCCACTAATAATCTGCAGGAAAATAAAAGAAGAGAGAATTTTTCTGTCTATTGGTTTCCTGCTAGCAGTTCTGCTCCTAGGATTGAGGGGAAAGTTGAAATCCTTGGCTTGGAGAAAGTTACCGGTATCCGAAGCAGGCCAGTTGTCTCTAAAGTGTGTCTGGGGTGCCTGGGTGGCTCAGTGGGTGAAGCATCTGCCTTCGGCTCAGGTCACGATCCCAGGGTCCTGGGATCGAGTCCCGTGTGAGCTCCCTGCTCAGTGGGGAGTCTGCTTCTCCTTCTCCATCTGCCACTACCCCTGCGTGTGCTCTCTCTCTCTAAAATAAATAAATAAATACAAATATTAAAAAAAAAGTGTCTCTGGAGAGCACCCTCATTAAGTTGGCCCAGCAAGCGCTGTTCCACACCTAAATTTGTCTCTTGGTGCCAGACACTTTTCTCGGGCCCCCGATCGGGCAGTGCTCTGGGAATTCATCCTTCTAACTCTCCCAGCGCAGCTTCATACCTCCTGGAGAGTGACCTTACTCTGTTCTCTGCCCCTCGTGCTGCTTCCTGGGGAGCACCCAAGTGGGGTGTTCCCCCCACCCTTGGACTTACCCTGATGCTGTCTATGAGGCCAGATGGGAGCTCGTCTTGTATCCTGTCCCCATGTTCCTAATTCTTTGAGAGGTGACAGCCTGAAGAACCAGGGAGAGATGAGCTATTTCTCATCCTCGGTTAGCTGGGGAGAGAAGCCAAGAGAGTCACTGTCATCCTAGGTTGGGATCTCCAGGGTCCATGGGAGGAAGGGTGTCGGGGCACACTGAGGCAAATCATGATGGGAGACAGGGGGCATGGTGTCCAAGGAGGCAGGACGTCTGTCTGTTTCCCACTGCAGAGCTCTTTGCCTGTTCATAGTCCCAATTTAACTGTCCCGACTCTTGGGATTTCTATGTGTATGGTGGGAGGGGACTTGTAACCTCTAGGTCTGTTCCTGCGCTCAGAACCTTCCATTCCCCTGAAGCCCACGCCTTCTCTCCTCTGATGCCAGAGGCACACACTAGCACAGTTGTTTGCACAAGCTTTGTTCACATCCCTGAGGAAGGAAGAATATAGCCCCCCATCAGCTCGACGGCTCTTCAAGCATGGAGTAGAGATTGTCATGTCACAGAAGAAAGACATATGATATTTAGTGACATTCCTGGCAACTCCTTCCATGGTTGAGAATGTAGACGTAAAGAGCTCTCTTAGCCTAGAGCAAGACAATTATTGCCTTATGAATTCAAGAACTCCAAGAATGAAAGCTTAAAAATGCACGAATAAGCTTTGTTTCTGCCATGATTTAATGGGCAAGATGGAAAGACTCCTTGAAATGGATTCTTTCACCACAAAGTAAATGAAACCTTAGTAAAAAGACAAAAGTCTCTCCCCACGTCCCCCTCTCCTGCTCTCATACTTGGAGATGTCCTTGAGAAGTCAGGATGCAGCTAGTCACATCAGGGCCCTGAGGCGGTTACAGTGTCATTCAGCCTTGCCCCCCTGTGGGACGGGGCATGCACCCACATGGATTCGAATCTCCACCGTAACACTTACCGGCTGTGTGATTTTGAATGTGTCCTGTAGATTACACGAGCCTCAGTTTCTGCACCCAGAAAGTGGGCACAAAAAACTCTCATTTCACAGGGTTATTGTCGTATGGGTTTATTTACATAGCCAACACTAACTGACGTAATGATGTATTATGTTCCAGACCTATGTACAGGCCCCTGGTACCTCTGTGTGTCCTCCTCTACTTTTAACAATGCAGCTCTATGAGGTGTGCTCCCCGTCCCTCTTTCTGTCCATCTGCCCTATTGATTTCAGCCGTTCCTTCTTCCCTTCCTCCCTCCGCCCACCTTTCCAGCCCTGCGCTCCCTCCCTCCGTCTATACTGGAGTAACCAAGATTAATGGTGGTTGTTATGACTGTTCTTTTGGTCCTTGGAGTCTTGGAAAACGTAATGTTTCTCAGAAGCGGTATAAAGACGTTGCAGTGAATTTTGGGCATAACTTATTTGGGGGAAAAAAGATGTATTCTGAGACCAAAGTTTCTGTTTTGAAGCTAGAAGTGCCAAGCTGCTCTAATACGTCAGGGCAGCTGCTCCCTGTGTCTGAAAGCTTTTTGCATTCTCGGTTGGCCTGATAGACCCACAGGGCCCAGCACAAGCTTCTGGAAGGCAGTTAGCTTTTAGGTAACTCGCTTTGCAAGCCTACATCAACAGTTCTGTGGGAGAACCCTCCGCTCTCTGCTACACATACAGTCTGCCAAAATCTGTTCCTACCTCTCAAGGAGACGCGTCTGTTTCCTTGCGGGATATACTCGTCTTCACCCGTCAGTGCCAGTCTGACGGTAAGCCGTGCACCCTCCACTGAGCTCTGAGAGAGCGCGTCTTTCTTTACCGCCGCGTTTCTCAAACCTCAGTGGGCCCCCAAGTGCCCTGGAGCTCTCGTTAGATGCAGACCATGACTTAGGGGGTGCGGGGTGGGGCCTGGGGTTCTGCATTTCTCACAAGCTCCTCGGCGATGCCGATGCTGCTGGTCTGGGGATCACCCCTTCGGCAGTAAGACCACTGCTCTGTCTGTGTCACTGAAACCTCCAGAATTTGCTGGCCTGGGGACAAAAAGGCAGCTACTTCAGCATTAATTCCCAAAGAGATGCCCTTCTGTCTGTGTCCGCAGACCTTCGCGTCTCTCACTTCTGTTGTGGGTTGAACTGTGCCCCACCCCCCCACAGAGATATTTTGAAGTCCTAACCCCTAGTACCTCAGAATGTGCCCTTATTTGGAAATTGGGTCTTTGCAGAGGTCATCGGCTTAAGATGAGGCCACTAAACCAGTATGACTGGTGTCCCTCTATGAGGGTAAATTTGGACACAGAGACAGACACACACAGAGGGAAGACCATGCAGGATGGATGGGGCCCCAAAGGCAGAGATTGGGGTCATGCATTCCCGAGGCGTCATCCTTACAGGAGCCCTCAGATAAAATGCCTCACCATGCTCTGCTGGGCCATCACCTCTCCCTGGGGGGCTCTGCAGCTCAGTTCTCCCTGGTGGGCACCTTACGGCCCCCAGGAAGTAGTGTAGGAGCAGCGTGGGGCTGGATAGGCAGGGCAGAGAGCCCGACCCCAGCTTGGGAGCTCTGCGGGGGCAGCGTGACTTTGCCAGCTTCTCACAGTGCTCATTTTCTACTGCCCGTCTTTCCTGGGGTGGGCACCCTGCCCCTACTCACTTTCCAAAGACCCTCCCTGCTCCCCCTTTGGTTCTCAAAATACCATGCATAGGCACTCATTTATTCAATAAATACTGATTGATCGCCTGCTGAATTTCAGGGGTATTTTAATTAAGCATTGCACTGGGAGGTCCCTGACTTCACTCATCAGGAGTGAAGGAATATCCGAGCTCAGACCACTGTGGTCTGCCGTTGGGGTCCCTATCTAGTAAGTTATACTGTGGCAATCAGACTTCGAGGGGAGGCTACTGACCCAGGATTAGGTTCCCGGCATGAGGCACTATAAAGAGAGTCGAGTCCAGGACATGGGGATACTATAAGATACACTGTTGCCTGAAGTTTGCAGTAGCCCAGACTTTGTTTTGCATGTTTATGTAAATAGTTATTAGATGCTGTTACTCTTCCTCGATCTTGAAGGTATTCAAATCCACTAATCTTTTTACTTATCTACTCTTCTCAAAATATTCAAGGAGGAATCCTGTCTGGTGTGTGGTTGACTTGAATATTACTTTATTAATATTAAAATTCATTCCCAGAACAGATGTTAATATTCATAGTGTCAGACATATTGACCTGAAGTATAATTTGGAGTATGAAGTATATTTTTTGTTTTAGGGTACTTAAGGTTTTTGGGAATCTTAGCAGGGATTCCATTTCCTATATTTTAAAGAACTTATTCTGTTCACTAAAAGGTGACAGCAGATTTTATTTCTTTTTTTTAAAGATTTTATTTATCTATTTGACAGAGAGAGAGTGAGAGAGGGAACACAAACAGGGCGAGTGGGAGAGGGAGAAGCAGGCTTCCTGCTGAGCGGGGAGCCCAATGGCGGCTCCATCCCAGGCCCCTGGGATCATGACCTGAGCCGAAGGCAGACACTTAATGACTGAGCCGCCCAGGCGCCCCATCAGCAGATTTTATTTCTTGGGTGTCTGCCCCAGGAACTAGGTCTGGAGATCTTAAAGGTATCTCCTCTTTACTCCCTCAAGACTTCCCCTCACACACAGGTACACGTGCACATGCACACAGCTGGAAAGAGGAGCAAAGGTGCTGCTTCATGAAGGATATTGAGACAGTGAGACTTGGGTCAGGAAGGGGTGCTTGGGAGCAGATGGTGGTGTTTGACAGAGCAGAGGAAGGGATCCTCCCTGCCTCTCTGTGGAACACGTGATTTCTCGGGCACACGGAGATGCGCGTGTCTGGACAAGGTGTGCCACTGAGGAAGGAGCCCCTGGGCTCTGGCCAGGGGCCCATGCAGAGTGGACAGGCCGGCCGAAGATGGCCCATGGGCCCTGGACAGTGGGAGTCAGCGAGGAAGGTCAAGCATCAGGAGGTGAGTGGTTGTAGACGGCTCAGAGAACCGTGGTGGGGATGGGGAATGGAGCTTCTGGGGTGTGTGTGTGAGTGAGTGAATCAGGGGGCTGGGGAGGAGCTGGATTCTCTCTTTAGGTTCAATGCGATCCTTCAGTTGGCTTCAGCCTTGAGTGCGGCACTTGGGTCTTCCAATTCCTGTGAAAAAGTGGGTGTTAATGCACTACTGTAATCTGCAGTGTGTGTCTGTTTTACCAGGGGCCCAGATTCATGGCCTACTTACACATTTAGCAGTGAGCGACGAGTGTGCCCCCGGTCTGCTGAAACGAGGCAGGATGGGGAGGGGCAACGTCAGGAGCGCAGGAGCGGACAGTTTTGTGGTCTGAGGTCCGGGGGAGACAAGAGGGCATCCAGGAAGCTTCCTGGAGGGGAGACGTGTGAGGAAGACCTTCACGATGAATGGGGCATGGACAAGCATAGAGGGACGAGTGGAGCGTCTCTGGCAGAGAGAGAGTGAGCACACAAAGGAGAGGGTTTAGAAGTGTGTGGAGGGGAACAGGATGCAGTGTGGAGGACATGCTGGGAGGGAAATTTGGGTTGTCCTGCCTAGAGGACCTTGAAGACCTTCCAGTGCTGCTTCTGCCTTGTCTTCAGACGATGGCAAACTTGCCTTTCCTTTGCACGTGTGTGTGCGCGTGTGTGCGTGTGCGTATGTGTGCGCGTGTGTGCGTGTGTGTGTGTGCGTGCGTGCGCGTGTGTGCGCGTGTGTGCGTGTGCGCGTGTGTGAGTAAGGGAATGCCGTTTAGTTCGGCTTTTTCTTTTCACGGTGAGAGTTTCTCGATGAAGGCAGCCCTGCCTCGCTTCTCATCTCCACTTGCGCTCCTTGCCATGAAGAGAAAACGTCTGCCGGGCTAAACGGTGCTGTGGAACGTAGCGGACTTGGGCTCTGGCCCGAGCTCCTCTCCTCGTGAGCCGGAGCGGTTTGCAGATGGTCAGCGGTCAGTGGGCGCGGCTGGAAACCAGCGCTTCTGGTCGCATGGGCAAGTCCCTCGGGGTCACTTCCTGTCACCGGCCTTTGGGAGGTCAGTTTCCTGAGTCCGGGGCTGATGAGCTTTGCCTGTTCTGTGCTTTCCTAAACGGCTTTTTCCCCACCCCGGGGTGGGGAGGTTGGTTCATTTCAGTGGATCTTGTCAGATGGTGTCCGACCACGTATGCTCAGTCTTCCCAAATGTCCAGTCTTTGTCAGCTGACAAGCATTTGAAGCGCTGACAAGGCTTTCACACGGACAGCACGCCGATCACTGCGGGGTCTGTAGGATTAATTCTTTTTAACTGTGTTAGTGCTGGGCTCTCACTCCAGTATATTGATGCTGTCCGGTCATGTCCGGGAGATTTGTAAGCAACTATATTCATCCCACGTAGGGGACACCACGAATAACTTCCTTACCTTTTCAGCACCTTTCTTGCCTGAGACAGTGTCATACAGCCATCACCGGCAGTTCCTAAATAAATAAACACTCGCTTCTCTCGAGTTCCCGGTCTGGGGCCTTGGAAGGGGTGTTTCGAAATTTGGGATTGCTTTTGCAATTCCTGTTCCTTTTCCCTGTGGCTGAGTCACAAGCCCACTTTCTTCAGCCAGAGTGTTCGTTTCTAATCGAGAGAATACGCTCAAGAATCATCTATTAGCTCACGGGGCAGAATGTCATCATCTGTATGTATGTGGCCTTTGGCTTTCTTATCATCGAGTATGAGATGCCTGGATTTCAGGCGATCAGAAGGAACTAGAGAAAATCTAGAATCACAGAAGCGGGAGATGTTAGAGTGGAAACAAAGCTAGATGAGCCCAGGTCTTGTCCCAGCCGTGCGTTGTCATTTGAACCAACGGGTTGTGAGTCAGGGGAGGACACCCCACACCCTGCAGACCACACCGTGGGGAACAGTGCGAACTTGGGAACACTGCGGACAACAGAGGTGGCAGAGACAGACTTCACAGCGACACGAGAGTGGGCGCCCCCAGTTCCCACAGCAGCATGAGCTTGGTGGGTCTGAAAGATTCTGCGGGCTGGTCGGGGGCTGGACCCGCCACTTACCACCAAGCAGGTGCTGCTCCTGATCCCCGTGGTGAGGAGGCTGCTTGGCTCGTGGATCTGCCAGAGGGAGCGTGGTTGGTGGGGGCTCGGAGCTGGGCCGTTCAGCAGACGCCACGTCTGCGTATGTCACTGATCCCAAATCTCCAGACTTGACTGCGGCCGCAGAAGGTTGTGGTAACGACAGGGATGGGGTCATGCCACAAAACCAGAAGGTGCTTCGTCAGTGTAGAACGTTCTGGGCACCAGAAGCTTACTAGTGGGTCACTTGCTCTCTTTCCGCACCCGTAGGGAGTTATTCAAGTCTGAAGTTTTTTTTGTTTTGTTTTGTTTTGTTTTTATTTTTTTTTTAATTTTATTTTTTATAAACATATATTTTTATCCCCAGGGGTACAGGTCTGTGAATCGCCAGGTTTACACACTTCACAGCACTCACCATAGCACATACCCTCCCCAATGTCCATAACCCCACTCCCCCTCTCCCAACCCCCCTCCCCCCATCCACCCTCAGTTTGTTTTGTGAGATTAAGAGTCACTTATGGTTTGTCTCCCTCCCAATCCCATCTTGTTTCATTTACTCTTCTCCTACCCCCTTAACCCCCCATGTTGCATCTCCACTTCCTCATATCAGGGAGATCATATGATAGTTGTCTTTCTCCGATTGGCTTATTTCGCTAAGCATGATACCCTCTAGTTCCATCCACGTCGTCGCAAATGGCAAGATTTCATTTCTTTTGATGGCTGCATAGTATTCCATTGTGTATATATACACCACATCTTCTTTATCCATTCGTCTGTTGATGGACATCTAGGTTCTTTCCATAGTTTGGCTATTGTAGACATTGCTGCTATAAACATTCGGGTGCACGTGCCCCTTCGGATCACTACGTTTGTATCTTTAGGGTAAATACCCAGCAGTGCAATTGCTGGGTCATAGGGTAGTTCTATTTTCAACATTTTGAGGAACCTCCATGCTGTTTTCCAGAAGTCTGAAGTTTTAATGTTGCTTTAAAACTAGGCATTAATTTGCCTGAGTTATGACTGTGGGCATGAGCTAGACAGACACACCTGTCTGTCACCACTCATCTGTGCTTCAAGCCTACGTCCTCAGGCAGCAACAAGCCTGGGCCCTTGACCTTAGGAAAGAGAATTTCATGCTTACGTCGGCTTCTTGGAAAAACTCTTGCCCAAGAACTGGAGGGAAGGGTCACCTTAGGACCAGATGTAAAAAATAACAGCCAAATAGACTTTCTGATTTTATTTTATTTTATTATTATTATTTTTAAAGATTTTATTTATTTATTTAACACAAAGGGAGAGACAGCGAGAGAGGGAGCACAAGCAGGGGGAGTGGGAGAGAGAGAAGCAGGCTTCCCGCCAAGCAGAGAGCCTGATGCGGGGCTCGATCCCAGGACCCTGGGATCATGACCTGAGCTGAAGGCAGACACTTAACTGAGCCACCCGGGCACCCTGGTTTTCAGATTTTGATTAAAAAATCATTTTCTTGTTCCAATGGCACCACTCAACCCCTTATTTCGTCCTGTAAGAGGAGGACAGAAGTGTAGCCCTCTTTCCCCAGGGTGATGGCATCCCAGTTCTCAGGAGCGTAGCAGCCACTGAGCGATTACACGGTTGGCTTGTTGAGTGTAATGGCAGGTGGGGATTCAGGGGCCGGCATGGTGGATTCGAAATGGGAGCGCTGGCCAAGCATTTTATTCAGGCTGAAATTGAAATGATTCAGAACTTTTCGTGGACCCTTTACTCTTGATTTATAAAGGGAGATTAAAGCAAGAAGCAGTGAAGTAATGGTTTATGGATTCGTAGATGAGGGGATAATGCAGAATATAAAGTGGAAAAAACTATAGTCCGAAGTTGCAAGACGTGGACTAGAGTCCCACCATGACTGCTACCTGCGAATTTAAGGACATGGCCCCTCCTCCTTCAGCTCCAGAGTCCTGGTTTACGAAGTGGGTACATCACCACCTGCCCTGTAATTGTGCTCGACGGGGAGGATCCAGGGTTGAAAGATAGGAACAAACAGCCATTTAGAAAGAGTCCCCATACTCTCTGTTTATTATTCTGTGACCCTCTGTAGTAATCACGGTAGTTCGGGCGGTGGCAGCTCTGTTCTTGCAGGAACCCAAGGCGGGAATGGGGATGTAGAGTTTAGGTTTCTTGTCAACCCAAAGAGCGTCAACCATGGACGGATATGGGGTGGGACTTAGTTCCTTTCCTAAATAAAGCTCAAGTTCACTTGGTGGAAGTGGGCTGGAGACCATGCAGCCCGTTGCTGGGTGCAAAGCTTGGGGGCGTCCTGCCTGGCACAGGGCACCTGGAGCTGGGTTCACTGGGAACTGTCAGCTGGAGAGAAGGGGTGCAGGCCCACCTCTCCCATCCCTGTGCATGCTGGGGGCTGCATTCTAGAGGGGCCTTCCTGCCAGCTCTCCCTTCTATTGGGCAGTGCTAGAGCAGCCTCATGTACGGAAGGAGAGAGTGACCTCTTGGGGTTCGGGCAGACTGGAGTCAAGGGTAGTGTCTACAGGAGATGCTGGAGGAACAGAGCTGTCCAAGGTCCCTGTTGCCAGGCCGGGGGCTCCTGGTCCCGTGGGGAAGCTGAGGGTCAGCTCGTCCTGCTGGAAGCAAATCTCAGCCCGCTCGTTCCAGGGACTCAGCCCGCTCCCAGGGCCGTCTGCGGAGAGTCCGGCTTGTGGCACCACCACGGGGCTCAAGGACATGCTGAGCACTAGCGGAGTTCAAGCCTGAGAAGGAAGTCTGCTGCCGTGTGTCTCTGACTGCCAGTGAAGCCCCTTCCCCGTGGTAACTGGATAGGAATATTCAGCAGCCACAGTGGAGGCACACCTGCGAGCTGGTTGTGGCTGCCCCCAGTCCGTGGAGCTGTGACTAGGACGTAGGCTCAGGAGGAAACCGAGAATGGCCTCATGCTGGGAACGAGCGTCCCCGGGCGTCCGAATCCAAGTCAGCGGGAGCTAGGTGAGAGCCACAAGGCTCCCGGCCCCTTCTGCAGCTGCACCTGTCTGGCCCGGGGCCTCGAGGTGGGTCACTGACTCTGAGGCCAAGCAGAGCAAAGAGCCAAGCCTGTGTATCCTTTCTGGAATCTTCAGGCACATGAGCCCAGCTGCCTAGCGGGATCAGATGCATGGACCCAGGGGTGATGTCCCCTTCTGAGGGGCTCAGTGCTCAGACACGCAGCCCGGATCCACTGCCCTGTGGACCCCCGCCCTCACCATGATGTTAAATCACCTGCAGATGTAAGGCTTAGCAAAATGGCCCATGTGCTCATTTTTAATATATCTTTCCCTAGGACTTCCCAGATGGCACGAACCCACCCAGTTATACATCTGAGCTTTCGAGAACTAAGGGCGTTGCTGGGGAGAGAAGATGCAGGACTGGCTTCAACGGGAACGGGGCCAGGGAAGCTGGAAGGTGGAGAAACCAGCTGTGGTGCCAGGTCTCCTGAGACTGAAGAGCTTTATCCTCCTGGAGACCCCACACTGCTGAGAACATGACCAGAAAGAAGGGAAGGTCTCTGAATGCGTCCACTGGTGTGGCTGAACCCATCAAGGAGAATCTGAGTCATCAATGACTAATTCCTCTGTCCGTGCTGTGAGTCAAATCGTGTGCTCCAAGTTCATATGTTGACAACCCGGTCCCCCAGCAGCTCCGAGTACGACCTTATTTAGAAATAAGGTCATCACAGACCCAGTAAGATCAGAGTCATCATAAAGAGGGGGGTTTGGGTATGACACACGGGGAGAACTCCGTGGCACGAGGATGGTGGGGAGGGGTGATGTTTGTGCAAGGTAGGGAGCTCCGAAGACCTTCCGAGCATCTGGGAGACGGCAAGCACCTCAGTCACAGCACCGGAAGGAGCCAGTCCTGTCCACACCTGGATCCTGGACTTCTGGCCTCGAGACAGTGAGACACTGGTTTCTGCTGTTTGCACGTCCCGGCATGGGGTTCTTTTCTGTGGCAGCCCGAGAAGAATACAGCAGAGTGGTGGGTGTTCAGTCTCTCGCCGGCTTCGAGAATAGCACCAGTGGATGAGTTAACTGATGTCTTCGTTTTATCGGGGGTCAGGGTGGTGCGGCGGGTGGATGCTGGGACCCAGGCCTGGAACACATTGGCTTGCTCGGTCGACAAATAGTTGTGGCTCCATTTTCAAATTGACACGCAGCAGTGCCTACTAAGTGAGACTGTGCAGAAGATCTGTGAGATGGGGACTAATGTGGGCAAGCAAAACCCACGTTGTGACGGTACCAGGTGGGAGATGCTGCTTATTGTTCATTTGCTTCCGCAAGGATCTGTACACCTGCTGTGAGGTGCGGCGCCGTGCGGGGCTCAGGGAGCACAGCGGCGCCGAACCGACCGATCTGCCTTTGGGGCTTAGTGGACACAGTGGTTCTCAGTCAGTGGGAAGCGCTAGGGAGGAAAATGGACTTGGAGATAGGGAGGTGCTGAGACGGGGTTTGACACTGTAAGGAGGGGGACCGTGAGAAGAAGATAGTGCTGGGGGGCATCCGGCCTGTCCTGGAGCGGGGAGGAGCTGAGGACAAGGACAGACAATGTGATGTGTGACCTTGGATGCCAGCTGGGATTCTGGCACACGCCACCCATCCCTACTGCTCTCCTCCCCGCAGGGGACGCCTCCACGGTTCCCTGCGTCTCTCGTCTTACCTGCTGTCCCGCCTCACCTGCGTCGCTTACCACACTGACTTCTCTGTCCCACTTCTCCATTTCCCTCGCCTGCCTCCCCTGGGGCGCCTACCGCACCCAGTCCCAGGGCCAAGGGATGTCCAGTCACCCCGGGGACGAGGATGGTGCCTTTGAATGTCATTTGCCGCTAGAGCACGACTTTGACATTTGATGGAGGTAAATGAAAATGTTGAAAGGCGATGACAGAGACTGAGGCTTTTCTGAATGTTTGTGACAGGGGAAAGAATAGAGCCCCGAGGGACGTTCAGGCGAGTGATCAGATAAGGAAAAAGTCAGCGCCCCACAATCCCAAGTTAAATTGTCTGCTCGAAGGGGCCGTGGCAGGCCAGGCCCAGGAGCAGCAGGAGCTATGGAAATGGATTCTGTGAGCCAGGGTGGAAAAGTGTCAATGCAGTGCGTAGCGACTGAGTTCCTGTTGGCTTGTGCTAGGGAGGGTCCAAGAGAAGCAGAGCGGGTGGGAGTCTCGAGTCTTGGGGGAGACCCCTTTAGAAGATAACGGAACACTTCAAAACTTTGTCTCTCCTCTGTCCATGTGTAAAGCTCCTGGGTGGGGAAGGGCATAGTTTTTTGTTTGTTTTGTTTTGTTTTAGAGAGAGCGAGCATGAGCAGGGAGAGGGGCAAAAGGAGAGGAGCAGGGAGAGAGAGAGAGAGAGAGAGAGAGAGAGAGAACCTTAATCAGACACCACACCCAGCGCAGAGCCCAAGGTGGGGCCCCTAAGGTCATGACCTGAGCTTCACTGACTGAGTCATCCTGGCACCCCACGGAAGGACGTATTCTTGAAATCATGGGCGGCAGAGCCCAGAGTCTTCACAAAAACACCTGGAGGGGGTCGATCTCTGAGCCCAGGTCTTTCATCCGTAGGATGAATCGTGCCTCCCCGAGGTGATGCATCTTGTAAGTGGCAAAGCATAGATTCACATACAGATGAGGCCTGTGTAGCTCATGCAACTGGACTCATTAGGTCAAGTTCAGGAAGTTGAATATAACCTGCGGCAGGCCCTAAGAAATGAAAAATAACTCAAAATGTCATGCGAAAGAGCATCTGAAATGAGCCTTTCCCCCATAATTTCATGATTTTTAAGACAGATTTATTGAAGTTTGGCTTTTCGCTGCTGTGCTCATGCACAGCCTGTCTGTTGGATGAGGCCACATGGCAGGTGGGTGGGATCCGAGCGGTATGTGGCGTGTGGGTCTGCAGCATACCCCAGAGGAGAAGGACGGGAAAGGACAGGATTCAGGGGGAGCAGGGCCGTCAGGGACAGTGCAGGTTTGGATGAGAAGGGGGAGGTGACAGGTCATGATCGCCCAAGGGAAGGCATGGGTCTGTCTACAGGCTGCACAGAGCCAGTCTTTCTGGTCCAAACCCTGTTTTTCCAGTAGGTAATTCAGGTCAAATTGGCAGTGGGATATGTCTTTGTTTAATCGGCGTGGCCAATTAAACAAAGACCCCAGTTGGCCACAGTCCCCACCGTTCCTTATTATAGTACCTTGAGTATAGTACCTCGTTTGTCCATTTGTTACTCTCCTGGGCCATGCGGTGTTTGGCTCTGGACCTGGTCTACCCCTTTGTTTATATAGAGCTCTGAAAGTTTCCCTCTGTGATAATGATTCTTCTGCCTCAGCACCTGTTATGGACTTTGCCAACAGGTCCTGGGCAAAGACTTTCCCTTTTCTTTCCTAAAAGGAACTCAGATTTTGTTCAAGTGTTTCTATCCCTTCATCTCACAGTCTTAAGTTCTGCAGGGAAAGGAGACCCCGCTCTAGGGATGGAGCTCCTATTAACCCATACCTGATTATTCTGCTCCTTGACCCATTGATAGTTTGAGCAAAGGGTAATTCTGGCCAGTGGGACATGAGGAGGTCTTCTAGAAGCCTCTGGAAATGGAGGTTTCTCATTTGTGTGGGAAAATTATCAGTCACTACCAAGGTCGCTTCACAGCCATTCTGAGGAAGCATGCGCTGGGTGGGGGTGGGAGACCAGCTTCTTCCTTGTAAACAGTGGGGAGAACCTGATGGCGTCATTGAGCTGCTGGATTAACCCCGTGCAAGGTCTGCCCCACCTGTAGGCACTGTCAAGCCAAGGGCTTTCCTTCTTATTGGTTCTGGTTGGGTTCCATGTTATTCCGTTTGCAGCCCAAACTCTTCTAACGCCCATCATCCCGTAATAGACTTGGTTTTTTGGTGCCATGCCTAAAATACCCCAAGTCATTTCTTCTCTGTGCCTAATGTAAGTTCGGAAAAGAAAGGACAGCTTTGGGTTCTGCATTTGCCTCTAAGAGCCTGGCATAGAATCAGACGTGGTATTAGCCATCAGGAAAGCACGAGATCTCTCCACGAACTGCCTGCCCTCCCTAAAAACAACAGGAAAAGAACATTTAAATCCCTCTGGATTTGGAAAAGAGGGGAAAAGATTGTGTTTTTCCTGATGTTGTTAGAAATCATACAAAGACTAGATGAAAATATCAACAGCCTTGACTTTCACAATTCCACCAGGAATTTTGGAGGTGAGATTAAAACCTCTAAATAAAACTCGGTTTAATTCTGTAAACTGTGTGTGTGTGTGTGTGTGTGTGTGTGTGTGTGTGTGTAGAGGGAGCGGGACAGAAAGGTAGAGATGTAGGCATCATACCCCCAAATTCACAGCGATTGCAATTAGGGTGTCTGTAAACCGTAAAAGGTGGGGAGTATCTAGCAATCATTTGCAGACTAGCTAGTTTTCTGGCATTAAAAAAAAAAAAATCCCATTGCCTTCCTCTAGCCTTCTCAGTTGAAACTCATTTATGAAACACAAAGCAGACCGAAAGCTACTGGAGCTGCACAGAGCTCTTCTTTCTGGTCCAAGGACTGTTTCCTCGGCGG
Organism: Enhydra lutris kenyoni; assembly: GCF_002288905.1. Classification (NCBI taxonomy): domain Eukaryota; kingdom Metazoa; phylum Chordata; class Mammalia; order Carnivora; family Mustelidae; genus Enhydra; species Enhydra lutris. Next base: position 28,243,795 of record NW_019154121.1, read on the forward strand.
ATAGTCCGGGTCAAAGGGGCAGCCAGGGTATGTCTTTGTAGAGATAAAATTAGATTTCCTTGTTGCTGTTCCTAAAAACGGGGAGATCATATTGCATTTCACTTTTTCCGTTGCAGAGTCCGGGAGTAGACGGTTGCCTTGATGAGCCCCAGAAATGCCAGCGAGCAGTTTTATTTATTTATTTTTCAAGCTGCGGGGATGTTAAGGGACAGGTGCCGAGCGTGGGGACAACGAGGTACGGCTGCTTCGAATTCTTTTTTGGAGTTTCTTGCTGTTGTAAGTTCTGATGCCAGGCTAACCGGGCAGAAGGAGGAGAGGAGTCCGTCCCCGGTCATGTCAGCGACAAGCTTGGGGCGCCATTGGCGGAATTCTGCAGGGGCATATGTGTTCTGTGAACCCAGAAAAGAGAAGGGGCGGGCGCCTGTCCGCACCCCTGCAGAAGCCCAGTGTCCCGGAGGCTAAGACAGCATGTGGGGTTGGGGTAGCAGCTCCCCATTTGCAGAGGCCACCCCGTGTGGACCTCTTGTGGCTGGTCATCCAGGGGGACTGTGAAAGCGTGAATACTGTGCTCCCCTGGTTGGTCCCTGCCCCCCACGAGCAGCTCGCGCTTTGCTCCCTCTTGCTCCAGACTTAGAGCAAATTGTAAATCGGATTGGTCCACGCAGGCCAACCTTTGTCAAAAGCATATTTAAAAGGAGCATCACGCCAGGCTTTCTTCTGTCTCATTTCTTATTATATACAATACAAAGAACAGCGACTCTCCATTCTGGTAGAGTTGATTTCCAGTTCCACATCAGAAACTCTTTAAATTTGCAATGACTGCTTAATCTTAAATCCCGGAGGTATGTTTTAATCCAAAATTCAATCAAAGTGAGAAAGCTCCCTGGGCAGTGTGGCCTTCGATGTCAATCCCCTTTTATATATACATCGCTCAGTAAGGGAAATGAGAATGAGAGAGATGTTGTGTGCTGCATCAAAGACGGGGGTAATCGGATGATGTATGGTTGAGGCCATTCCTCTCTCAGATAAAAAATGGATTTTCCATTAAATCCAGAAGTGCTACAAGACCTCAGTGATGATCACCACCCCTGTTTCAACTGGGAAAGGTGATCTGTGCGTTTTCTTCCCTGGAGATGGAAACCCATATTCAGCTTTCAATAATTGATACGAACGATTTCACTTTGTCCTAAAGGAAACTAAAACCAGGCGTTCGAGGGGAAGGGGTGAGAGAGGGGATGAGATTCATTTCGGACCATCTGGCCCTGGGGACGGAGGGAAATTGAAGACCAAACAGAGACATGCACCCAGGAAATGCGTTTCTTGTTGCATTTATGACTTGAGGAGCGAGACCCCTTAAAGCAGAGTCGCCCTTTGGTTTCCTCCAGCTGTTTTCCCTGATCAAGGGGAAGGTAGACCCGCCTCACGGAAAACTCTAGTTAGGACTTGGAGTGCCAGCTTTCTGCTCAAGGTCTTCTCCCTCTGGCCTTGCAAAGGCCTTTGCGTGGAGTCTCAAATTCCCAACACACCATGGCCCAGAAAGCCCTCTGCAAACACATTCCATCGGATGAGAAATTCTGTAAGGGTGTTCCAGTTTCCTCCTAAGTCCTGAGAATCTCACAAGCCTGAGTTTGGCTTCTGAATATGATTCCCCATGAAAGCTAGGGCTTCTGGGATAACTGGCGAGGAGAAGGCAGTGGCGAGCATGGAGCCTTTTGTGTGGCCAGCAGGCCGGCACGGCCAACCCCCGGTTCTTCGCTGTCTCCGCCAGGGATGCATCTGGCTCAGGCTGGAACGAGGGGGTAAGGGGTAATCGGTCCGTAGAGAAACAGTCCTCAGACGCTGCCGTGTTTTTGAGTCACACAGAGAACCTGCTTACAATATGCACCCTCAGAGCTTCTGATGCAGTAGGTCTGGAGTAAGAACCGGAAAATCTGGTTTTTAGTGAACGATCCAAGTGATTCCGACATAGGTCATGCATGGGCCGGACTTCGAGGAAAACTGAACTTGATGAATGGTCCCAAGTGGCTACTGAACTCAGTTTAAATCAAAACTGGGCCTGAGATCTCACGACAGCACCACGTGGGGCCCAGAGCTGACCTCTAACTGAGTTGAGGCACCCAGGCGCTCTGCGTCCTCGGGGACCCCTGTCTCTCCACACTGGACAAGATCGTTCTGCCGCACACAGGAGTTGGAAACGTAGAACTGGAGAAATCACCTGTGAAAATCCCTTTAGAAAAGTTTCTCCACCTTTGAGATAATCCATTTTGTTCTCCCCTTCAGTGGGAACCACAAGCCTTCGAGGTCCATCTTCTGCGTCATTGGGCAGACATTCCACACCATTCCCTCCCCACCCCACGCCCAGACTTCACACCACAGGAGGGGGTCTCTGGGGAGCTGTCAGCTGCTGAAGGTATGGCTAGGGGGGAAAGAAGGATGTTTTTCCCCAAAGGAAAAAGGTCTTGAATGTCTAAAAACAAAATAAGGAGAATGTCAGGGAGCCCTTCTAATGTGCTTATTTTAAAAGTAAGCATAGCCTGAATGAAATAAAGTAGGTTAAGCTTTAAATAAGACCTGAAAAGCTTCTATAGTATTTGTTGGGGAGGAACACACTTTTCATTGAGAGAGAGGGATAGGGGGCAAGAAGTTGGATGGGGACGAGGCACCCACGTTTCGAGCCGTAGCAAGATGCACCATACAGAGAACGCGCCAGTCTTCTGGCTTAGTGATGGTCCCAGGCTGAACCTTGTGTGTACTCGTCGCTGGGATTGGAAGGTGACCACATGCACCTGCGAGACTGGTGCGCTAGGCCCTCAGGAGCCCACCTGCTGGGGGTGAGGGGTCTCCTGGACCTTACTCACCTCCTCCTCGGGGACGTGGGATTCTTACTCTTAAAGCCCAAGGTGAGGTAAGGAATTGGCTCAGCTTCATTCTTCCCCATGAGAACCTTCCACGAACTGGGTTGTCTCTCCCTGGCAGCTGGAACATTCCTCCGGCTCCTGAGCAAACTGTATCTGTGTCAATATTCTCCTCTCTGGTGTCCCAGCATCTGCAGGGGCTTGGGACCGCCAGCACTAGGGACTTAGGGACCTTCCCCCAGACTGTTCCTGCCATGCTCCTGGGCTGCAGTAAAGGTGGGATGCTTGACCACAGGGTGCCAAGTAGCTACGTACCAGGAACTGCTTAGCATGAGCTGAGCTCAGGGAGACCCACTAATCCTGGGGCACAGATGAGCCTGGTGGCGACTCACCGTCAGCTGGAGATGCCATATCTGGGACGAGCCTGAGCAGGACCAGAGGTGTGAGGAAGCTGCACGAGCAGGTCTGTCAGACCAGCTGGCTCGTCGTCCATCGGCTAGAACCTAGCACCATGTGAGGGGGTCTCCTAGGAGTAGTGGAGGGAGAAAAAAGCCTGCACTTGGTTTTCAGACAGATTGGTATTGGGAGCAAGCCCAAGATGGGTGCAGTGACATTATAGCCACACTGGAGGGTGTCCCTGAGGGACGGTTGCCAGGGAGTCTTCCCAATGGACAGAGTAGCATCTACCTGGTTTCTCTTGTGTGGAGGAGGAATGGCCTGAGGGGAACTACATACATGTCTTCCTGGTCATTAGCAAGTGGCCTGGACCGGGACATTTTGCTACCCATCATCTCAAGTCTGGCTTTACCATACTGGTGACCTTGGCCCCCAAAGGGGTAGACCCTTTCTGGGAGACCTAGCGAGAGTCCCCTTGGGCTTTGGAGTCCTTGTGCTTGGAGGCTAGAAGATGAAAAGGGTGAATGACCCTGGGCAGCAGGACACAGGCTGCTCTCACAGCAGACCGGGCAGGGAGGACATGCGTGCAATGCGGTGATCTGTGTGGGCACCTCTTGGAACTGCCTTGCCCCACTGTGATGGTGAGTGGGCAAGGATGGCCAGCCTGGCCTAAAATTCACACGGTTGCCAGGGGCACCGTTTCCTTGGAAATGAGCATTTGAGTCATAACCCGTGGATTAGGATCCTGGGGCTGCCTTATAGGACAGGGGCCTTGAAAGAGCAGAAATTCACTCTCTCACGGCGCTAGCGGCCCCAGCTAGAAACCAAGGTGTCATCATGGCCATATTTTCTTTGTCCACTCAAAGGGAGAATCCGTCCTTGTCTCTTCCAGCTTCTGGGGGTCCCAGCAATCATGGCGTTGCACGCACAGCCCTGCAGGCTCTGCTCTGGTCTCCACGTGGCCTTCTCCCTATCTCTGTGTCTCCTCTTCTTCTGAGAACAGTCACGCTGAACTCGGAGCGCACCTGACCCTAACGTGAGCTCATCCTACCTAATCAATCTGTGGGGACCTATTTCTACATAAGGCCACATTCACAGGTGCCTGGAGCGAGATCTTTCTGCGGGGACACAATTCAAACCACAACACCAGGTGAGCCCCCGAGAGCAGCAGAGGCGGTGGCTGAGGGGGCGGGAAACCTATACATGACCGTGAAGGAGGAAGAGGGGAGTCCTGAGTTTGCATTCCCACCCCAAGGGAGCGGCACCTCAAGGGCAACTGCAGGGACAGGACACGGTCTATTCCCTCCTTCTCAGTTCCCCCCAGAAGAGGCCCATGGAACCTCAGAGGATATTTCCTGAATGTGGATGGAGGTTCCTCAGGTGCCTGCAGCACTGTGAAGGTGTCCCGCTCGCTAGGACAACCTCCCTTCCAGAAGGAACTTGTTCGTCAGTTGGCTCGTGGTGTCCAGCTGTGAGAAGCTTTGCTGCACACGGTGAGGGTGAGCATACGGTTTCTGCCCGATGCTTCTGAGGGGCAGTGTTTGCTCCAAACCCCCCACTGGCTTGGCTGAGACTTATCAGATCTGCATCACAATTGGAGATAATACTCCATCTGTCTGTCTTCCTGTCTGTGGTTTGCCTTCCACAGGCAGCCTCCCTCCCCTGCGTCTCCAGAAATCTCTTGCCCTCCTGACTCTTCCTCAGCATCCGCTCCTGGAGGACGGAGGTGGCCGTATGAGCGTGGGAAACACATGCAACTCCTTCCCAGCTCCCTTCCCTGGTCTCTCCCTTTGCTCTGTCCTCTTTCCCTCTCTCTTGAGGCTCCGGGCGTGGGATTCTGTGTCCCACAGCAGAGAAAGATGCAGCACCAAATAATTATCCAGCTGAGGTTTGAGACCCCTGAAGGCAGCGTAGGTAATGTGTGTGATAGGAACACCAAGGTCCAGCACACCCTTACCACTGCCTTACATTCTGTATTCGGTCAAAATATCCCGGGGACTTCATCCAGAATTTCCTTTCCTTGGACACAAACATCCCTAGAAGGAAAACAGTATTGTGCTTTGGTTACCAGGAAGGTATACTTAGTGTGAATGGAAGTTTAATCCGGAGGCAAAACCTAAACCCATAAAGTAAACCTTAGAGTAGACAGGCTGTGCGGACATCTTGCTGATTGTTGTTACTGTTTTAGGTAGGTGGGGTTTAAGAAAATTAATTTGAATACCATCATGCTACTTTTTTTTTTTTTTAAGAGATTCTTTTATTCATTTTAGAGAGAGAGAGAGAGAGGAGAGTGTGGAGGCAGAGGGACAGAGAGAGAGAGGGAATCCTTAAGCGGACACCTGCTGAGCACAGAGCCTGATGCGGGCTCAATCCCATGACCCTAAGATCATGACATGAGCTGAAACCAAGAGTCAGGCGCTAAACTGTGCCACCCAGGCTGCCCCTAGTCCTGCTACGTTTTGTTGGATGCATTGATCACTACCTGGTAATGGAACTGAACTGAATCAGAGCCCACCAGGAATGTCCTGGAGATACTCACTGTCAAAGGCAACCATGACCTTCTCTGTCCTACACACTGTCTCCCTGGCCATCACTCATTAGCTCCCTGGTGTTTGAGCTCCCCTGAGTAAAATATATTGTGAAGACAACAAGACTGAAATCACTGAAATGATGCTACGTGGCCCAAACTCCAGTGATAACATGACAGCTGAATGGTATTTCTGACTCTAGTCGGGCTGGATAGGCTCTGCTCCGGAGAGAGCCCTGTGATTGCTTCCCTGATCTGTGATCTTCAATGGCAGGAAGGGACAAGGGGGGAAGCTGTTGAGACCACTCACTTTGGGAGTAATTGCTGTGATTAGCATCACCAAAAACAAAGGGTGCTGAATGGCGATACCAGTCACCTGCTGGTCAGTCCACCTCTCTGGTCCCTGGGAGGACATGCGGCATGGCAGGCTGTGGTAGGCAGCCGTTAGCTTAACTGGGTGGTAGCCCCACCCCAGTGGCTGTGGGACTTTCATGGAGGGGACCAGCACAGCCTCTGGCTTTTGATATGTGGTTGCTGACCTACAGATGTTTTCTTCTCTCCCTCCTTTTTGACTTGACTTATTAAGTTACAATTCACGCATTGTACAACTTACCCATCGACAGTGTTTAATTCAGTGATTTTTAAAAAAGATTTTATTTATTTATTTGACAGACAGAGATCACAAGTAGGCAGAGCGGCAGGCAGAGAGAGAGGAGGAAGCAGGCTCCCCGCTGAGCAGAGAGCCCTACTCGGGGCTCGATCCCAGGACCCTGAGATCGTGACCTGAACTGAAGGCAGAGGCTTTAACCCACTGAGCCACCCAGATGCCCCCAATTCAGTGATTTTTAGTACACTCGTGGATGTATGCAAACATCACCAGTCAATTCTAGAACATTTCATCATCTCAGAAAAATATCCTGGACCCGTTAGCCCTCCATCTCCCTAACCCCCGATCCCCAACCCCCACAAGCCCTAAGAATCCACTAGTCTACTTTCTGTCTCTATAGGGTTCTTGGTTATGGACGTAGAATATAAATAGAACCATGAAGCATGTGTTCCTTGGTGATGGGCTTCTTTGCACTCAGCACGTTTCCAAGGTTCATCCGTGTCCTAATGAGTGCCAGTACTCTCTGCTCCTTTTATGGCCAGATGGTGTTCCACTGTACAGATGTAACGCATTGGCTTATCCACTCATCAGTGGTTGGACATTAGGGTCGTTCCACTCTGGCTTTTATAAATAACACATTATCATAAGCACTTCTGTACAAGTTTTTACATAGCCATGTTTTCATTTCTCTTGGGTATATACCTCGGAGTGAAACCAAATACATTGTTCTTGGGTCATCAGTAAGGAATGGAAAAAACCAACTTATCTTCAGGAAGTGAGGACAGCGGCTCTCATTCTCTGTTTTGCCCCATAGCCGTGTGGACTCTTCAGTTGTTTGTCCTCAGATAGTCCACAGAAACCTTAAACATCTCAACACAACCCCGCGCTGGCCCATAATATTGACGACAAAATGCTCACTGAATCTGATGAACGGAAAGGAGTCATTTCCCTAAATGCCCCAGTAACTCACATGGGAGCCAGAAGATAAGAGATAAAGCCCCACGAATGTTTGGGGCCTGCCATATCAGTGTAGTTTGTGGGATTTCTCCTGTAAGGTGAGTGAATGAATAGTTTTGAACTGTGGCCCACTTACGGTTGAGAAAGAGGCACTGGACTTCATACGCCTCTTCAGGGTTTGGAAGCGGCACGTTACACTCTGAGGAATGTTCCTTGCCCCAGGAATTGGGTGAGTGGGGAGGTAGTCACTGTCAACAGGGGCTCAGCTGAGAGTCCGGGCCAGGGTGTAAGCTGTCCTGTCACTTGAGCCACTGAACCTGTTAAGGCTGGGGGTGCGAGAGGTAGCCATGTCGGGTACGGAAGCTCCGTGAACCTCACGAGCGTGGTAGAGGAGCTGTGGCATGGGACCCCAGGAGCAAGGTTACACCGTCTGTTGAACAAACAGCTCCCCAAGGGTAAACGTGGTACAAAGTTGCTATGCTTCTGCCCTCTGTTGTCATGTCTTTGAGTGACGTAATAGGATTGGTACCTAAGCCGATGACAAGCATGCATGGGCTGGACCTGAGGGGGCAGCTTGTACAGACCTTTGTCCCGTGGGAGTACTTTATATGAGACCCAATGAGACACTTCCCAGTAGAGAATGCAATTCTGGAAGCAAATACAGGTTGTCTCCCACTAGCTTATGCTGCCGGTCGTATCACCAGGTCTCCTTGAGGTAGGAGGCATGTCCCAAGTTTCAAAGTGACTGTACGGCTGAGGGCAGACACGGTTCTGTTCCTTCGCGTCTCTTCCATCAAACACTACTCTCGATGGTGAGCTGGGCGCTGCTCTTAATTGACTTAACGATAAGTTGGCTGTGTGGACCAGGACAGGATGTCTCTGCAGGCATTCTGCCCATCTTGGTTGAACCTTCTGCAAGATATAAACACTATTTCTTTCCAAGGAGGAGGTATAATCAAACATTCAATCTATTCCTTATTCATGAGAGGTTAGTTTCAGTTTGCACAGAGCTCTACTGGAAATTACATTTGTACCGTTGTCAAGGTTGACTTTCTGGGGAAAGCAAAGGAGTGGTGTTGGCCAGAACTCTTTTTCGCATGGGACTCCAACTTTAATTTCCTTAATTAAAAATGGTAACCTATTAGGTGACTTGACCGAAGCTTCCAGGGATAGAGTCAGGCATGGCTGGATCTAGGAACTCACAGAATTAATCCATTCACGGTGTCTCCCTTCCCATTTCCCTTCTGTCTCTCTTTACTTCAAAGACTTTATTTTTGTAGGTTTGGGTTGTTCCACTTTATAGAACTTGGTGGGTAGAGGCTAGTGCTGGCTCTCTTACTGTCAGCAGTTTCAGCAGAAAGAGGATTTTATTGCCCTGAACTCCATCATTATGTCCCTAAATTGGAACCACGCTGGGTCCTGTGTCATCCTGCCTAGGGAACTGGGTGTTTGGTTTGTCCACGCCTGGGTGCATGTCACCCCTGCAGCAGAGGCGGAGAGAGCCATATCCGAGCAAGGGACGCAGAATGGGGGAAAGGCGGTGTTCCAAAAGGCCACTCACTCTTTATCAGAAAAAGGGAAAAGGGATCCTGGGCAGGCAACACATCCAGTGCCCACTGCAAGCAACCCCCCACATCAGCTGTGTTCGGAGGCTTTATCTTTAAGTCTGAGCAGATTACTAATGATTAGAATGCCTCGGGGGAAGGCTCATCTTATTTCAGAAAGACCACTTTCAAGTAGCAGCTTTTGACTCTAATCAGTTTGCTAATTATAATTATTTTCATTAAAGCAGGTGCTCAAGAGCCTTCCACTTGGCCACACATTGTTAATGGCTTGAGTTATTGCATGTGGCTGGGAGCTTTTAAAGTTATATTTCTTGCCGAGTATTTGATCAATAATTTGAAGCAATTAGGGGCAAGTTCACCTTAATGGAGTTTTGCTGTGTCTCTGCTACTTTTCCTTCTTTTATTCTGTGAATGTGAAAGTGCCCAGTGGCTACCTTGGGGAGCCTGCACTGGGCTTGACTCACATGTTGGTGCTGATGTTACTGTGACCATGTAAATCCTATTTAGAGTTGGGCTTTGTGGCATGGTGTAGTTTCTTTTTCTTTCTGGTATCGGATAGCTTCCTTCCTTCCTTCTCTTCCTTTTCCCTCCCTCCATTCATCCCTCTCTCCCTTCCTTCCTCATTCCTCCTCATCCTCCACTTCTACCTCCTTCTTGTTCTTTCTTTGTTGCTATAGGTACTTATCACTAACTCAACCCCAAATTCTCTCCCCATTGTGCAAATCTCCTCTCAATATATTAGTGGGCACTTGGCAGGTATCACTTTTGTCTTCTTAAAGAAGTCACTGCTGGAATCTTCTCCAGGTAGGTGCTGTCCTCTTTCTCTGGTTTCTATGAAAGGAGAAGAAAAGAATTCAGAGCCAGAGGGACAGGTAGTGGATGGCTGGGGCTCTTATCCAAGTCTCTGAAAACGTACACACTTGGCCCAGAAGTTAGCTTTTTGTTAAATATGGCTCATTCATTGTGATTTTGTCTTTTCTTATAAACCAAAGTGTCTCTAAGCACATCAGTATTTGGCATCCCATTAATTCCAAATCCCTATTGACTTTTCCCACATCTTCTGCGGGATGGTTGGTGGTGTACACACTGACCACGAAGCACCTTCTTGATATTCGGAGATGAACTTCCATCAGTTTTCAGTAATTTATGAGTGGGAAAGAGGGTGTTTGTCTGTCTGTTCCCAGTGCATTTGTAATTCATGTGTGTGGCAGTTTGATATAAATCAGGATATTTGATTTCCAGTGATATTTCACTAGTCACACATCCGAAAGGGGAAGAGAAGATAATGTACCTAGAATTAGAATAAATCCAAAATCTTTTTTATCATGTTTGACTCTATTCAGAACTGACTCACCTGTAACGTTGCATCTGATCCTCAAAAAGCTCTCGAGGTTTGGTAAGAAGATTTGGCGTGGTTCCTTAGGGTCAAAGATATTAATGGGTCCACATTCAAGGTCAGTCAGTGCCCGAGATCACACCACTGCTTTCCGTATTTGGTTCTCGAAGAATCCTTGATGTGAACACTGTCCCTATAACACGTCCTCAAAGGTAGGAGAGGAACCACGAGATATTACTATTTCCACCCCATGGACCTGTGGCGGGCAGGCTTGAAGGCGAGGTTGGGCCAAGGACAAGGTCAGCCGCTGCGGAATGATGGGGCTCTTTTGACCTAGGGATGTTGAAAACTGAGTCACGGGGGGCTGAGCCAGAGTAGTTTTGTTTCAGAAGTGTTAGCTGAATGTAAACTTTCAAAAAAATATTGACATAAAATCTCATCACATAACATTGATTACGTTAAGTGCATGAGTCACTGACTTCTAGTACAGTCACATCACTCTGTGACCTCCACCGCATTCAGTGCAAAACCATTTTCATGACCCCAAAAGGAAACTGTGCCCATGAGGCAGTTAGCTCCCATTCTCCCCTTCTGCCCCCAGTCCCTGGCAAGCGCCGGTCCGCTTTTCGTCCTGGTGCTTTACCTGTTGTGTATATTTCATGGAAGTGGGATCACATGACAAGTGATCTTTCACGACGGCTTTCACTCAGTGTTGTGGTTTGGAGGCTTGTCTGTGTTGTAGCCTACAGAGGGACTTCCTTCCTTCTGATGGATGAAGAAGACGGCATCGTATGGACATGCCACAGGTTTTTTACCCCTCCATCCACTGATGGTCACTGGCTTGTTTCTACCTTTTGTCTACTGTGAATGGTGCTGCTACGATCATGTGTGTGCATGCATTTGAGTCCCCGTTTTCAACTCTTTGGGTATATACTCAGGAGTGGGGTTTCTGGATCATACAGTATTCTATATTTAATTCTATATTCTATGTCTTATAGAATATATAAAATATATTTTATATAAAAACATATTTATAAATGTATAAAAACATATAAAATATATTTTAATATATAAAATATATCCTATATTTTAAGTAGGATCCATGCTTAGCGTGGAGCCCACCATGGGGTTTGAACCCACGACCCTGCTATCAAGACCTGAGCTGAGATCCAGAGTTGGACGCTCAACTGACTGAGCCACCAGGCGCCCTCTATATTTAATTTTTTAAGGGACCACCCAGCTGGTTTCTACAGTGGCCGCACTGCGTGTGATTCCCACCAGCAGTATATGAGGCTTTGAACTTGTCCACATCCTCACCCACACTTGTTATTTTCAATTTTTTAAAAATTACAGCCATCGTAGTGGGTGTGACACGGCAACTTTGTGTGGTTTTGACCCGTGTTTCTCCCATGAATGGGGCCGAGCTCCTTTTCGTGTGCTGCTCTGGTGTCTGGGTGTCCTCTGACATACTGTCATCTTACCGTCTGAGGAAGCGTTCTCACGATGTGAGAAGCCCCGGCCCCTGGCTTTGCTCTTCGCCCGGTGACCCATGAGTAGGTGCGGGGTAAAGGGGAGGTGGGTGTGTGGGAAATAAGCGAACCGGTCCTAATCGTTCCCTCCACTCAGCCCTGCTTTGCTTTTACTGGACGGGCCGCTTTGAAAACGCTATTCCGCACCGGCGGGGTGTCTCAGCTTTTCTAAAGCCCACGCGCTGTCTTCTCTGACTCTTTGGGGATCTGGCCTCCCTCCAAACAGCCGTGTGCTGAGGACAGAGCTGGGCACAGCTGCGCCTGGTAATGAAGCCCGGGTCCCTCGAGCTGCCCACGACACTGTTCAATAAAGAGAGCCTCCGAAGTCAGGCTGTAGGCTTATCCCGCGTCCTTTTCCAGCTCCTCACGGGAAACTTCAACGCTCGTTAGCTCTTCCAGAGTCTTGAGCCAACAATTTTAGACAAACCATGAATCTGCTGTGGGCCAGTGCGTGGTGTATGCTCGGCCTCAGAGGGATAGTGGATACAAACCCCGAAGTTAACTCCCGCCTTCTCCTGGAGAGGCCCTTGGACCATGACACGCCGCTCCTCACAAACCTGCCGTGGCTCTCCCTTCCCACGATCCGTGGGTATTCCTGCCAGCAAGACGTGGCCCTGCCCACCCCCTCAGCAGCTCCCAGCCCCTGGGCCCCATCACACGGGTGGTTCTGCCTCAGCCCTGCAAGTGACGCTTGGGGACACACCAGAGCCAGCCTCACACCTGCTGCTGTCCTTCCCCCTTCCTCGTCCTTCTAGGACGAGGCTATGAGAGGCTGTGAGAGAGGCCTTGCCTTACCCACTTATCAAAAACAATACACCTCTTCCTTTGGATTTTGTTAGTGGAAAATTTATGCTGCTACTTGTTGAAAGAGGAAGGAAATCTTATTGAGGACCGATGCGATAGGGGTCCAGGGTTACGACAGGGAGAGCAGTTGGGCTCATCTGCGAACACAAGGACAAGTGAGCGTTTATAGGTAAGCAGAGGGTCAGGGCGGGGTCAGTGGATGGAAAGTGAGTAAGAGGAGATGTCGGGGGGGTGGGGGATGGCCCAGGTATGCTGCTGACCTCATGCGATTCCTGCCGCAGGCAGGCCAGGGAGACTGGGTGTCAAGGCTGAGGGATTCTCTTTCTAGGACCTTAGCAGGATTCTTGCGAAAAGTAGGTTCTGCACATCCAGCAAGGATGGGGCCGGAGGGCCAGGTCTAATTGGAAATGGGGTGAGAGGAGCCTGACCGAGTTTGATAAGGAGAAAGGCTTTGACATTCCTCATGGTCCGGATCCCTGGGGGTTTCGTTTACTGGCCTGATCACCATCTACACCGTTAATGCTTGCAACGGAAGCGTTGGTGCATGCACGGTGGGAAGTTGTCCAGAGTCATGCGAACGTGGAACGTGGGCCCTTTCTTGCGCAGCGGGTGCACACAGAAAGCGGATGGGGCTCAGGTGGGCTCTGTAAGAAGTCCGCCTACCTGTTAGTCTCAGCAGCTCACCTGTAGGACCGCGGACACATCATCGGGGTCCACATCCCATGGTCCTTGGCGTAGGGAATTCCTTGGCAGGGCGAGGCTTCTGCAGCGATGGAAGCTGTTAGCTTTTCCATCTCCCATTTCGTGCTGACATTGCCTATCTCCTGTCTTTCTCAGGCAGCCTTGGGACTGTGCAGAAATTCAAGGAAACTCACCGGGGACCTCTACTGTAGTACAGGCTGGGCAGAGATGACAGAATTGAAGCAGGGGTTCAGGGGGAGCCTGTTTGATCCACGACACTGGTCACGCTTATGTCGTGATAGCTCGACAGTCAAGGCTTCTTGAGGAATTTAGTTTCCAGCACTGTTGGAAACTGGACTCGAGCAAGCTTGGATCGTACGTCCCCTTATCCCATGCTTGTTCCTGACATCCAGAATTCTGCAGACACTCCTGGGAGCCCGGTGCGGGCTGGGCTAATGCAACGTTAGCCGCAGTGCAGAGGTTTTCTGTGCTTTTTTGAGAACAAGGCCATGAATCTCCACAGTAAGCTCCAGCTCTCTCAAGTCTCGAGAGCCCGATGCCTGTATTTCACAGTAACTTCAGGTGGGAAAATGTCTTCTGGCACTTTTATTTGAGAGGAAATGGGCTGCAAGGTCAAATGCAGTTTCCATCTGACCATGAGAGTCATCAGAGCTGGTGACTGCCCACGTGATTTATGAGAACTTCGGCCAGAAACATACCCTTTATTAAACAGCTTTCTTGCCCACCCCTGGATTGCCAGAAATACCGTCTTGGTACCTTGAGTCAAGGCAAATGTGTTCTCTGGAGCAGCCGTCATGGGCCAGCCTGCACTCCTCGTTTGTTTTAAAGATGTGGTCTTTGAAGCCCTGTGCTAGGCCTGGGAGGGCAGGTCTATGGAAGCCAGGTGTCCGGCCCTCCAGTCTGCAATTTACATCTGGTTAGCCACGGTCCTAGCAGGCTGTCGGGCTCATCTGCGAACACAAGGACAAGTGGGCTTCAGCCTCCAGAGTCCCTGTGGGTTAGATTAGGAATGGTTAAAGGGCAAAGAGAGGATGGAGGCCCACCATTCTACTGGCGTCATGACTTGGACTAGTTTAGATGCCTTACAAAAGTGGAGTCATGCTGTATCTATCCTTCCCGGCCTTATTTTGGTCAACACGATGTCCTCCAAATTCATCCACGTTGTCACCGATGGCCCAATTTCACTCTTTTGAAGGGATGAATAATATTCTATTGTATATACCACACCTTCTTTATCCGCCCGTCCACCAGTGGATGCTCAGGTCGCTTCCATATCTCGGCTATCGTGAGTAGTGTTGCCACGAACACAGGAGTGCAGATAGCTGTCTCTTAGAGATCTCGGTTTCAACTCTTCTGGATAAACACCCAGAAGTGGGATTGTTGCATCATATGGTAGTTCCATTTTTAATTTTTTGAGGAACTTTCATACTGTTTCCCACAGCAGATGCCCCATTTTGCACTCCCACTAACTGTACAAAGGTTCCACTTTGTCCACGTCCTCTTGGTGATAGTCATTCTGACAGGGGTGAGGAGGTATCTGGTTGTGGTTTTGATTTGCATTTCTCTGATGACTAGTGATGTTGAACACCTTTTTGTGTACCTGTTGGCCATTTATATAAAAGCCTTCTTTGGAATAATGTTTATTCAGTTCCTGTGCCCATTTTAAAATCAGATTGTATTTGTGCTCTGAAGTTATATGAATTCTTTATATATTTTGGATCTAACCTCTTATCAGATAATGTGATGTGCAAATATTTTCTCCCATTGGGTAGGCTATCTTGTTTTGTTGTTGATTTCCTTCACTGTGCAGAAGCCTTTTGGTTTGACATAGTTCCACTTTTTAATTTTTACTTTTGTTGCTTGTGCTTTTGGTGTAAAATCCAAGAAATCATTGCCAAGACCCATGTCAAGGAGCTTATCTCTCATGCTCACCATGTTTTCCTTTTAAGGGTATTTAAAATATATATATACTTAAGAGGCCCTGGGAGGCTGGCCACAGCCCTCACTGAGTGGTCTCTTACAACTGCAAATGTGGGCGTCTCTCTCTGGGATCAGTAACCTTTCTTCTTGACAGTTCCGGCGTAGGTGTGGTAAAAGCTCCTTGCTCCTGCTGGCCACCTCCTCCCACACACACCTTCAGCTCCACTGAATTACAAATAGTCAGTCACACTCCTTGAATGCACTGTGTGTATTGAGCTGGGATCCTGAAGGATATATTTGAATATCATTATGGATGCATAGGTC
Organism: Enhydra lutris kenyoni; assembly: GCF_002288905.1. Lineage (NCBI taxonomy): Eukaryota > Metazoa > Chordata > Mammalia > Carnivora > Mustelidae > Enhydra > Enhydra lutris. The sequence continues at coordinate 28,259,317 of NW_019154121.1, forward strand.
TATAATTTTCCTTTGAGCATCACTTTAGCTAGATCTCACAGATTGTTATGCAGTGTTTTTAACATCCTTTTTTTCTCAAAATCTTGTAAATTGGGTTTCTACTAAAAGTATGATATACAACATTAAGTTTGTTAGGATTATTTGTGTAGGCATTCTGTATATTTAATTTTTAGTCTGCTCGACCCGTTTGGGTCCCAAGTGTCATATTCCCCATTATCTTTTGTTGTGTCTGGCTTATGGATGTTATTGCTGTGTTTTTGGGTTCATAGCCATCAGTCACATTATTAACTTTATTACATCAGTTACATTATTAACTGTGAAGTATAGGATTTATATATATTATGCTTCTTTTCCCATTTAATGCTCTGAGGCCTGAATCCTATCTTGTTGGATATCAAGATCCAGGGTACTACTACTTGTGTTTAAAAAATTTAGACTATTTAATTTAAATTCAATTAGCCAACATACAGTACATCATTAATTTCAGATGTAGAGTTCAGTTATTCATTAGTTGCATATAACACCAAGTGCTCATCACATCACGTGCCATCCTTAATGCCCATCACCCAGTTATTCCATCCCCCACCACCTCCCCTCCAGCAACCCTCAGTTTGTTTCTTAGAGTTAAGAGTCTCTCATGATTTGTCTCCCTCTCCAATTTCTTCCTAGTTTCCCTCCCTTCCCCATGATCTTCTGCACTGTTTCTTATATTCCACATGTGAGTGAAACCATGTAATCATTGTCTTTCTCTGATTGACTGTATCACTCAGCATAATACCCTCCAGTTCCATCCATGTCAATGTAAATGGTAAGAGTTCATCCTTTTTTATGGCTGAGTAGCATTCCATTGTATATATACACCACATCTTCTTTACCCATTCATCTGTCGATGGACATCTGGGTTCTTTCCACAGTTTGGCTATTGTGGACATTGCTGCTATGAACATTGGGGTGCAGGTGCCCCTTTGGTTCTCTACATTTGTATCTTTGGGGCAAATATGTGATAGTGCAATTGCTGGGTTGAGCCCTGGACTTTAAATCTCAAGATACCTGCCATTTTATTATTTATTTGTGGCTTCCCCCAACCACACATCTGCCTTCTTGAGTAACCTCCATATTGTCTTCCAGAGTGGGTGTCTGGCTCACATTCCCACTGGCAGTGTAAGGGTTCCCTTTTCTCTGCATCCTCGTCAACACCTGTTGTTTCCTGACTTGTTAATTTGGCCATTCTGACCTGTGTGAAGTGGTATCTCATTGTGGTTTTGATTTGTATTTCCATGATGCTGCGTGATGTTGAGGAAACAGTCAACAAAACTAACAGGCAGCCCGTGGAATGGGAGATGATATTTGCACATGACATATCAGATAAAGGGCTAGTATCCAAGATCTCTAAAGAACTTATCAAACTTAACACCCCAAAAACAAATAATCCTGTCAAGAAATGGGCAGAAGATGTGAACAGACATTTCTCCAAACAAGATATACAAATGGCCAACGGACACATGAAAAATTGCCCAAGATAATCTTTTGAGAAACTTTTCCAAGCAGGACAAACAATATGTCATCTGCAGAAAAGGAACATTTTATTTCTTTCTCTCTAGTGTTTGTAACTTTTATTTCTTTTTCTCTTCTTATTGCCCTGGCTATCATCTCTGATGTCATGTTGGATAGAAGAGGTGACCATAAATATTATTTGATTTAAAAGATACTTACCCCCCAAAAAACCCATACACACACCTTATCAAGTTTGATGACTTTTCTCTACTGCCACTAGATTCCTTAAGTGTTTTTTATTTTATTTTTTATTTTTTTAAAAGATTTTTATTTATTTATTTGACAAGCAGAGATCACAAGTAGGCAGAGAGGCAGGCAGAGAGAGAGAGATAGAGGAGGAAGAAGGCTCCCCACTGAGCAGAGAGCCTGATGTGGGGCTGGACCCCAGGACTCCGGGATCATGACCTGAGCCAAAGGCAGAGGCTTTAACCCACCGAGCCACCCAGGTGCCCCAAGTGTTTTTATTTAAAAAAAGGTAGTTAATGGGTATTTAGTTTTATCAAATATTTTCCTTCACTTATTAATGATCATATACATTTATCCTTTTATCTAGTAAGTAACAAATTATATTAAGAATGACTTTTTAAGACTTCTTGTCATAAACCTTAACTGACTATTATATATACACAGATTTTGGGTTCATGCTATTTTTTAAATTTAGAAAGTATCTATGTGCAAAAGTGGTTTTGTCCTCTAATTTCTTTTCTTGCACATTTACTGAGCAATTTATCTGTTAGCATCTCAGGGGAATGTCAAACAGGCAGTTGGTGTACTATTTTGGTTTTGGTTTTCAACTGGTAGTGGATGCAATGGGAAATTGATACCCATTGCTGAGGCACCGCAAAGCATCTCCTCTTCCATCTGAAGGCAGAGATGTTCACCATCTAACTAACCCTAACCTTTTGTGTTCTTTTTATACAGCATATAGTTGGATTGCGTTAGATTAACTGTTCTGCCGGTCTAATTCCGCCTTTTTAACTTGAGATTTCGATCCATTTACATTTAATATAATTACCGATAAGGTAAGATTGGCACCAGCTACCTTGAGATTTGTTTTCTGTGTGTCCATTGTTGCTTTCTTCTGTGATAAAAATCTATTTTTCTTGTGTAGAATTATAATTCTCTTATTTCCTTTGCTGTATATTTTTGAGTTATTTTCTTAGCAATTGCCCTGGGGGACCACCCATTAACCTCTGGATTTGTAAGATACAGTTCAGACAAATACAAATTTAGCTTTAATAGTACAAAAAAACTTCCCTTCTGTATGGCTGTAACCCCTTTTATGTTGTTGTTTTCACAAATTACATCTTTATATATTGTGGACCAATCAATCTGATTCATAATTATTGCATCAGGCAGTTATATTTTAAGACAAATAGGAAAAAAATGATTTGCAAACAAAAAATATATTTATACTATCTTTTATAATTACCCATGTAGTTATCTTTACTGGTGCTCTTTATTTCTTGATGTGGATTTGAGTTACTGTAAGTGTCCTTTTGTTTCGGTCTGAAAGAGTCTCTTTAATATTTATTTAATAGAGCAGTTCTGATAACAACAAACCCTTTTAATTTTCTCCTCCATTTTAAAAACAGCTTTATTGAGATGTAATTCACACACTATACAATTCACTTTTTCAAAATGTACATTTCAATTTTTTTTAAGATATTCACAAGTATGTGCAATTACCACCACCGTCAATTTTAGAATGCCTTCATCATCTCAAGGAAAAGCTCCATACTCTTCAGTACTCATGCCGCTAGATACTGATAATCTGTAAAGTTTAGGAAGAACTGATTTGGTCCAACTCTGATTTGAATTCCATTTGATGATTGGGCTTACATTGGAGGATGTATAAAATCTTATTCATCTTTTCTATGTTCCTAGAATCTCTGCTAAAGGAAGAACATCACGGTTAGTCATGTGAGCAAGACAACATCCTTACCAGGTGGCTTCCTCTAGTCTGTTGTCACTCTTGCAGGATAAGCAAGCAGGAAGAAGAGTATATGGTCACAGGTTTACTTGGCTGAATTGAGTCAGTGCTGCTCTAACAGTTTTCTCAATGGGATGCTATTGGTATTTTGGGCAGAACAACTCTTATTGGATCGGTCTAGCCTGCATATTTCAAAGTGTCTAACATCTCTGGTTCCCTCACACTAATATCAACTTTTCCCCACCATTCTGTCCCAAACAATAACCCCACACCCCTAAAGTTTCTAGATGTTCTCTTGGTGTAGGTACCAACCTCTAGCTACTCCCTTTTGTCAACCACTGAAAAATACCCATGGGTTTGGCAAATGATGGATATATCTTCTCAGGAACAGAGCTTGGGAGCAATTTGAGAGATGTGTATGACTCCTTCCTCCCTGTACTTTTTAAAAATTTTTTAAAAAGATTTTATTTATTTATTTGACAGACAGAGACCACAAGTAGGCAGAGTGGCAGGCAGAGAGAGAGGAGGAAGCAGGCTCCCTGCTGAGCAGAGAGCCTGATGCGTGGCTCGATCCCAGGACCCTGAGACCATGACCTGAGCCGAAGGCAGAGGCTTTAACCCACTGAACCACTCAGGCACCCCCTCCCTGTACTTTTTTTACTCTTCAGTTTTTCCTGGGTCATTGAAATTGACTTAGGATTAAAGTGATATGGAAATACATTGACTTTGTCCCATCATTCAGGGTAAAAACTGTTGAGCCCTGGACTTTAAATGTCAAGATACCTGTCATTTTATTATTTTTTTGTGATTTTCCCCAACCACACATCTGCCTCACCCTTGTTTTTAATTGCAATGCTCCTGAAAGATTCAGAAATCCCCGAGGGTAGATATTTTTCATTTGGGATGGCAACATCAACTCAAGACCTTTTGTAATATTAGTGCTTTCAGAATAATGAAGTCTTGAATTTTCTCACTCTCATTAAAATCAACCACTGAAACAGAGTTTAATGCCTTCAAACTTTGCCCTTCCATCAGGGAAGTTACAGCAGCTCAATAGTACTGTCTGTGATTTATTTCTGTAAGGTGTGTAAAGAACTTTATATGCTCGTACTTTATCTTCCATTAATCTGGTAATTTGCTGTCACTGTCCCATCTCCCCCGGGGGAGACATAGGCTTCGGAGATGCAGTACCTCACAGATGTTCACACATTTACATGAATGTGGGCAGGCTTGTTTTCTGGAAGCTCGCTGCTTCTTGGAGAATTAAAGGATTCTTGTCTTTTTCCTGCTCGGAGAAGAGCCAGCCATCGCTGGGCCCACTGGACTCATGTTACCAAGAATACTGTATGATTTATCCTATTGAAAATATTCAATTTCTCCCTTATGGGGGCGACTCAGTTAACAGACATACCTCCAATCAACATATCTTACAATATTACTGAACACACGGGACACATGTAAAACCAACCATTTCAGTTCCAAGGTCCTGAGCATCTGTTTGGGCTGTTCTACTTGCCTAGAATACCTTGCTTCTTTCTTCCTACTGAAAACATTTCTGACACAGATTTCAAGGACTGATGTAAATTCTACTTGTTCTTTTAAATTCTGTCTGGTATGACATCCTTTACCAAGCTTTTTTACTGAGTGTACTTACTGACATCACATCTTTGCCGTCCACTTGAACGTTGACAACAGCGTGTCTGAGGAGACAACCTCTGTCTACGCCCTGGGAGCGCGAGATGGCTTCCATGCTCCTTGTGGAAGGTGGCAGAGGAGACACCAAGTGAGGACTCATTTGTGGATTGTACAAAATTCCAGAAAGCACTTTATCTTCTCAGGTCAGAATTCAAGCCTGCTTTCTTTATATCGTTAGCTCACCTCCCCAACACGTATCTGTGATGTTGTCTTGGGAAGCATACTGGGCGGCAGTCGGCCTAATGAGGATGGAAAGCACTTGTGCGTGTTTGGAACCAGAGAGCTGTGTGCTGTCACAGACATATTTGCCTGCCTCCCTTTTATCTATGGTCTTCACTTTAATTTGTTTTTAATTGCCTATTTAGCATACCTAGCAATTAAGGTGAAATGGCTCTTTGACAAATGTGAGAGCTTTTTAATTAGTGCTAATTGCTTTTGTTAATTAAAAGTAATGCTTTATATTGTGTTATTGGTATTCTCGTATATACAACTGAATTAATGACTTCCAATCAATCCTACCTCGAAAGGACTTTCCTTTGCAATCGTTGGGACTTCAGGGCGTGCTGCTTCTGCAGAGTGAACAAAGGCGCGTAGGACTTCAGGATAAGTGAGGAGGGAGACAGGGAGTGATTGTGCAAGGTGGCTTCGGTGGCTGGCTCAGCCTTTCCCCATAGATGTGGAAGTTCCTCCCTGAGGTGTGGTCTGGGCTGCGGCACCAGGCAGGGTTCCAATGAGAAGGGACACTCTCACCTTGCGGTAGTCTGAGGTTAATCTAATACTGGGGCTATAAAAGTGGGGCCGGGTAAAAGGAGTTGCAGCAAGACCTTTACCACCCTTACATCAGAGGGACACAGGGAGGGCATGTTTACTAGAACCTGGATGCTGGAATAATTAGAAGCTTAGGCAGACTGCTTATAGAAGATCAGGGGCCGTCGGGTGGGGGATGTATCCAAACGGAAGCAACCTTGCAGGGATGGAGCCAGGAGACTGATAGCCCGTCCGCACTTGACTTTTTGTCTCTGAACACTTGCTAGGGGCCCCCTTGGCTGAATCCCACCAAGTCGGAGGGTAAGAGAGCCCATCGGTGAAATTTGTGCAAGTCAGACTTCTGGGGCAGCGGGCAGAGAGGAGAGTGGATCTGTAAAGCCAAATGGAGTAGATCTGAGCCGCCTGCTGTATTTATAGCAAATATACCTAACTTCTAGGCCAACTTGGACCTTGTGGTCCCTTTGGGGAGGGACTGGGGGAATTCTCCCTGGGTGTACTTACCATTGTGTTGCAGGTCCTTTCCCGTCGGGACCGGCCTTCCTTCAGTCAATGTGTTTCCAGTTTGAGAAGTGGCTTAGTGAGGAAGCAGGGAAAGAGATCCTTGTGTTTTGTTGGGCAGCTGTTCTCCACTTCCCGAAGGTCAACCATATCTAATTTCTACCGGTTGTGTGGGTGTGGAGTACTGTATTTAGGGGCCTGTCCCTATTCCTGCCAGGGGTGTCCTCACCCGCTAACCATCCCCATAGCTCGCTCTCGGCCAGGCTCCTGGAGGCCTCCTTGACCTTGCTGCTCATTATGATTGGCCTATCCTGCTACTCACGGGTAGTGCCACTCATCCCCATTGCAAATAGGGAGGCTAGTCCTCCAAGGGCATTGGCGATCAGCAGCCCTGGCCTATGGAGGCAGCCACTACATCACTCCTCAGTTGTCCTGGTTCCCTTCCACCATGTATTTTATTTTATTTTTGTATTTTATTTATTTAATTTATTCAATTTTATTATTTTTATTTTATTTAATTTATTGTATTGTATTTTATTATTTTATTTTATGTATTATATTTTATTTTATTTTGTTATTTGATTTTATTATTATTTTATTTTATTTATTGTATTTTAGTTATGTTATGTTGTGTTATGCTATGCTATTTTTTATTGTAAGAAATGTCTTCCAGGTCCTCCCCTGGAGTGTTAGCATTTCGTGGGTTTTCTTGCCTGCATAGTGGCTCCTTCTAGCACACCACGTCCCTGAGTCTTTTGAGCCTTTACACCACGGCCTACCGTGGTGATCCTGCTGGTTGTACATCAGCAACAACTTGGAGACAGCAGTGGCCCACACTAAGCCCCACCTTAAGACAGCACAGTAGTGATGTCTGCTGGGGCCTCCGCAGGGTGTTGGGTCCTCCTTCACAAAACTAGTGCCATCTTGATAGTTACGTTCTGTTCCCTGGATCCAGCACGCTGGCGACAGTCCCACGCGGGTTGTCTGTGCTCTGCTCCGCGCTGGCTGCCTTCGCTGATTCCAAAGGGCGCTCGGGTTCTGGGATGGTCCTTCAGAGTCGGCCTGAGATGGGGCAAGGAGGGGCCTAATTCATCCTCATCACTCACTCATCCGCTGCGCGATTACCTAGGAGATGGAATTGCTGGAAACCAGTTTCTTGTATTAAATGTTCTCTGTGTAAGCGATTTAGGCTGGTTTTAATTAATCCCCCACTTTTGGGCATTGACGTTATTTCTTGCCTGTTACTGGGAGCACTGAGCTCTGACCATGCTTGTTTCTAAATCTTAGGGCACGTTCATGATTCTTCTATAAAGCTTGATTCCCAGAGGGGGAGGAATTGCTGGCTTGAAGGATTTAGAGGTTTTGTTCACCTACGGCTAACTTTTCTTCTGGAAAGCTTTTACTGGCTTATACACCCAGGCTAATCCTTTTTTGGTCATTGTCTGTACCTTAAACCTTCACATGGTTCCTCAGAGCCCTTGTTTTCCAGTCGAGAGCGTGTGGCTGCAGATAGCATGCCGTGATAGGAATGGTGACCTTAGTTCAGTGCTATGGATGATAGGCACAGCTGTCCCTAGCGGTCTTTCCAAACGCAACATATGGCACAGAACAATGGGAACAGGCCTTGCCTTCTGTGAAAGGGCTGCTAACCATTCCAAGCGCCGGGCGGATGGACATGGTGCCACCATATTGCCTGCCGCTGCCCACATGTGTGCACTTCCTCTCCTGTCATCTCTGATGTCGGGCACCAACTCCTCCTCTATGAAGCCTTCCTTGACTTCAGCAAGTGCCCGCTCAAATAATATGCTGTACCTTTCCCATGTTCCACAAGTGTATCCCATGGTGCTTACAATCATCGTAATAACGGCAGGCAGAGCTGAAAAAGCTGTTCTTTTCACCAAAATTCTGGTGATCCTTTTTTTTTTTCCCTCCAGGGAGCCAACAACGTGTTCGCTTCCTGAGGTCGACACTTTCATAAGGTCAAGATGCTACCCACCACCTTCCGCCCCTCAGTTCCTTGGTAGTTCCCCCGCATCCTGTCCACACACAGGATGTGTGTTGTTTGTTAGTGTGTTGTCAGATTAGTGTTGTTTGTTACACTCAGTTGCACACAGGTTTGCTGGCCCCCTATGCTGAGTGCAAGCGCTAGCTCACGTACAAGATAGACTCTCAAGTAGAACTGGGAGACTGAACAAATGAAAATACCACAGGACACCTAGTTAAGTATGCATTTCAGGTAAACAATACATTTTAGTGTATTTTGGTATGCCTATGCTATGCTATTCATTGTTTATCCAGAATTCAATTTTAATGGGACATCCTGTATTTATTTGGCAACCCTATACTCAAAGAAATTGTACTGTTTCGTGTTGTGTTAATAATGCCAAGGAGATGTGTGTTGCCTGTCTGTTATGTGAGTTTATAAGGAAAAATTGTTATCTTAAAGTAATTTACCCATCTATTATGCTTAGCGAAATAAGTCAATCAGAGAAAGACAACTATTATATGATCTCCCTGATATGAGGAAGTGGAGATGCAACGTGGGGGGCTTGGGAGGTAGGAAAAGAATAAATGAAACAAGATGGGATGGGGAGGGAGACAAATCATAAGAGACTCTTAATCTCACAAAACAAACTGAGGGTTGGGGGGGTGGGGAGGGGAGAGGGAGAGGGTGGTAGGGTTATGGACATTGAGGAGGGTGTGTGCAATGGGGAGTGCTGTGAAGTGTGTAAACCTGGTGATTCACAGACCTGTACCCCTCGGGCTAATAATACATTATATGTTAATTTAAAAAATGCAAAAAAAAAAAAAGTAATTTACCCATCTACCTGGGCTCTACCACCTCCTCCCTCTCTCCTCTTGTCTCTCACTCCCACTGGCCTCTTCACCTGTCTTCTTTACCTTCGCCGTGCCTCTGAGGACTCTAAGGAAGTTCTCACCGCATGCTAAGACACATGCACAGTGAATCTAGAATGAATCTGACAAAAAGCACAGATGTCCTTCCCATCGTTATCAGTGGCGCACTGAAGTCTCCAACTATTACTGTTGAATTTTCTATTTCTCCTCTCAATTCTATCAGTTTTTGCTTCACATAGTTTTGAGCCTTTTTGTTAGGTGCATACATGTTTATAATGGTTATAATTTCCTGATGGATAGACCCTTTTATCATTATAAATGTCTTTCTTTAATTCTAGTAAAATTTCTTGTTTTAAAGTACACGTAGTCTGATATTAATGCAGTCACTTCACCCCCTCTCATGGATGCTGTTTATATAGGTTTTCCCATCCTTTTATTTTCAGCCCTGTTCATCTCTTGAATACGGAGTGTGTTTTCTGTAGACAACGTATCATTGGGTCTTGCTCTTTAATCCAGCTTGACAAACTGTCTTTTGGTTGGCTTGCTTAATCCATTTTCTTAATCCTTTCTTCTCCTGGAATGACACGCCTGCCGTGTGAGCAGGTGCTGGGTTTGAGTGGCAGCCCCTGGTCTTCTGGGCTTATTTTCCTGGTGTGCAACCTCCTCCTATGAATGAGCTGGGACGGGGTCACTTGGGGTCTCACTCTTGTCAGCCTCCTGTACCTGGGGTAGACATTCTGCCCTATAAGATAGGGCTGGCAGGGGGAATGAAGCCTCATCCTTTCAGCCATGCCTGCCAGGGATTCTGGGGGTATGACAAGGGCCCATGGTATCCCTAAGTGAAACGGGAGCCCTAGACTGGGGGCTAGGTGTCTGCACCTGCCTGAGCCAGGTCACCCAGCTCTGTGTAATAGACTTACACAGACTTAGGAGATTTTCTCAAACGAATATTTCTCCATTTCCTAAATGCCCTTAGGACAATTCCCAGAGATCTTAGGTGATTATTTTAAAAAACAGTTTTCACTAGTCAAATGGTAGATTTTCCAGGGACAGCGGTCACTGGGCTTCTCACACCACCGTGCCAAAATTCTCCCTCTAATGGCAACTCTGAACTATATAGAATAAAACTCTTCCTCTTTCTTTCTTCTTTTTTTTTTTTTTTTTCCTATTTCCTGCACTGGTGTGTGGGCTGCAAATTACCATTTTTATTTCATGAAAAGGTTTAGCGCTAGTATCTTTATTTGCAATGTATGACACTAAGTCCCCCAATATTACCTTTTAAATATTGGGATTGCAGCATTTTTGTTACACCTTCTTGATCAGAGGACAAAAGGCACTGTTAGAGCCACTGCTCTTGCTTCATGAATATTTGTGAATTTTTACTAACAAATGCCTTTGGATCAGTAGTCCTGTAATAGATTTAAATCCTCACCCTAGAGACAAATTTATTGTTTTTTATTTGTGCCCTAGGGAGAGATTTAGTCTAGCCAGAGTTTATGGGGGGTTCTATGATAACAGCGCTATATAGCCCCTCGAAATGTTAAGTCCTGTGTGTGTTCTGTTCAAATGGTTAAAGACTTCCCTGTTTGTTAGAGATTTTACCTGTTGTTCTTTACCTCACAGTTAATGGTAGACCAATACGTCAAAGACACCACAGCAAGTAGCCAAATCACCTTTATGCTCGGCGTTCTCCGGTCTTCGGTATAATTGATGAGGCAGGGGTGTATTTTTTTCCCTTTGCTATTTAAGGATTACATATGAGGATTTGTTTGTGTCCTTCATGTCCCTGATGTGTGACACTGTATATGCGTGCATATTTCCTGTAGAATATTTGAATCGATGACCCAGTTAAACCACATTTGCTAAGTAATGGCCTGCTGGGGCGTATTCCTGTGGATTGTAACTTTTAACCAGACGTGGCTCTAATTTACCCTTTCGGCACTTGGAAACCAGCTTGTCACCCCTCTTCTTCTTACCAACCAAAAAGCTTATGGAAGACTTACTGTGGTAATACTTCCAGTGGAATCTCAGGGATACAAAGAAATATTCACCTGAGTCTCCTGCAGGAACCCCTACTTCTCCCAGTCAGATTCCAGATATGAAATTATTCAGCAGATGGAAGTTCATGTTTGGGGGCGCCTGAGTGGCTCAGTTGGTTAAGCAGCTGCCTTTGGCTCAGGTCATGATCCCAGGGTCCTGGAATCGAGTCCCGCATCAGGCACCTTGCTCATCAGGGAGACTGCTTCTCCCTCTGCCTGCCGCTCCCCCTGCTTTTGCTCTCTCTTTTCTATCTGTCTCACTGACAGTAAATAAGTAAATAAAATCATTTAAAAATTTTTTTGTATTCTTTTATAAACATATAATGCATTATTAGTCCCAGGGGTATAGGTCTGTGAATCGCCAGGTTTATACATTTCACAGCACTCACCATAGCACATACCATCCCCAGTGTCCATCACCCAACCACCCTCTCCCCATCCCCCCAACCCTCAGTTTGTTTTGTGAGATTAAGAGTCTCTAATTTTTTTTTTTTTTTTAAGAAAGTTTGTGTTTATCTTTTTGATTCTCCCTTGGTCCCTTCTCCGGTGTGTCTCTTTCTTCTCTCAGATAGGACCTGCCCTTTTGCTCTTCCTTTCATGCTTTCAAGTCCTGCTTTCAAGAGGCCTGGGTCTAAGCCAGTGTCTCTGTCTTTGTGGGGCCACCCCTCTGGTGAACAGGCTGTGCCCCAAGCGACAGCATCTGGCCAATGGAGCAACAGGACTGAATTCAGACCACCCTCTGCTTTGCAAGTCCTGAGTCCTTGTGGACTGTTCCAGAAAATGGAGATGCCCTCTGTAAGTTTTTTGCCCTAATGGAGCATCTTTGCCTAATTCTTATGATGCTACTGTATGTGCAAGCTGAGATCCTCAATATCTGAATTTTAAGGAAAGGACCTGTCCTTTCTTGTAGAGTGTTTCAAAGTCAGAGAGAAGATAGACTGTTTTAGGGTCCAGGGGACCACCTTGTGCTTATGAACTCCTAGGATGAAGCTGGAGGTCTGCCCTACTTCTTTACAAAGCAGACCTGCTGCCTGTCCCCCATCTCTACCCCGCCGTATCCCATGCATCTGTGAGAGGAGGAGACTAGCTCCTTTCACAGGGATGACATGTAAGACTGGAAAAACCCAGTGGATGCTTCATGTTAAGGTCTGAACTGTGGACATCTCTGGGAGAGAAAGGACAATGAATACAATTGTTACAAGAAACCGCAGCTCAGACAATGGTGACTGAGGAATCTTGACCACGACAGGGCCTGGGGAACCTGGGCTTGGGACGTTGGGAAGAACAAGCCCCAGTAAAGATACTCCCTAGGATCAGAACAGGGGACCTGGAATTGGAAATTCTGAATCCAAGTATGCCAATCTGGGCATCCAGCAGGGGCCTGCCTGAGGAGGACGGTCACCTACATTGTCTTCAGACTCCCCTGCAATGTCCATCGAAGTCTCCCGCGTTCAAGGTGGACGTAGAATTAGAGAAAACTGTGGTCGAAGCAGGAATGCCCATGGCGTACCGGGGTCTTTTATGGACATGTTGAATGGCGTCTTCCTTTTAACTTAAGGGAAACAGACAGAGAAAGCAGCAGGACTTGAATGCTAATCGGAGTCAGAAGCAAAGCCTGCGGGCAGGATTGAGGGGGAGATACGGCACTGGGGCGTCTCTGGTGGCAGGCATGCAAGTCCCGGGTCTCTCCCTAGCTCCAGCTCGCGTTCTTCTGGCCATAAACGCAGCACACACAGGGGCTGCCCTTCCTTTTCAGTTTAGCATTTCTCGGGAATCCATGGCCAGAGGGTGTCACTGTTCTCAGGTCTAAGATTTTCTCCTTCCCACCTGTGCCTTTCTGCCAGAAAGCAGATGCTCTGAGAGAGAGAGAGAGAGAGAGCATTGATTCTGTTTGAGCTTCTGTTGAGGATTTATATACAATTGGCAGCAAAGTTTGAAGAGAGCCAATGAACTTTCTGACCTTGTAATGTTTAATAGAGGTTTTTGTCTCTCATTTCTGTAACTTCTGAAATAGTTGAAAGATGCTTGCTTGGCTCTCATGTTGTTGAAGAGAGAAGACTACACATGTAAATTCAGCCTAATATCATGAAAAAAAGTCTTTGTGACGAGAATTTTAAAAAAAGGTAATTTATTAACAGCCAAGCATTGCAAAGATATGTGGCTGTATTCACCAAGAAGGGCAGCTCCGATCACTCAGCAGAGCTGGAGAATCATTTCTTCTCTGTTTCCCCTTAAAGTAGTGTGCTCTGCTAGTTGTTATAAAAATCAAAATGGTTAACACTGACTCTGGGGCACCTGGGTGGCTCAGTGGGTTAAGAGTCTACCTTCGGCTCAGGTCATGATCTTGGGGTCCTGAGATTGAGCCCCACAGTGGGCTCCTTGCTCAGCGGGGAGCCTGCTCTTCCCTCTCCCTCTGCCCTCCCTGCCCCCCACTCTTATCTCGCTCATGCTCTCATGCTCTCTCTCTCTTTCTCAAATAAATATATAAAATCTTTTTTAAAAAAACAACAACTCTTAAGAATTTTGTTTTATAAATTTCATTTACAAACCAGACGATGATTGAATTATCAGGTAATTTCCCCCCCCACTTTTACAAAAGGGAGTAGCCCTTGATATTGCTGTGAGCTCCCGTACTGCATGAACTATCATTAATTGCACCCAGCCTCCTAGCAACGCGACCACACAGCTTCCGCACGTAGGATGACATTCAAGCTGAGACCTTCTCGTTGGCAAAATCGTCTTCAGTACTTTCACTTGTAGGGAATTTTGGTGAGTGGGTGCACGTCGGGATGTATCTTAGGGCTTGGACAAATACCAGGATTGGTATTCCCAGAGAATACCCAGAGTTCCTAGGACAGGGAAAACCTTACTAAGATGGGAGAAGGAATGCTTCCCAAGCTTAGGACTATGCTTAGGGATGGGCTTCTCAAGTTTGGCTCTTCAACAGGTTCATCTGGAGAAGCTAATGAAAAGCAGATTCCAGCCCTGCCCCTGTTGAGTCTATAAAGTATGTCTGGGGAGAGCACAGGCATCATTTTTTTATAAGGGCCTTGGAAAATCCTGCTATACAGTGTTGTCGATAAACCTCACGTGCTCTTTACGGTGATTTTCAAGGAGCCACATCCTAAAAAATATTCATTATGGAAATCAGTGAGTCTGTGGATGAGTTCTTACTGGGCTGCTTCCCTTTGTTGTAAATGGCAGCGGGACTTACAACTTCATGTGATACACTGGAGCTCACAATGGAAATTACGAATTCTGCATGACAACCTTATTTATCCGCTTCACGGCGCATTCGATATTTTAATATTTTAATGTGTTCACAGCGTTTGTTGTGTTGGCTGAAAATGAGCTATTCTGTAACACTGCTCAGTGACTATTTTGCGTAGAATTTCTCTTAGATCCAGACAGCCCCCAATGCCTCTCCTGTGCTAGCTCAGCCCTGTGCTAAAGGTTTCAGGCCCCGGGAAAAATGATCTGAAAGAATGAGCATACTCCAGAAAATGTCATTAAGATGAGAGTGTTGAATTATATTCATTGATTTTGGAAACAGCTTTTGTTAGAGTGAAAAATCAGTTTTAAGTATTTTTTAAAAAGGATTATGAGGGATTTGCATTTGTTTAATGTGAACTAAAATTCCGCAGGTGGCCCGAAATGTCACCATCATGGATTTAATCCTTAATTCAACTTTTGGTTTCTGGTGCCTCGGTCATGCTGACAGCGCTGGTAGGTTTCAGCCCGGTGATCACTCAGACGGCCTAGATGCCGGGGAAAGGCAGATCTGATTGGCTGTCATTAACTTTGTGATCTTGACCAAGCCTCCAGCCTCTGAGGCCAGGGTGGACTTGAGAGCTTAGCAGGGTGTAAGGTTGTGAAAGTATCTCAGTCCCTACCCTCAACTCTGCCGCCCTCCATCCCACACAAGGCGAACCCATCACCAGACGTCAGACCTGGAAAATTCCTCAAGCTTGTGGACCCCTGGTGTTTCTCAAGAGCTGGCCCAGAGGGGAAAGGGGACTGGCCTGGGCATTTTGGGGTGAGTGTTGTTGCCTACGTGGAGTTGTTTCTTCCTCTCCTCTGGTATATTCCCATCTTCGCTCCTTTCTCATCTTGGTTTTCTTTTGCTTGGTTGGTTCCATGTCGCTCAGAGATGAATCCTGGATCATCACCGTGATATTCCTGCGGCACCTGAGTCTCTCTCTGAGGAGTGGTCACAGCAATAGATAGTTTTTTCTTCTCCCATCAAAACTGGCTGCCACCTTACATGTTCCATTCTTGTTTATATCAATTTCCAAGGGGCCTCTGAGCTGTTTTTGTTGAGTTGATCAATCTTACGGTTGGCCATGAATATTTAGGGCACAAAATGCACCATGTTGGAGAAGAATGAAAAGACCCAAGCATAAATGAATATAGCCTGAATGGGGGGGCGTGAGAAGTCTGATCTTTTTAATCACTGACATTTGGAAAAAGTGGGGCTAGAGCTTGGAGGGCTCAGCAGCCAGGCTGAGGAGTTTGAACTTGAGGGAGAAGGGATAAAGGTGCCAGGCACACTCGGACGTGCAGACTGGATGCAGGAAGTTGACCAGGGAGCACTTCCAAATCAACGGCCAAGGAAGGAGAACTGGCAGGGACCGAGTTGGCACTGATGGGCCCCACAGCGCCTCTGCTGGCTGTGCTGTGAGGGGCTCTGAAGCCGTACACACGGTGCCTGGCGGTTTCCGTCCAAGTCGGGCGGTCATTAGGTGTGGGCTTCCCCTTCCTCTGGTGCCATGACCTGGAGTGAAGGAGCTGCCTTCATCGGAGGACAGTTCTCGGAGAGGGTGACAGCCCAGGAGGCCAGTCAGCAGGCCCAGCTGCTGGGGGAACAATTCTGCTACCCTGAAGGAGAATTTGGGTGGCCTACCATGGTGCCCATTATAGGAAGTCAGGGCTGTTCCTTAAGTAATCTACTGTCAATGTCAAAATGGTTATTTGGAAGTGGTGAGGTGCCTTTGAAAGAACAACCGAGTGAGTCCTTCAAACTGAGATAGGACGCTAACCCAAAGGCGCTGAGGTTTACAGTAAAGCCCTGCAGAAAAGCGAGTGGCGTCAATACAAATCATTATTATACCGAATCGCATTTGCTCCCATACATTTTGCACTTGACCAGCACTGTAGCAATGTTTAAATATGCCATCTTGCTCTGCATTCTGGAGACCGTGGCATGGTGTGCCGTGTTTCATTCCCATTCTGCCGGGTGTCAGCATTTTTGTGATGCAATTAGAGGCATGTAATTCCCAGAACAAATGAGCCATTTCGAATATTGTGAGATGTGTAACTCAATATAATATGAGCCTGCAAAATAATTGAGTTTAGAGAAACAAATATGCAGGGGTTTGGGCTGAACAACCTGGCAGATGAAGAGCCCGACGGTCCCCTTCCCCCCTGCTGTGATCATCAGCATGGAATTGACACCTGAGGAGAGCGACCATGGGAAGCAACAAACACCTGGGGGCCCTCGGCTGCCTTGTTAAAGCTGCCCTTGCCTATTAGAGACGGGATTTCATGTCCCATTGGAACTGTGGACAGTATAATCCAAATAAGGAGGAACTGTAAATAGAAGCGCTACCACGAATAGAGAACACTGGGCTCATGAAGCTATTTTGTTCTCCTGTTATTCAACCCAAAGTGGATATAATTCATCTTCTTTCAAGAAAATAGGTGGCTTTGAATCTTGGACTTCGAGATCTCATTTGAAGTCATCAAATCATTTTTAATCATTCTTGAGCTCTCCTGGCAGGACAGAGGTGATATGTGATTGTTAGGAGGCACTATGGCTGAGTTTCAGCAGTTGGGTTTCCTGGTTTCCCTCCTCAGGCGTCACCCTGAGGGTCAGGCACCACCCTGAGGGTCAGGCACGTGCCAGGATGTTATCGAGGGTGTGTTTGACTCTGTGGCTCTGGGTCTGTTCCAGGGGGGAGGAAGGCAGTTCGCCAAAGGGGAGGCTGGCCACCCACCAGTGTCCACACGTTCCCATGGCCACATCTCCCAACCCCGTGTGGGCGTGTCCTCTCCAGATTCTCCCTGACCGACTCACAGCGATCGGTTCCATCTCTCTGTAAGACGGGCTTCCTCAAAGAGCACCAGCGGCTAGAGCTGATGGAAATCAACGGAAAATGAAATGGTCTGAAAAATGCAGTGATGGTTGGAAGAGTTAACCGAAACGTCAGAAGTGTAGAATGCCACACCCAGTAAGGAGTTTGGACCGCGCTGTGACTAAGGCTGTATACGTTCTGTATATGAACAAGAAGATGCCATCAGAGATCTTACCACATGCGAGGCATGTGAAACTGCTCAAGCAGAAAGAACTGGGATAAAAGCTGAAGAAGGTGCTTAATGTGAGTTTCAGGGATGGGCACATAATCTAGTGACTCTCACATGACATGGGAACCATTTGCTAGAATTCCAGGAGTGTGCGCCCATCATCCCGGGAGGCCACAGGTGGAGTGATCTGTTCAAATGTTTCCATCCCAGGTGTGGGGGAGCAGGGACACTAGCCACGGGTGCGGGCATTCCTCTGCAGTGGGAGGGGTTGCCAGGGGTGCCTGGTGTGGACGTGTGTTAAATATAGACCAAACCTGATGTTTAAAAAATGCCATGACAACTCAGAGTCTGGGGCCGCCGGGTCAGGGGCTTGGCCCATTTTGGGCAGCAAGGCAGGCTCCGTGACTGCAGACCTACTTTTTTAATGAAATCAAAATATTAAGGGGGCAAGATTGAGACATTTCTTTTTTTAAAATATTTTATTTATTCGACCAAAACACAGCAAGAGAGGGAACACAGGCAGGGGGAGTGGGAGAGAGAGAAACAGGCTTTCTGCTGACCACCCCCAATGTGGGGCTTGATCCCAGGACCCTGGGATCGTGACCTGAGCCGAAGGCAGAGGCTTCATGACTGAGCCACCAGGCACCCAAGTCAGAGTGCTATTTATGATTTGGGGACCGCTGAATTGTATTTAGTGACAGGAGCAGGTTTTTGGTATTCACGAGAGATTTACTGATGTTTGTCTACGGAAAACACACACATCACACATGCACACCCCCCCACACACATGCACACACATACACACTGATAAACCCGCAGTTGGGTGAAGGGGAAGCGTGCGGTGGGGAAGCAAGAGACGGAAAGAAGAAGGAGATTCAACAAACCTGACTTGGGAGACGTGGCTTCTGGTCGTGCTGAAGTCTCAGGGACCGGACTAAACTTTCCTGCTTGCTGTGAAGCTGGACACAATGTATTAAACGAGTGTTTCCAGTTGTGACAATAGACAGCATGGGCTTGTGACCTAGGAGAAAAGGAAAAGCCAAGGTGAGCTTTGCAATCGCCTGGCTTTCTGCCTGGTGGGTGTCTGGACCATGACGTAGGGAGGGGAAGGCAGAGAGCACATCAGGCTTACTGACCTGAGACAGGTTGGGGGTTTGGGGCTGCTGGAGAGGGGTTTGGCAAGGTGAGGTGTGGGTGAGGATACACCTGTTTAGAAGGAGACCTCTGGGAATCTGCAAAGAGTCACCTGTCTGAATCCAAGCTGCATTTTCTGTGGGAGGCCACGGCATAGTTGGAGATGGGACCAAACCAGGCCCTGACTTGTGTCTCCCTTTAAGTCCAAATACCTTAATAAAGGGTTACGGACAGGAAAGGTTAAGTAACACTGAGAAAGGGTCTGTGCTATGTGTCGTGCGCTCACCTACTTGACTTCCCACACGCTCTCCCTACAGAAGGGAA
Source organism: Enhydra lutris kenyoni (assembly GCF_002288905.1). Lineage (NCBI taxonomy): Eukaryota > Metazoa > Chordata > Mammalia > Carnivora > Mustelidae > Enhydra > Enhydra lutris. Next base: position 28,278,421 of record NW_019154121.1, read on the forward strand.
CAAAGTGGTCAGGGTCATGAATTCTTAGTTGGTCCTTGTTGTTCCTGTACTTCCCATAACCCACTCCCTGGTTGATTATCTTGCTAATGGCATTAGCCGTGACTACCTGGCATCAAGAGATTTGCTTGTAGTTGATGTAAACTTGTTATAGGAACTTGCGGTCATCTGACTAGATACTGATGTATTATTACTCCCTCTATTGTGGTCTACCTTATAAATGCTTGTAAGATGTGGAATAAAATCGGCACTGTTGGACATCCTCCTCAGTGCTCCTTCTGCCCCCATCTCTTTGTCTCTTAATTTCTTTTCACCATCCTCTTACCCTCACGTTTCCTGGTCAATTTGTTGCGCCGGCCGCGACAGTTTTCCTGGGGCCAGAGTCCACACTGTTGAGCGAAGCCAACTCCCAGTGACCTGTGAGCTCCGTGGCACACTGGCCTTCTCAAAGGCCTGGGAGACACCACAGTTCTGACCACTCAGAGTGGCTGGGCCATGCTGAACACTGCGGGTACCCAGCTGACACCCCAAGGAAGGCCATGGTTTGGGAGGAGGACTTAATTAGCCACGGCATAAAGCCCACTGCTGGCCAGAGTTTCTCAGCCTTGGCTCTACTGACATTTTGGGACTGATTATTCCTTGCTGGGGGGAGGGGCTGTCCTGTGCTAACCAGTGCATTCACCAGTCTCCATGGACTCAGAGCTTCAAAAGGACCAGGATGATTTTCAAGTAAACTAATTACCCAGTGAAACAAACCTCAATATTCTCAAAAGACAACGAATATCTTAAAGCAACCAAGATTGCACCCACAACATTCCACACGTGTGTGCTGCACAGATCCCACCTGAGACTCAAGGATGCGTCTCCTGGGCTGTGTCGTTGCTCTGACAGGTGGCTCCTGTCTGCCCTGTGGCGTGGTCAGCTGTGTAGTCACCTTGCCCTGGGTCACCCCCTCTCTCTGGGCTGGCCTGTAGCCTGAAGCCCTGGCCCCCTGTGCCAAGTTGGGAAATCTCTGAAGAACTTAAAAAAAAAAAATAAAAGTAATCACATGGATTTAGGAGTACTAAAAAAAGAAAAACAACAACAAAAAACAAACCCAGCTAATAAGCCAGGTGGAAGGAAGGAATGTGGGAAAAAGGAAACAATGGGTGAGGCCAATAGAAAGCACACAGCAACAGGAGACTTCTCCCAACCGAAGCAACAATTGCATGAAATAGAAAGACATGAAATTCTACAATTAAAAGGTGGCTTATACACTAAGAAGAACAGCAAGACTGTGTAAATGCCATTTGTGAGAGATCCATTTTGTTTTATTTTATTTCTTTTTCTTTTTTTAAAATTATGTTATGTTAGTCACCATGCAGTGTTCCATGATCCATTGTTTATGCACACACCCAGTGCTCCATGCGATCCGTGCCCTCCTTAGTACCACCATCAGGCTCACCCATCCCCCATCCCTCCTCCCCTCTAAAACCCTCAGATTGTTTCCCGGAGTCCATAGTCTCTCATGGTTCATCTCCCACTCTGATCTCCCCCCTTCATTTTTCCATTCCTTCTAATGTCCTCCATGCTATTCCTTATGTTCCACAAATAAGTGACACCATATGATAACTGACTTTCTCTGTTTGACTTATTTCACTCAGCATAATCTCCTCCAGTTCCGTCCATGTTGATACAAAAGTTGGGTATTCATCCTTTCTGATGGAGGCATAATATTCCATAGTATATATGGACCACATCTTCTTTATCCATTCATCTGTTGAAGGGCATCTTGGCTCTTTCCACAGTTTGACTATTGTGGCCCTTGCTGCTATGAAAAGTGGGGTGCATGTGCCCCTTCTTTTCACTACATCTGTATATTTGGGGTAAATACTCAGTAATGCAATTGCTGGGTCATAGGGTAGCTCTATTTTTAACTTTTTGAGGAACCTTCATACTGGCAAAAAATGGGCAGAAGACATGAACAGACACTTTTCCAAAGAAGACATGCAAATGGCTAACAGACACATGAAAAATGTTAAACATCATTAGCCATTAGGGAAATTCAAATCAAAGCCGCACTGAGATACTACCTTACACCAGTTAGAATGGCAAAAATTAACAAGCCAGGAAACAACATGTGTTGGTGAGGATGTGGAGAAAGGGGAACACTCTTACTCTGTTGGTGGGAATGCAAGTGGTGCAGCCACTCTGGAAAACAGTGTGGAGGTTCCTCAAAAAGTTAAAAATAGATCCATTTTAAACATGAAAAAAGATTGGTTAAAAGTAAAAAGACAAAGGTGGATATATCATGCAAATATTAATCATACGGAAGCTGGTATTGTGGACCAAATTGTGTTCCCTTCAAATTTTTATGTTGAAGCCCCATCCCCAGTGTGACTGCATTTGGAGGTGGGGCCTTTAAGGAGGTAATTAAGGTTAAGGGAGGTCACAAGGATGGGACCCTAATTCTCTAGGACTTGCGTTCTTATAAAAAGATGAAGAGACCCCAGAACCCTATCTCCAGACATGCACTGAGGAAAGGCCACGTAAGGACACAGCAAGATGGTGGCAGTGTACAAGCCACGGGGAGAGTTCTCACCAGAGACCAACCCTGCCAGCATATTGATCTGGGACTTTCAGCCTCTGGAATGTGAGAAAATAGGTTTCTATGGTTGAAGACACTCAGTCTTACGGTATTTTGTCATGTCAGCCAAAGCAGACTAACATGGCCGCAATGGCGACGTGAATACCAGACAAATTAGACTTTGGGGCATGGAGTATTATCAAAGGCAAGAACACTTCCTAATGATAAAGGAATCACCTCATCAGAGGGACAATTCTACGCATGGAGATTCTCGCCCAGATCCCCCTTCAAAAAAGAACATTTTGCCCAGCTGTGGGGAGTGTAGTCAGTGAGTGGACTCCCCCAGTCAGCCCCCATAGGTCCTGCCCACGCTGCAGAGAAGTGCCTTACTATGTCACTTTTCCTGGGGCCACTCATATGCTGAGGGAGGCAGGCTGCAGAGACTCAGCCTCTATGGCACCACACAGGCTCCCATGACGGGCGACACCCACTCCGGAGTGCCCCGGTAATGCTCAAGCACACAGTCTCTGCTAAAAGCTGGGCATTGCTTTGCAAATTGGGAACTTTTACTCAGGAGGATACATAGTCTTACTCTGGCTCACTAGGGGTCTGTGCCGAGACTCTCTGAGTGGGGTTTGCCGGAGACTTGTCAGCTTTTGGTGCTCCCTGTGACTTGGATATGCAAGGCAGGTGGCTCAGTGGGGAGGGCAACTGGGTTTGTGGCAGAAACCTCTGCTCTAGAACACACTTCAGACTGGACTTTGGAAATAGCCTATGTCAGACGTCAGAACATGGTTCTACCCAAACAGCAGCTGAACTAGGGGGCTGCGGAAGAAGCATACCGAGCACCATGCCTTCTTCTCGTGGCATGTGATAGATACAAGGTGCCATGACCTGTCCTTTACAGAGGAGGGTATATTTTGATTTGCACCAGACCGTTGGACACATAAAACTTCACTTGTGTGGCAAGATGACCAGACCCTGAATGTCCACAGGACTTTTCTCCCAACCACTGGTACAAACAGAGCTCCCTGGGATCCTTGGACACAATGTGGGACACGTGACCATTCTGAAGAGTGGTTTGGAAACACCACTGGGATTTAACCACTTAGAATTCTAGATTTGTTCCCGGGCTCCTACTCCTGGTATGTTTCCTTTTCATTTAAGTGTTGTCTGGGAACCCTTTGAAGCAGAGGTGAAGCAAACGAGCGTTTGGCTTTGAGCTAGAGTCTCTCTTTCCTTTGTCTGAGCCTGGTCTCTTCAGGGGATCGGAACTGCTCGTAGACCTTCAGTCCCTGCAAGAGAAATCTCCTTGGGAAATGTCATGAAGAGAAGCACACCTGTGCGACATTCGTGGTCTCTCTTCTCTGCAGTGATTCTGCGATAACAAATGTGTTTAAAAATCCATTACAATGGCAAATCTATAGATGGCAGATTATTTTGAATTTGCATCAGCAGCATAAACAATTTCACATTTCAAATGAACTTCTGCTAAAACACTCATGCTCAAATGTAATATAAAACACAGATTTGAGCAAATAAGATACTGCTGCTTTGTTTTAAAATATTGGCACAGACAAAAATGTATATATCAACTCTCTCTATTGCTTTGAAACTGAAAATTATTTCTTTCACTATCTCTGAATAAATATCTAAGTTGGTACCTTAGCAACAATGATATGTTCATCTAGCTTGATGTGAAATGTGGAAATCCCATCTTTTACTTTCCTTTCTTCAGTCTTGGGTCCTTCCACCTGTTCTTTGTATATCTGTGGGCAGAAGCTTACTTTACAAAGTCTTGTCTGTGTCCTGCAGGACAGGGACCAGGGTGGGGTTGACAGATGGCATGAGGTCGGGCTGGTAGATGCTAGAAGTCAGCTTGTCCAAAGATCAAGTTCAAAGAGTTTCTGCTAAGGCAGCCTGAGGCACTGTGGCTCCAGGAACACCGGTTGGAGAATGTGGGAAGTCAAACCACAATGCCAGCTAGCACACTGAGTGATAACAAGTTCAAGAATTCAGATTATACCGTCAGAAAAGTGAGAGGCCAGAATTAGAGCAAGAGATGTGACTATGCCTGGCTGGGGAGCAAGGGCGTTCCTGTAGGGGGGATCTGTTCCTTTGGTCATTATGCAGTGTCTCTATTAAGCTACCCTTGGAGTTTGTTGCTATCAACGGCAACAAATAGAGTGTGTACGGGGAATTGGATTATACTTACATTGGGAAATACAGTTTGTGGTTGAAAACCATAGATATGTATAGTAAATATAAGTCTCAGAACCCAGACTTTGAAAATATCTGAACTTAATTTGTATTTAAGCCCTTATTCTGGCAGTCACCCCAGTTTCTGGGCTCCCCTTTTCTTTTCAACAGGATTATATCCTGTTTGAGGGCAAGCATTAATTCGTTTTGGTATTCTGTGTCATCAGTCCAGAAAGAGAGCTGAAGACTCATTCCTAACACCACCCTCAACGGCCCTCTGCAGCCAGAGTCTCCGCTGCCTCCGGACCATGTCTGGAACAGGGGAAGTTAACGCTGTGCTCACAATACGCCAGCATCCATGAGGGTTTCTGAGATTCCTCGTCATTTCTGTTCCACCCTCTGATCTGAGTATTGGTCTCTATGGTGTCTCCTGGGTGTATCATTCAGGATTATCTGGTGAAAAAGAACAAATAGGGTATATCTCTGTGTGCATATATATATATATATATATATATATATATAGAGAGAGAGAGAGAGAGAGAGAGAGGTTTTAAGGAATTGCTGCTTTGTTGTAAAATACTGGCGAGTTAAAAATGTATTATTCATAAGTTTTGAAGTAGTTGGTTCATGTGATTATGGGAGATGGCAAGCCTGCAATCTGAAAGGCAGGTTAGCAGGCTGAAAACTCAGGTAGGATGTCTGTGTTACAGTCTTGAGATAGAATTCCTTTTTTTCCAGTGGTCATCAGTTTTTGCTATTAAAGCTATCAACTGATTGGACAATTACCCACATTATGGAGGGTAATTAAAGTCAATGGATTGTAGATGTCAATCATATGTACAGAATACCCTCTTGGCAACATACAGACTAATGTTTGGCCAAGCAACTGGGTACTGCTATAGTCTAGCTACGTTGATGCAGAAAATGAACCATCACGTTGAGCTCTGGATCCCATTGTTCCATCTGCTCAGACACACCCTGAAGCCCTGTCTGCTCTGTCACTTAATTGTACAAACCAGCCATGATGTCGGAGAGTCTGGCTGTCCATCTTGGGTTATAGCCACTGTTTCCAGGGGACCTGGTTCTACTAGTAGAGCTTTTTACCAGGTCATGACTATCAAGCTTTCCTGCACCCTCTAGAGAAGCTTCCACGTATTCTGGGTTCACATTTTTATTTCCAAATCAGGTGACGAAATGTAACTTGTTTTTCAAAGTTTAATCTCTGATTTGAAGCACCATTCCATCCGGGTGATAGAAATTGCATATCAATGTGGGCTTCTTCCTTCCTACTTTTCCAGGACAGCGTTCAAGTTCTGAGGGCGTGTGGGGACAGGTCGCAGTGGAAGGTCAACTCACGAGTGCTTCGGAGTCACCTGCTGCCTGCTCCAAGGTTGGTCAAGTCAATACCGAAACCTGCGTCTCAGCTTGAAAATGTGAACTGTTTCCATCCCAGGTCTCTCTGTGGCAACCGAGAGGGATTTTTCACTGACTCATGGCCATTGTCGGCTTTGACGTTCTACTCATGCCCTGATACCGTGGATGACAAATACAGAAGAAAACACTCAAAGGGCTTCAGTTGGCAGATGAGATTCTGGACTAAGAAAAGACACAGCAGGGAACCCACTCTGAGGAGCCCGCTTGAGCTCCCTGGATGAGGAGGACTGTAGCCAGAACCAGTCTGTTTTCAGAAGGCACTCAGTGGAGAAATTCCATCCCCTACACGCTCTTCCATTGCTCCAAGATGAGGTCACCCCCAAAACCTTGGCATCCAGGTCAACTCTTCCTAAAGCATGGAATTCGGGGGGGTGGGGGAACAAGAGGCAGGAAGCCCTTGGACAGGTGCTATTATACCTGCTTCACAGACCACCAGTTGCTGGTACACGGGGCTGGGGAGGAGGTTTCTATGGAAAATGCCATACAAAGAAGACCCCTCTTCTCACCTCTTCCCTCGTCTCAGAGTTAGGAGAAGGCTGTGAGGAGGAAGTTTAAGATGAATAATTTCTGTGTTCACTAAAAAAAATTAGTGGTTGGGAAGCACATTTTTGAAAGCCTCATTTTAAGGAGAAATAATGTCTTAAAAAGGGGTATGCGCCCCCAAAACAGACCGAATGAAAGCAAACCACTCAAATTGCTAATGGTTTTCTCTGCAGAAGGCAGCTCTGCTGGAGGCTGATATGACTCCAACATGGTTTCATTTAGCGCAGTGTATTAAATTATTGTAATTAGAGGATTTTTCAGCAATATAACAACGTTCCATTAGCAACTGTTCACCAGGAAGCTCAGGGACTCCACCAAGCAGCAGTGGTAACAGTACGCTTGGCAACCGCTCAGTCATGCATTTTGCTCTTTATTCTGTCCAGCTTGTCACTCTGAACCAAAACTAACTTTCTAGACAGAAGAGGCAGGAAATAAGTCATTTTGGAACTCTCTAGAGAATTAGATTCCCTCCCTCTCTAACCCCATCTCTTAGTGGGATGTTGCGCCTCTGCCCAGGTCCTGGGTTCAGGACAGGTGGATGGCTTCTGAGTACTGGACAGAGGTGGGATGTGGAGGATTGTGGCCAGACAGTGTGCCGCACCAGAGATGCCAAAAGATGTAAGAATGGCCCCTGGCCATTGAAGACGGTACAGAGACCGGCAGAGAAGAGACGCTGTTTCACCATGAAGATTCGAAAATGTAAGTTCTAAAAGAGCCCACTGCCAGAAGTTCATGGACATCTCCTCCTTCCAGGCAGTGACCTGGCTGTATTTTTAAGGATGGGGAACATGAGCTGCCTCTTCCAGAAACTGGGAAGGAACTACTTTGTGGGATCCAGACAAACAAGAGTCAAAATCAAGACATGCTACTGGCTACTTAAAATATTCCCTTTTGGAACTGGCAAAGCAAGTAAATAAATGAATATAATATATATAGTATACAGTATTTCTTCTAACTTTAGTAATTAAAAAAATCATTCAAAGGTAATTTTTGCAATACGTACACAGAGCTGTTGCTATAGACGTGTTTTTGATTCCTTCTACTTGTTGATTTATAAATCGCTTTCAAGGCAAAGTTCTATTTTTCTTTCACACTGGATGAAAATTCAGAAAGAACTTACCCTTACCATGTGCACAACTTCCTCTCTCCGCCCCTCAGAAGGGCTGTGAAAACTGCAGCCAGCCAGCCGTGGAATGTTGTTCCTCTCTTGAAGACAGAAGAATTTCCTCATGAGTTGTAAATAATACCTGACTTCGACTTTTATTTCACTTCATGATTGTCTGTAATTGTATTCCCTCATCTCTAGAAACGAGGGATTTGGGTTAGAGGTTCTCTCAGAACATATTCTGACTCTACGCACGGGAAATCAAAATGTTTGCATGGAATAGCCACTCTGATAATACAGGTGTCAGCAGGGTTCAAACTCCTGTATCTTCTTGACGCACATGCTAGCCAGTTTGTAAATGCAGATATTAATCCTCAACAACTGAGAAAGCAGGGAAACGGCCACTCAAATATAGTACATATTGGCTTCCTACAGCTGTGAAGGAATAGACATGGTGGAAGTTGGTCTCCTGGTTTTACGTGTTGGAACTGCATGCAAATTTCCCAAAAACGATACTTCTACTTCCAAAGTTGAAATTTTGACTCTGTCCCCATGGATGCCATTCAGGAACATCCTTGCCCATGAGGCTAATGGGCTATAGGCTAATGGGCTATAGGGAAGACTCCACTCTTGGACCATATCACATCCCAGGGAGCCTGGGGATCCACGAGAAGGCATTGCTTGTGTGACCACTGTTTTTCTGTGGTTCTGCAGACTCACAGCTGTGGCATGTTACTGCTGCGTGCAAGATGTCCCATCTTTCATAAAAGAACATCAGATATAACCATCAACGTGTCTAACAGTTCTCTCTTAATTAGGCCAAAAGCAAAAGCGTGCTGTAGACCTAGGGGAGAGGACCCTGGAAGGGGTGCATGAATCCATGCTCTGAGCCAAATTCAGGATGAAGGTCAACGGTGGGTTGGGAGATAGTCACACGATGACTAGAATATGAGGTTTAATGTCACACAATGAACAGAATATGAGGTTTAGGGACACCTGGGTGGCTCAGTGGGTTAAGCCTCTGCCTTCAACTCAGGTCATGATCTCAGGGTCCTGGGATCAAGTCCTGCATCGGCCTCGCTGCTCAGCAGGGAGCCTGCTTATGACCCCCCCCCCCCCCCCGCTAACCTGCCTCTCTGCCTACTTTTGATTTCTCTCTCTCTGTCAAATAAATAAATAAAATCTTTTAAAAAAGGAATATGAGATTTAGAGATGGCTCTGAGGTGGAGTCTTGTCCCACCACACCAGCTGTGGGCCCTCAATAACTTACGTGTGTGTGTGTGTGTGTGTGTGTGTGTGTGTGGTGTGTTTCCACGGGAAATAGAGTACCTACATCACAAGGTTGTTTGAGGGATCAAGTAAGAATGTAGAAAGACCAGAAATGATGCTTAACATGTAATGGCTTCTCAATGAATATTAATTTTTTGCTGGTTTGCAAGAAACGTGAAAATGCTGAGGAGAAGCTGGGCAAAAGTTCAATCAGATGGCTCCGTGAAACTTCCAGGAAATAGGGAGGCAGAGAATGACTAGCTCTGCACCAAATACTTGTCAAGCTCCTTTGTGTTGCTGGTCCTCCCAGAGCTACTTCTCTGAGACTTTCATCTGCTTCCCCTGAGTCTGAATCAGCACCTATGAGGCGGGTGCTAGGCTTGATCCGAAGCAGGTCAAGAGCGAGTGGAGTGTGTACAAGTACACAGCCCGCCACTGAGAGGAGGCATGGCGGCTCACCTTCCTGCCTGCAGGAATCTGCTCTGTGTCTTTTTAATTTTTTTATTAACACATAAGGTATTATTTGTTTCAGGAGTAGAGGTCTGTGGTTCATCAGTCTTACACAATTCACAGCACTCCCCATAGCACATACCCGCCCCGATGTCCGTCACCCCGCGCCCTATCTCTCATACCCCCCTCCCCTCCAGCATGCTCTGTGTCTTTTAAGTACAGGACACCCACAGTGCAGGTACATACAGCTATACAGCAGCAGATCTATTAAAGAGGGTTTCTCTGAAGCTTTTAGGGACCAAGACTACTGGCTGTAGGCCTTCCTCTCAAGGCCTTTGGGGAGAATAGGCAAGGCAAGCCTGAAGAGCACAAAGCCCGCAGTCAATAGTGCCATCACTGGGGCTTGTCCCATTAGTGCCACCTGTAATTCTGTGACACAAGCAGTCCCCTCAACTGGTGTCCTGACCCCGGGTCATTGCATATCAAAACCCATTTGTTTACACCAGCTGTTAAGCTGTACCCTGCCCCCGCCCCCCGCCAAGTGCTCTGGCCTTTTCTGACGATGACCAGCTCATTGATTTGGATTGGAGTGTTTGCCTGTCTGGAAATGGTTCACATGTTTTATTCTGAACTCACAGACATTTCCCAGGCCCCAAGGGGACAGACAGTGGAGGATGTTAAGTGATGCAAACGGCTGGTCTGAGAGCCCAGGCTTCCAGGAGAGGCTGGCTGGGGAGAAAGGCGTCCACCTGGGCGCTGAGCATACATGGCTGGGCCAGAGCATGGGCAACGGTGAGGGCGGTCCACAGAATGGCAAGGTCGGACAAGGATGCTCTCCCTCTGCCCCTTGGCTCTCCACTACCTGCCCCCCCCCCATCCCCACCACCACCACGATAGCAGTGGATTTTGTGGGCAGGAAACTTGCTTCTCTCGACCAGATAACAAACTGACCCTTGGTTCTCCCAGGCAAATGAGAAGCAGTCCCGTAGACTCTCCTTCCTTGTGCATTGGAGGGTACGCACTGACCACCCGCAGAGTGAATTACGGAGGATTACTACAGTGTTTGCAAGCTGGATGGAGACTCAGTGATCTCCTAGTCTGGTCTGGCCAAGGTTAAACTACACTTTACTTGCATTTTGCATATTTGCCATACTTGGGCATATATACTGGACAATGCATAGGTAGTTTTTAGCTAAATGACTGAATTTCCTGGGATCTTTTGTCAGCAGTACCAAATGGGCAAGAAAAGTGAGGATCACTTTGAGAACTGGAAATGTTTAGATTTATGGGGAAAAGTGATCAATGAATAATGTCTTTGCTGAGGCCATGTTGGAGCTAAGTTATGTAAAGTGTTGGTAGGACAAGGTGTCAGGATTAGATAACAAAGCAGGGGATGGCTCTTTGTATCTTCCAAGTGATGCTGTAGCACACTGCCTCCTACCTGATCTTACTGCTTCCCACGAGTGTCCACATTCAATCCATTCTCCTCCTGCAGTCAGGGTGACCTTTTAAAAATGCAAATCAGCCACATTGCTCCCTGTACACCCCTCTAATGCCCTCCTGTTGCAGTTAGAATAAAATCCAGCGGCCATGGCCTCCAGAGCCCTGCCAGTCTGGCTCCATCCCCTGCTGCCCTGTCCATACTTGCCACTCCAGGCACACTGAGATGGGGCTGACCTTGTTCCTGCCTCTGCCTGGTGTGCCCCCTCCCCATCTTTGTGTGGTTGGCGGTCACCTCTTTGGTATTCTGCTCTCCTCTGCATTATCAACATGGAGGACTTTGCTGGGCCTCCACTCCAAGTGTAGGTGCCTACTGTCCCATTGTATGAATTATGTTTCTTATTTTCTGTACTTTATGATGCTTTGATATCTTGGGGACTTGTTAATCCTGGAGAGACTATCCCTCCCAGGGCTAGCTAATTCCTAGAGAAAGTAAACAACTTGCTTGTGAGCATGAACCAGGCCCACAACCCCAACCACTTCTTTGTCTGTCACGTTGCAAGCTCACATTCCCACTGTCCCACACCCCCCTGGCTAGGTGTCAGATGACTGGGGTTCCCTATACCCAGAATTAGTTACACCATCCAGTCCTACACTTGTTCCGCTTGTCTACTCTGCCTTACCCATTCTTTCCTGTGAAACCCGGATAAAGCCTGCTGCCATGCTCTCCCCTGGTGCATCTCTGTGGGGCCTTGCCGGGCACAGCAGGCCCTCTTCTCTGTGAGTAATAAACAACCCACCTGTCATCTTACTGCACCCGAATAACACAAATCTCAGGTACATTTTCAACACCCGTCCCCATGCAGCCTCCTCTCCATCTCACTACCCTGTTTTTGTTTTTTGGGGTCTCAGCAGCTTCTGAAACTATCTTGCACATTGTTGATTTGCGTTTTACTTGTGAATACAATCTACGGCCCCTCAAGGATGGAGGCATGCTGCAGGTAGGGCATCTTGTGTCTGGTAAGCATCCCTCTTGCCCAGACCAGAGCCTGGGAAAATGCGCAGTCAATGATTCTTTGTCTGAACGAGATTTGTAGACACTGCTAGAAGTGAAGAGAAGATCTATGAAGGAATGTTTGAGAAATCATTTTGAACTTTCTAAAGCACTATACAATTAAAATGGTGTGTTTACTGGTGGATACCTCCAACCTCTAAGATTAAGCATTTCCTTAATCCCCATCATCTCTCTCTTTTTTTTTTCAGCATAACAGTATTCCTTGTTTTTGCACCACACCCAGTGCTCCATGCAATCCGTGCCCTCTCCAATACCCACCACCTGGTTCCCCCAACCTCCCACCCCCCCCCCCCTTAAAGCCCCTCAGATTGTTTTTCAGAGTCCATAGTCTCTCATGGTTCACCCCCCCCTCCCAATTTCCCCCCACCCCCCCCCCCCCCCCCCCCCCTCCCCCCCCCCCCACCCCCCCCCCCCCCCAACCCCCACCCCCCCCCCCCCCCCCCCCCCCCCCCCCGCGGCCCACGTGCACTTGTCATGATGAGCACCAGATAATATATGGAATTATTGAATCGCTACATTGTACTCTTGAAACTAACATAACACTGCAGTTAACTAATTAGAATTAAAATAAAAGAAATTTAGAAAATAAAGTTAAGTATTTCATAGAGCATCACACCAGGCTTCAGAAGAGCTTCATGAAACTTCTGTCCATTTTCCCGCAGCAAGGCCAGGATACCTATAATGGTCTCAGAAAAAGTTCTTACTAGGGAAAGGCATGTCAATGGTGACACCTCCTGGACTTCCCCTTCTCCCTGGGCGATTTGACTACAGCTCCCAGCAGCCCCCGCAGTTAGGTCCGGTCACGTGATCAGGTTCTAGCCAATCGAATGCTAGTGGGAACTGACAGGCGCCACTTCCGGGCCTGGCGCCCGCTGACAGAACTCTCTGGAACCCTCCGGACGCTTCCTGCCCAGGTGAGCCGGGAGCGGGAAGGTGGGAAGGCGGCAGTGATGCAAGCTGACGGCGGCCTGTTCCTGCCTCATCACTCGATGATGAGCGGCGTTGGTTTTGGCCGAAACCCGAGCGAGGAAGTTTTACTTCGCCAAACCGCCGAGGCGTGGCGGTCACGCGGTTCGGCGGCGACACCTGCATGAACGCGGGCGTTGCCGGTGTGGGGTCGGTCTGGTTGCCCCAGACGCTGTGAGGACGCGTGGCCTGAAGCGGTCCTGGCGGGGGGGACGCCCGTGCGCCTCAGGCCTGCGGCGGGGCGGCTGCGCTCTGCCCCGCCGGCCGCCGCGTGGGAGCCTCGGACCCGCGTCGTGCGCCGACGCGGTGAAAGGGGCGCCCGGGAGCGCCGAGTCCGCACCGCCTGTCCCGCAGGGTCGCAGAAGTCCGAAAGGACCTCGGTCGGGCCCTGCCCTCCGGGCCGCAGGCAGGTCGCCGGAAGGTGGAGATCCGGTTTCCTCCCTGCGCCGCCGGGTCCCCCAGGCCGGTCCGCAGGTCCCAAGCCGTGGAGCCTTCGGGCGGGTGCCCTGGCGGCCGAGCTGCCGTCCTCGCTCGCCCCGATCTCAGGCTCGCCGGCGTCCGCGCGCACCGGCCTCTCCGACCCCAGGACCCCCCAGAGCCCTCCGCGGCTTCAACCCCCGGCAGCGGAGGCGGCGGGCAGGCACCGCGTTCCCGGGCAGCCTGGGCCTTCCTCCAGGGCGCCGGGGAAGGAGGACCCAGCGGGGAGATCCTCCGGGTTTCTCTGTCCGGCCGGGGCAGCCGGGGAGTGAAGGAGCCGGTTGGGTGTCCCGAGTCCTGCAGGCACTTTCCTGTCCGCCGAGGTTTCTCCTCTTCTGGTCTCGGCGGCTCGCTTGCCGGGGCTCGGGAAGGGACGAGGCCGGCTTCCCTGCCCAGAAAACACCCTTGACCTCGGCGTGAGGCGCTCCCGGAAGCACGGCTGGGACATCCCGGTGTGGAGGACGCAGGTGTCCTGGGGAACCAGGGACGCGACTGAGGTGGTCACCACGGGGCAGCGCTGACGAGCTGCGTCCCCCGGCGGGTCCTGGTCTCCGGACTTTGCCCACGTGGGCAGCAGGTAGCGGGGTCCTCAGGGCTTCCTCCCGCTGCAAGACTGAAGACGCCGCCCGTCTGTTCCCATCAGTGACCGCTGTGGTCCGGGGTTCAGGCTGGTCATGTGTGCGACGTCTTCTCGGTGACTTAGCTGTACTTGAAGAATACCTGCGACCGAGGGGCGCCTGCGGGGCTCGTGGGTTAGCGGTCTGCCTCCGGCCCAGGTCATGATCCCAGCGTGCGGGATCGAGCCCCGCAGGGGGCTCCCTGCAGAGTGGGGAGTCGGCTTCTCCCTCTGCCTCTGCCCCTCCCCCCATGCTCTCTCAAATAAATAAAATCTTAAAAAAAAAAAAAAAGAATATTTCCAGCTGATTCAACAGTTTAGTTTGCTGGTTTTATTATTATTATTTTCAGTTTTACTTCTTAAACTCTGGTAAGAATGATTAACACGAGGTCACAGCCTTGTGATGGGCAGGCACGGGGCAGCTGAGCTCGGAGCTCCTCCTCCTTGCCCCTCCACACTTGGGAGCCGCAGCTTCGCGCTCCCCTCCTGCAGCCCTGGCAACCGCCTTCTCCTCGTGTTTCCGTGAGTTCGATGCTCTTAGTTACCTCCCAGGGGTGGAATCACGCGAAACTTGTCTTTTTGTGATGCTGTGGTGTAGACACACGGTGTTTGTGATGCTGTGGTGTAGACACACAGTAGCGCATCATCCAGCCTTTGAGCAGAGGAAGGTCTCCGTGTCCTTACGGTTCTTACTATACAGTATAGCCGTGCGGTTGGCAGACACGGTCACGTTCGCTTCTGGTGCACGGTCTCTGTTTTGTGACTTGTGAGCTGAGAGGTCTTAGGCAGGCGGCCCGAGGAGCTGCCTTGAGGGCCTTGTGGGGATGGGCACCTGCTCTCCCCTCCACCCCATGCCCGCTGCCTACCACATTTCTGTTGCTTCAGTTTTGGGGCTGCAAAGTAAGAAAGCCTCCAGGGGTAGATGACCCAAATGTGATGACATTCCTCGTTTCAAGTGGTTTAAACAGGTGTTCCATAGAGTCTTTACGTGTCACTCAGAATTTAAAAAATGCATCCCCTTTTCCTGAGTCCTCTCTCGGTTCTGGAGTTCTTGACTGTCTGACATGGGGCAGGGCTGAGAGCTGCCTCCCCTGGCCCATGCTGGGGCAGCCCACACCAGGGAAGTGCCCTCCCGGCTCCATCCCGGAGGACAGTCTTCTCCGGCGCCTTCTCAAGGCCTGTAATGTCCGGCTGCGTGGGGTGAGCCCACCAGTCCGCAAGGAAACCAGAAGGCTCGTTGGTGAGGTGTTAGCGTGACATTCACAAGCATCGGTGGTGCCTCGGCCCTGCTTCATCCTTCTGGTGTTTTACTAGCCCCGAAGGATAAGGCAGTGAGTGCCTCCTAGACGGGGTTTCCTCCTGGAAGTGGCCGTCTGCGACGAATGTCACAGGGACTGGGAGTAAATACCGTGTGTCACTAATTCCTCTAGAGACACCGGGATGAAAATATGTAAGCTGTGCCAATAGGAACCTGCACTTCCCGGAGCCCTGCTGAGATCGCAGAGCCCCCAAGGCAGCGCATGAGCCGCAGCGATGAGGTCCGGGCCCTAAAAGGACCAGCAGGAGCCTCTGCAGGGGACCTCCCTGTAGGCAGATCCCTCTTACGTGTCCTGTCCACGGCTCACACTCGTACCCTACAATATTCCTGGTGTCACATCGTCTCTAGCTTCTCTTCTGTGAAAACAGGGTCCTGGCTCTCTGCTGCTGCTTTCATAAAGCATGTCTGAGTTCTTGAAAATCCCTTTAATCCTTTGAAGGATTGAAGCCCGCACTGGATTTTACAGTTCGGCCCTTACCAACTCAAAATGTTAGAGAGTGTATTTATGGGCCAATCACATGTCCAGTAAAGGACTTGTATCTAGACTATGGGAACCCTCAAAACTCACAAACAACCCTATTTTTAAAACGGACAAAAACAAGAACTGACATTTCATCAAAGAGGGTAGATGTGGGGCGCCTGGGTGGCTCAGTGGGTTAAGGCCTCTGCCTTCGGCTCGGGTCATGATCCCAGGGTCCTGGGATCGAGCCTCGCATCGGGCTCTCTGCTCAGCAGGGAGCCTGCTTCCCTTCCTCTCTCTCTCTGCCTGCCTCTCTGCCTACCTGTGATCTCTGTCAAATAAAGAAATAAAATCTTAAAAAAAAAAAAAAAGAGGATAGATATAAGGGTGACATGGGCGTGAAAAGATATTTGGCTTCCTTAGCCAGCTAGGAATGCAGTTCAAACCATGATGAGAAACTGCTACAGATCTGTTAAAATGGATTAAAAAAATTGTGGTAACACCAAATCCTGGACAAAGAATGCAGGAAAACTGAAGCTTTCATACACTCCTGGTGGGAATGTATGCAGAGTAGCACAGCTGCTCTGAAAAATAATTTGGCAGCTCCCCTTGAAACAAAAGTGGACTTTCCATACAACCTAGCAGTTACACTCTTGGGCATTTATCCCAGCGAAAGGAAAACTGATTTCCACACAGGCATTTGCACACAAGTGTTCACAGCTGCCCTATTTGTAATAGGGAATGACATGATTACAGAAATAGAGAGCAGGTCTGTGGTTGTCGAGGGTTAGGGATGAGGGGGACAGAGCAGGTGTGGTGATAAAGGGTATCACGAGGAGGGAGCCTTGTGGGACGCATAGTTAAAGATGTTGATTGTGGTGGTGGATCCACAGAGCTACCTGTGTGGTGAAATGGCCCAGAGCCACAAACACACCTGGGCGAGTGTGAGTGTAACTGGTGAGGTCTGAATGGACTCAGTGGATGGCACCAAAGCTGGTTTCCTGGCTGTGATATCGTAGTATATATAATTACAGAAGGTGTCACCACTGGGGGAGATGGGGTGAAGGGTACATGGGACCCCCCCGTCCATTTCTTCCTCTGAATCTTCCACTATTCAAAATAGAAAGTAAAAAAATACCTATATATGCTCTAAGGTCCCATAGAGGCCAAAATGTTTATCAAGAAAAATTTTATGGAGGGGCGCTTGGGTGGCTCAGTGGGTTAAAGCCTCTGCCTTCAGCTCAGGTCATGATCCCAGGGTCCTGGGATCGAGCCCCGCATCCGGCTCTCTGCTCAGCAGAAAAAGCTTGCTCCCCCCTCTCTCTCTGCCTGCTTCTCTGCCTACTTGTGATCCCTCTTTCTGTCAAATAAATAAATCTTAAAAAAAAAATTATGGAAAAAAAATTTACAGCCAGAGCCCTGGGCTGGACCTGAGAGGACCAGAGGGTTCAAGTCCTGTTCTGTCTCTGCTAGCTGGGCGAGCCTGGCTGATGCACTTTCAATCCGTGACTTTTCATTGCCTATTGATACAGTAGGGATTTTAACAGTTGCTTTATTTCAGAGACTTATTGTTAGGATTCAGTGAGATACTATATATAAACATTTTGTAGAGCCTGGAGCACTGAAAATTGCTCAGCAAACGTTAGTTCTTCCCATAATATAAGTTATAATCATGACATTAATTTCAGCTTGTGTATATGGAATAGAAAATACCCGTTGTCTCTGCAGAGAATCTGGCTGTGTTTTCAGATTTTGGTGTTTGAGACATCATTTGGAAGTCTCAGCTATAATCTTGGTCTTGATATCTCTTGGCAAGGATACTTGTGTATCTGTAAGCGTGTGTATATTTGGTAGAGGAAGAGCATTTACTGGTTAGCACCTTATCATATCAGTAGTTGGACTGAAGAGAATTTGCAACTTCCTCTCCCTCGTGTCCATGTTCTGCAGGGTGACCCTCATTACCAGAGCTGCTTCTGGGTCACTCAAGTGACTGTTGCCACAGAATTTATAGGCTCTACCCACAGTTTACCCAATACATGAATTTCCAGAAAACTCTCAGTTATGTGATAGCTTTTAATAACTTTACTACATCCTTGGGATTATCTCAGTAATGAAGTTTGAAGAACTAAATGGGTACTTTGGTGGTGTGGTTACTACTGTCCATTAGACATTTGCTGGCCGCCATGTTGAACGTTGGCCTGTCGTTACGGAGTTTCTGGAAAACAGGTACCCAGGAGCTTCCTTTCTCTTTTGTTCTCTTTAAGTTTCTCGCGAGATACTGAGAAGTGATTTATGTTTTGGTAGATCCTGACTCAGTCTATGCTGGTTCTGCCTTTCTAGCTGTTCAGACAGATAGTGGGCCGGTGGGTTGGACGTGTCTGTGGCATTGAGTTTTCTGGGTTCACTGACTTGCCCAAGCTCGTGGTAGCAATTGCCTCATGTTTCTTACTGGAACCCACATTCTCTCTCTCGGCTTTGGCTTTGGAATTCTAGACTTGTGGTTTTGGAATTTGCAAAGCTTCCAGGTGTCCATTGAGCCACTTTCCAGCCCATGGGAGGGACAAGGGAAGGCAACTCCGGCTCATTCCCACAGCCTCACTGCCGTGCTCCTCAAAGCAGCTTGCTCCGGAGGCCCCGCGAGGGGGCACTGTGCGGTCTGCCCCCGTTCCTGGTCATCATGGTGGGGACCCCGGCTGGACCTGGAACACCCCCGCATGCCTCATTACTGGAACTCCACTCCCTAGCTCGTGACAGCTGTGCCTCCCCACAGCTGCTAAATCCTCTATTTCCAAACTTGGGGTGTGTGGGCAACCCAAGATTTTCCTGATGCCTTTGACCCAACCTCCTCTCAGACACTGATCTATTAAATTTCTTTCTTTTCCACTGGAAACTTTTCCTGGGTATAAAAGATATTCAGATTCATAGACTCCAATCAAAGCCTGCTAATTCCTCTTTTGCTTTTCTCTGATCCCCTCCAGATTCTCGTCCCCGTTTCTTACATGTCCACGCTCGCTTGCAGGACAGTTGGTCCTCAGCACCTGCCCTCCCGCCCCCCACTCCCCAGTACTCTTGCAGAAAGGTGTGCCAAAGCTGGGGATTGAATTCGCAGGATGTTCACCCAGGGAGACGATCAAGCCCCATTCAGACAGAGAGCTCTACTCGCTAATCATTCACATAATGTGAAAAATAAATGGGGCTCGTTACCATTGATGCTATTAGCATGTTAACTTTCTTTAAACCATTCTAATGATGATTAAATAACGATTGGATATTGCATTATCAAGAGTTCTCTGTGTTTGTGTATATTGGCTGGTTCTTTATTGGCTGATCTCTGAGGATGGGGCATGAAGGCAGGAGATGAAAAGCTGAGATTTTGAAGAGCTTTTAACATTTTATAACTAAATTTATAAGAAGCAGCTTTTAAAACACCCTTATGAGCTGACTCCCTTAACATAAATAATTCAACTAGTCGTAATTAAATATTCCAACTGAAGTTTTGGTCATTTCCTTTTTACTTAGTTTATTGTACCAAGTTGCAAAGTTGAGAAACATTTTAAAAAATTGAGTATCTCTTATCATTCAGATAGCTTTTTAAATTCTACTTGACATCGACACTTCCTGGCTTAAATTGATGTTAGTCTTGGATTGACTGTTTATTCCGCCTCAGCGAGAAGCATTTGGGACAGGTACTGAGTCTAGATCCGCGTCACCGACGCTCACACCTCAAAACATAAGCGTCTGTTGCAAAACTAAAAAATCAAAGCACGGGGTTTTGTCCGAAACACCCAGGCAGCAAAAACGAACTGGCACTCAAACCCTTTTCTCTCTGCTGGCCTGGCCCGGTACTGTGTAATGCCTTAGTTAATGGTCACGACATCGCTTCGACGCCGTATTGTCCATTTATGGCAGGTGGGGAAACTGAGGCCATAAGTATTCGAGTAATGGAGGTCATCGATTTCTTACCACGTACTCCATGACCTGCCTGTGCCAGAGTCCATGTGCCTGACCCTGTGTCAGGGTCGCAAAGCACATTCGGAGAGCGTCTAGATTTTTGGAACTGGGACACACAACTTTTCGTGTTTGAACCGTCTCCCGAGGCTGTGTAACCACCGAAGTCAGGTGACTGCATTTATAGCTATTTCTTGACGCAGGTGATTCTGCTGCCGAACAAAGCTGCATTGCTTTGAATCAGTCCGTTGGAAATCAGTGAGAGGACAGGAGCACTATTTCTATCCCGAGAGTTCAGACCACACTGTGTCTCCATGCTCTTTTGCTTTGATAATGTCTTGCTGTCTGAGCTACTTACGTTCTCCGTTGATTCGTACTCACTCTTGGCTGATGACAGCTCTTTGGGCTCTTAGGGCCCCCTCCCTTACACTCGTGTTTTCACGAGGAGTTCACTGCTGTGTAATAGTCCACATCCAGTCAGAAAACGGAACCCATGCTACGCCTTTGGACGGAGGGAGTCCAGCACGGGGGGGCTGGTTACACAGACGGCAAGAAAGGGGGATGGTGGCTCATCGAGAGATGAGGCGTGCAGGAAGCTTGACAGCGGCACAGAGACACTGTCGGGTCCCACCTTGTCCGGGGGACACCTGCAGGAAGGTTGTTGCCTGAAGCAGCAGCTGGGCCAGGTGGCAGGTTCTAGAAGCTTCGGGGGAGGGTGACAGTCCAGAAGGAGATGTGGCCTGAGCCAGAGTGAGGGACGTATGCCTGGCTCCTCCCTTGTGAAGTACTTCACCTTCCGTGAGTGCCTCTCGTTGACCCAAATCTCCAGAAAGTTGGCCGAAAGACGGAGCTCCCTAGAATGTAGAGCAAGTTGGGGAAGCAAAAGCCAGGGGACTGAGTGTGAGGGGCAGGTGGTGGGTGTACACGTCCTCCTCAGACGGGGACCGTCCTGTTTCTCTATCCTGTGCACACGTGAGGGAGAGGAGTGACTCTGATAAAGCGCGGCCCCACAGCTCCCTGCTGGCCCCTGCTGAGCTCTGATCACGGGGGCAGGGCTTTCCCCTCGTCATAGGCCCTTTCGTGTCCATGGCTCCCAGCTCATGGGCTCAGGCAGAGTCCCCGTGTGATCTCATTGCCATCAGGTCCAGGCTGGCCCTAACTTCTGGAAGGTAGGGCCAGAGAGAGGAGGGCAAGAGATCCATCCATAACTCCATGGTTGGCAAGAAAATGTTCACATCCTCATCCAGGGAACCTCGTGATTGTGTCACCTTACACAATGTGGCAAATTAAGGGGGACAGATGGACTTAAGGGTGTTAACCAGCTAACCTGGAAATAGAGGTTGGATTATGCAGGTGGACCCCGTGTCATTACAGGCATCCTTAAACATGGCAGAGGGAGCCAGTGGGCGATACATGGTAAAGGTTGCCATTCAGATCGAGGGGGGAAAGAACCCCATTTGGGATCAGTCTTAGACAACTGGCCTTTTATCAGAAAGACCTTGCCCTCCAACACCAATCATACTCTAAAATAAATTTCAAATGTGTTCAAGATAGAAATATTGATAATCTTACAAATAAATTTTAGGATAGTCGTTTTATATCTTGGAGTAAGGAGGTGTATGTGCTTGAGTAAGACTAGAAACATGAACACGTGAAGGAAAGATGGGCCATTGTGCCCACGTAAAAACGTGACATCCCTCCCTGTGTGCTGGGACACCACAAACACAAGTCGGAACGGGAGTGACACAGTGCAGCCCACACACAGCACCTGTGATGAGAGGCTGATTGCCCTGCTTCCCTGCAGCTAGTCAGGTGGGGAGGACCCACCTGAGGTGCAACAGGTGGGCACGTCCTAGACCAGCAAACACATCCGGCCAACGGCCTTGGTCGTGGCCTGTGAGGTTCTCGGTTCTTGTCGGTGTTGTTTTAACCCACGGTTTGCAGTTTTTACTTTGATTTCTTCCTTCACCCCAAGGTTCTATTTGAAAGTTTTATGCTTTCTAAGTGGTTGGATTTATTTGGATTCTCGTCTTGTTGGCCTTTTCTGGTTTTATTGAGCGATGGTCAGAAACTATGTTCTGAATGATCTCTGTCCTATGGAGAGCATACACAGCTTATGTTTATTAACTAATAAAACTTTTGTTAGCTATTCCTCGAGTACTCTAAAAATGTATATTCTGGTTTGGGGTGTAAAAATTTCATACATAGTTATTAAATATTTTACTGAGATGGTTGTGTTATGCAAATTCTTGGATCTCATTTTTTTTCTGTTTAATCTATTTCTGAGAAATGTGCTATGATTTTCCCACTTTTTCCTTGAATTTATGGATCTTTTGCTGCAGGTATTTTGGTACTTTTTTTTGTGCTTGAGGATATGTAACTGTTGTATTTTCTTTATGAATTCTCTTGAACCAAGGTGAGGTTACTTGTTTGCTCCACTTAAGATGTTCACCTTGAATTCTCATGCTGGTCTTGCTGTGCCTGCTGCCTCTTGGCATTTTCTCCTGTGTCCCGTCCATTCCTTCTTCTGCCAGTGTGTCCTGGGTTGTTTGGTTTGGGGTGAGTCTCTCGTACACAGCATATGCTCTTCACCTGTCAGAATAAGCCTGCTAATGGGGAATTTAACCTGTTACGTTTACTCATATGTCCTGAGTTATTCCAGTGAGCATATTTTTAGGTCTTCTGCTTAAATTTTGGACAACCAGTAGTCAATGAAAATAAGATATGAAACTTAGAAATTACTAGAGGAGAGAAAGAGAGAGATATCCACCAATGCACGATGGTTAAGGAGAGACAACAATCAACAGGGAAGGCAGCGTCCTGCACAAAATCCACGGCTACCCTCCTGGGACCTTCAGCACGCGTTCTCTCCAGTTACCCCAGGAAGGTTTTGTTTCTAAAGATTTTGTTTGAGAGAAAGAGTGCATTAGAGCAGGAGGGAGGGCCCGAGAGAGAGGGAGAAGCAGACTCCCCCGCTGAGCAGGGAGCCGGGGGTGGGGCTGGATGTGGGGCTGGATCCCAGGACCCTGAGAACTTGACCTGAGGCAGACACTTAACCGACTGAGCCACCCCCCCACCCCCTGCCAAAAGTTTTTTTATAAGGCCCTTGGGATTTTAGTCACTGATTTTTTTCTTTTATTAGTGTTAGTTTAGAAGTCCATTCTTCAGCCTTGCATTAAGGGTA
The DNA here is from genome assembly GCF_002288905.1 of Enhydra lutris kenyoni. Classification (NCBI taxonomy): domain Eukaryota; kingdom Metazoa; phylum Chordata; class Mammalia; order Carnivora; family Mustelidae; genus Enhydra; species Enhydra lutris. The sequence goes on from NW_019154121.1 coordinate 28,301,468, forward strand.
GCAATGACATTCACTTAACCTAGCAGGTGCCGTCTCTGGCTGTAATTGTAGGCACCACGTATGGCCGAGAAATTGTTCACCGCCCCGTCGTGAGCCCGCACTCCTCCGGCTTAATAGACTTATGAATTTGTTCACAACTTTCTGGATGTCAGTAAAGTGTCGTTGTGACGGAGCATATTGTGAATCGGTCTTGTGTTTATGGCGTCTGTTTTATACTAATATCTGGCGATTCTTTGTTGCCTATTAATTTTTTTATTACATATCCAGATTAATCTGGTGTGGATGATTTCGGGGGCTGTAGAAGTCAGCGCTGCATCTCCCCAGAGTAAACCTCACCCTGGCGGGGAAGGCACTCCATTAAATAGGAAGCCCTCCCTTGAAGGCGCTGGTGGGGAAAGGGCTGTGGGCCCTCCTGCTGAGGGCTCCAGGGTCCCCCGCTCCCCTCCACCTGTCCCGGCTCTTAGCTGTTGAGACTCATGTACAGAGGAAAAGCTGGTGGAACAAAGAGAACAGACCCCCACTTCATCTAAAGTAACAAGTGTCCAGTAAGCCCCAAAGGCTCGTTAGAATGGTTTCAAAATGTGTACTTTTCTGAATAATAATACCATTGTGGAAGAGTTAGGAAGAATCTGGGTTGAAGAATCTGGGTTGGAGAATGAGGCCAGCCCTGAAGGTAGGTGGGCCCTCCCTGAAACTGAAGCCCGAGCTGAGGAGCCCGCGTTGGATTTGATGATTCTCTTGCTGCTGTCGTGAGCAGAAGAGCGGGAAGGGAGAGAGGACCCCGTCCGGCCGGCTGGCGCACGTGGGCGGAAAAGGGCGCATGGAGGGAGGCCAGCGGGGGCATCTGCTGTGACTCAGGAGGCGGGAGATGCCTGTCGTGTTCCTGCTTCTGAGACCGAATAAGGTGGGAGTGTCAGGTCCTGGCCAGTCACGTTATCGCATCGTCCTCCCTCCGAAAGGGGATAAAGACTGCAGTGAGCTCCCGTTGGTGAACGTGGGGAAAACGGAAGTGTCTCGTGTGTGAGCTGAAGCACAACGTATGGGGGCCGCTCCCCCATTCCCGCACCCTCCAGCTGACGCTGTGTGGGCTGCGCTGTTTGCACGGGAATCCCCTACCCACCGGTCGCCTTTGCACTACCAAGAAGGTTCTCAAAGACTTTTCCCACGCTGGCACTATTCCTGCTTCCCAGTGACATCTAGATTGTTCTTATCTTATAGCTCTTTCATTCCGAGGGATGCAGAAAGGAGGAGTAAAAACAGTCCCCCTTCCTGGACTGATGAAAGAGGTGACAGGGTGGGTGAAATGCGGATCCCGAGGGAGATGGCAGGACAGGACACCAACAGTTGATCGATGATTGTGCAGCTGAGAGGCTCAGGAGAAGACGGTGAAGTAGAACCATTTCTACCTCCAGAAATTTTTACGGTCTTGCTATGGAGACCCCTGCAGTCATGAGCGTCCACGCCCAGTGTTCGGTGGCGACACCGTCCCGTGTGGCTTCTGTCTCTGCTCTTCATGTCAGCCTCTGCATTCTAGAGTGTCTGTGTCCTCCTCTTCCACTTGATTCTTGTCATCTTTGTGAGATGAGAACTCATGCCACATCCTCTGTGCACATCCTTTCAGACCATTCTCGTCTACACTAGCGGTACCGTCCACTGTATTTTGGAAGAATGCCCTTTGTGTCCTGGGAGGCAGCAGTGAATGTCCCGGGCCTTCCCTCCGGGAGCAGCTGTGCTGCTGCAGCTTCTGAATCACTCAAGAGCCCCTTGTTCATACTGTCCTTGGGTGCGGACACAGACACGCAGTGTCCTTTAATCCTTTAGACGAGGCGCATCCCATGAATCCCCAGAGGTGGAATCTTCAGCCTTGGGTTCCTCTTGTCTTCAGAGCCCTTGTGTGCCTCAGTTGTTAGCTCAGCGCCCTGCTCTTTGCCCTGGATACGGCGAGTTGCCGCTCCCTGCCCCTGCCGAAGGGGCAGGGGCGCAGGCTGGGAGGGCTGGGAGAGCAGGGTGTTTGCTCCCACTTTTCTATCTTCCGTCTCCTCCTCGTGCTCCTGCTCTGGTGGGGCAGCCCCTCCCCCTGCAGTTCCAGCTCTGGCCCCAGCCCTGTGCTCCCTCTGCTCCGGGCCCTGGGACACCCACCTCACCCCTGGGAATACCTGCTGCTGCTCATATCCCAGCGGCCTCATCATCCTCTTTGGGCATCTCAGTTCTTCCAATACCCGTGTCCGTTTTCTGTGTCAAATTCCCTTTGTTTGAAATTCTACTCTTGTTTCTGCTTTCTGACTGGACCCTGAAGGATGCAGTGTCCATCTACCTTTTCAACAATTCTTGTATTGATTTAAAAAAAAAAAAAAAAAAGCTGCTTCACGTGCCAGGCACTGTGCTAGATGCCAGCGATTTAAAAACCAAACAGAGAAGTAACAGAATAAATATCTGTTGTCCTGAAATCTAGTGACTGAGAAACGTGAGGGCCTCACTCCCACCTCGAGCCCCTGCCGCGCCCCCAGGCACCGGAGATTAGGCATCTTTGCGTTGCCGGTGCAGGCCTGAGTGCTCCCCGGGAAGGGGCTTTCAGAGGATAGACAGCCACGTTTCCGCCAGGGGTTAAGTTAATTAGACTTCAGCTGTGGCTCTGGAGTGACCCGGTATGGTGTTGGCAGCCGAGGAGTTAAACCCGCACTTTAGGCGAGGCTGGGATTTTGGAGCAGCTGACTTGAGCCGTCCTACAAGGAATGTACCGGTCGGAGGGCACAGACAGCCAACTTATGCTCCACCTCCGGCATGTTCAGGAGCCCAGGTGCCCCCAAATCCCTATATGTGCTTGGAAGAAAAAGGTTCAGCATCGCCGCTGAACATTCTAGCAGCCGATGCCTATGTTCAAAGTGGGGTGAAGCCCTTGAGATAGCTTCGACCTCTCAGAAGGCCGAGTGTCCCTTACGAGCCGGCTTCCACGTCTGAGCCCGCTGGGAGCTGCTGTCAGGAGCTGCACGAGGGGGGCTCTCACCAGACACCCCGCGTGCTCTGTGCTCCAAGGCTCGTGTGGCCTCCTGCTGGAACTCTGCACTGTCCTCACCCAAGCTGATGGATTGTTCAGCATTTATCTGCCTCCGCAGCTCCGTGCCCAGAAGTGACATTTCCCTGGAACCAGAGCCTTTCTGAGCTTAGAGGAATGCTCGATGTGATGGGGTGGTGATCGATGAGGCTCCTGGGCCATCTGGAGTTTCCTGGATGGCGCGTGCAGATGTTGCCTGGGGCCCCGGATGATGATAAATGAAGCTCTCCCAGGAGCTTGATCTCAGAGAAGGTTTCTCTTGGTCCAGTGAGCTGTATGGCTTCTTTGGTGTAGAACAAAGTTCTTAATTGTTCTTTTTTGAGGGGTAGATGTGGACCTATTGAGAATTTGATAAAAGCTATGGATCCTTTGGCTAGAAAAATGTATTTCTGCATAATTCTACAATAGTCTCAAACTCCTAGGTCCACGGGCCCTGGGTCAAGACCCCCAGTACAGAGTATACACGCCTAATGGGCGCTGGGGGAACTGGAAGGCACATTATGCATCAGGGTTTTGTCCTGTGATGGAGTCCCATGACCTGCTTTTGACTTTCGGGGCATTCATTCCACATATACTGAAGAGAGGCAAAAACGGCACGTTCACAGCCACTGCAAGTTCAAGACTGTGCTCGGGCAAAGGACGCTGTCTTCTCCGTGCCTTTGCTTTCTTTGCCGATGGCTGCAGAGGCGGGTGTCTGGGGTCTGCTTCGTTGAGTACGTTTCCATGTGGCTTATATTCCTGTCACTGTGTGGAAACTGGTCTTGTCAAAATCACCAGTAACCTCGGTCTTTTCACAGTCGATGACACCTGCGTTCCTCATCTTTCACGACACTTTAGCAGCCCCCGACCCAGCTGCTTGCTCTTTCCTTGAAATTTATCTTGTTTGTGACATTTAGAGGGTTTTCTACTACTTCTCTGGCCTCTTCTCCTCAGTCTCCCTTGCTGGTTCCTTCTTTCCCGCCGGCATCGTAAGCATCGGAGTGTCCCGTGGCCTCATCCTGAGATCGGATTTCATCTCTGTCTGTATTAATTCTCTACGTAGTTTCATCCAGTTCTGTTGCTTTAAAATTCTGGATGCTGATGTCTCTCCAGTCTTGCCCGTTACTCTGGATTCTCCATGAACGCCCTGCTTGGGTAAATAAGCATCTCGACATTGACATGTGCGGGTGAAGTTCACAAGTGCCTTACAATGCCGGTTTTCTGAGGTGGGACGGGATGGAGAGAGCCCGCCCGGGGTCTAAATGGGGAGCGGAATGGTCACCAAGTTAAATGTTCACTGAACGCTCTTAATTGGTTTTCTTTCCCCTTTTCTTTCTTTCTTTTTTTTTTTAAAGATTGTATTTATTTGAGAGAGCAAGAGAGAGAGAGAGAGAGGGCATGGGCAGGAGTGGGGGAAGGGCAGACGCGGAGGGAGAGGCAGACTCCTTGCTGAGCAAGGAGCCCGATGTGGTGCTCGATCCCAGGACCCCAGGATCATGACCTGAGCTGAAGGCAGACACTTAACACCCTGAGCCACCCAGGCACCCCTTCTTTCCCCTTTTCTTGACCACCCAATCTGTCTGAAAAGCCAGCCAGAGTTCCACCTCCAGAATCGATCAGTGTTCCATTGGCTTTCTCCATTTTTCTGCTCTAGGCAGCCTTTCACTCCCACCTGTCCCTGGAGTGACGGAGTAACTCTCACCGGCCTCCCTGCTTCCTCTCCCCGCTCACCCCCGCCAACTGTATCTCTACCAGCAAGCACAGTGACTTCTCATCCACACGTGCCAGATGGCCTTACAGCACTCACCTGCTACAGCAGGTCAAAGCTTCACACTAGAACAAAAGAAAGCTCTTTACTGTGCCCCCATCGCCCACACGCCTCCCCGTTTCAGACTCTCAAATTCTGCACTGGCCAGGCTAGCGTTGCAGCCAGTCTCCATGGTTTTTTTAAATATTCCGGTTCTTCTTCCCTGGGCTTAGAGGAGAATGCTAGGGAAAATACGACAGTAATTTTTACCTGTATGCGGCCTTATTTCTCCAGCTGCATCACGAGCTCCTGAGAGCAGGGACCTGATTTTATGCTTTGCATCTTCAACCTCTCCGCCTGTGTCCGTCTCTAGGACAGTATCTTGCACTAAGTCGTTCAAGGCATTGCTTGAACCCACTGCTGTCAGGCTCTGTTAAGTACTGGAAATGTAGATGTTAGGTGGTGAGAATTGTTTCTCTCTTGGTCTAGAAATACGAGCCATCGCACGGCGAGAACTGGGAGTGAGGCGATCCTTGCCGTAATAAATGTGAGGCGTGTGGAAGCACATCTAATGCCGTTCTAATGAATTTTGAAAACTGTTGCAGGCTCTCTTTATTGCTGGATGAGTAGCAGGCTGCATCGTGCCTTAATACATATGGTTTCCCAAAGCGCTAAATTCACTTCCAGGCTGTAGCTGAGAGCGTCACACTTAATGGAAAATAATAATATTCCTCACTCAAATAGACAACAAGCAAGGTAAACCCTTGCCTGTCTTCCTTCCCCCATGATATACATCTTCTGCTCAGAGTTTTGCCTGAACACAGCAGAACGCTAAATCAAGTGTGTTGAAGAAGAGACGATTACTGTTCTAGCCACAGACTCCTCTTTCAGGCTTACACACGACAACTGCAGAATGTGGGGTGGGGGTTGTGTTCAGGTGTTACGTTTAGTGGGGAGACTCTACCTTCCCTCTTTGCTTCAGAGCTTTGTTTTTAAAAATCTTTAAAGCAGGTCTTGCCAGGTTCTAACCAAAAGCTTCCTTGCAGGTATAAATGCAATTAGCTACAGGTATAAACGCGGTCTAGAAGCTTAGCTTGTAGAGTTTGGTGAGCAAGTGTGAGTGTTCCTTGTAAACGTTAAGCTGTTAATTACAGAAGATCGAAACAGCTTGGCTCACCTAGACGGAGCTGGGATAGTCTGTGCTCATTAAAGATCACAAGGGGCTTATGGAAGTGAGTGACATGGTGTTAGTTACTTTTTTTAAATGAGTATTTTCCTCCCCTTTTCTGCTCACATAAAAACTGGCAGCAGAGAAGAGGAAACTTAGCAAACATGAGCTCTCTCTTGCTGTTGGGGAGTGACGCTGGTGATGGACGCCTGTGTGCGCGGCCGTTTGAGGGAGGCCGCCCGAACAGAGAACTGTGGCTGCGGGCCTTGGCCCCACGTGGAGACATGAGGCAGCGGCGCTCCTTGTCCTAGCAGAACTGTGCACTGAAATAAACGATAGTTCTTAAAGTGTCTTCTCCGGGAGGGGGCTGGATTTCCAAAACTTAGCTAAAAAAAAGAATGGCTTCAATCCTTCAAAAACGCTAGGTGTTTTTTATGAAACCATTTAAGCCAGATCAGTTTTAGTTTAGTTTTTGACCAGAAATGGGGTCTGGTTTTTATACCTTAAAACAATGCAGAGTGACTTTCAGCTGCTTCTAAATGTCTCCCAAGCATTCAGCGCCACGAGAGAGGCCGCAGCAGGCCCGTGGCCATGCTGAGTGCCGCTGACCCTCAGAGGGACGCATCCGGGGTCTCTCGGAGGGTTTGCTCTGAAGTGGTCCAGACTCCGAGACGTGAAGCCAGGCATCAGCCGTGCCACCTTATAATCGTCCATCCCCTACTGATACAGCTGGAAACTGAAACCAGTGTTTCACTTAAGCCTGCAGTGAAAGCCGGGTTGAATTAAATGATTCACGTTTCGACTGAAGAGCTGGACAGGAGAGTGGCCGAGCATCTCTGTGCGTGCCGTGTGCTTTCGCTTCGGGTCGATCGAGAGCTCTGCGTGATGAGAGGTTTTCCGAGCACTCTGTAGGTCACAAAGTAACTGCGTGACCCATGTTCGGGTTCCGGCCCCGATGACTTGCCCTTGGTTTACTGTCCTTTCCGTTCTACCCAGTGAAGTACACACTCCCTGTCTCAGGGGCAAGGCTGGTTTTTTACTTCCAGTAAATTCAACTCAAATGTTTAATCTTGAGCACCTTCTAAGGCCTAGAAGACCACTTCTAGTTGTGGCTGATTATTTATTCTGCTGTCAACGTCAGTAAAATCAGATAATGTTTTAATTGTTCTCTGGCATGATGAGGATTAATTGTTCATTAAAGTTCCTTCTTCCTTTAATCGTTACGTACTGGGGGATCCTTGTTATTTCTGTTTCTGCTCCCACCCCCCCTTCCGCTCACCTTGTCATAGCTCAGTGCGGGCCCCTGAACATTCAGGAAAAGTTTGAAAACTATAAGATGACCTAGATGTCACGCCAGGTCCTGCTGCATTTCTCGACGTTACAGAAAATGTAAGGGTGATGATCTAGGTTTTAAAACGCAGCCAAGCATACACTTCCCTGTATTGTTTCTGTTCCTTTTCCCTGAATGCATGGGGCCGGGCAGGTGTGCCTCTCCCCTCTTTCTTTCTAACATGTTGATTCCTGTATCTGGGCAGATCGTCTGAGTTGGTGGGATATGTGAGCTGCCTTGTGCAGACCTGCTGTCCCTCCACACCCACCTTCCAGCTCACAGCTGCAGAAAGGAAGTCAGTAGCAAGCACATTCTGGGGACTACTTGGTGATCAATGTGAGGCCTTCAGAAACCTGTTCTGCCCCTGAATCCTAACCACTTGCACTCCCTTTGTAGCCTCGTAAGTGAGCCCGGTTAGTACTTGTCCTGGGCCTCAATAATGACTAAGGGGAGTCATTTAAAATCAAAAAGTTCTTCGAGCCCTCTGAACTGCCATCCCCCTCCGGTGTGGCCATCTGCCTCCCTCGCCTGTCCATATGCCTCTCATTCCGGGCCAAGCTTCCTCATCTGGATGGGAGTCAGCTCACTGCCTGTGGCCTCGCCTTCTGCACGGCTGGCAACACATCACGACCCACTGCTTCTGTGGAGAAGGGGCTCTGGGCCCCAACTTGCTCTCCATGTGCTGCTGATGCTTTCCTCTTCCTGATTCCTCCCTAGGCCACTGTCTCCCCAAGTCAATTTCTAGATTTCTAGAAACCCTCTAATTCACGACAGGCAACAAAATAAAAAATAGATAAATGTGAGCAGATCAAACGTTAGAAACTTCTGTGTGTCAACAAAAGCCCCAAAACAGTCAGCAGTGAAAAGGAAACCTGTGGGATGGGAGAAAATAATTGGAATTCATATATCTGATGAGCGGTTTGTATCCAAAATACATACAGAACTTGTCCAATTCCACAACAGAAGAATAACCCGATTAAAAAATGGGCAAACAGACAAGAATAGACGTTCCTCCAAAGAAGATCCACCAGTGGCCAATAAATCCATGAAAAGATGCTCAACATCACTCATCACTAGGGAAATGCACATCCGGACCACAGCGAGTGGAGGCCACTGTCAGGAGGCCTCTGTCCAAAGAACAGAGAACAGCAGGTGTTGGCAAGGATGCAGAGAAGCTGGGGCCCCCACGCACTGTTGCAGGCGTGGAAAACGGCAGGGGAGGGGAGGCTCAGGTTCAGCAGAAAACTTAAAATACGATTGTCACATGATTCAGCAGTCCCACTTCTGGGTGTTCATCCAAAAGCCTTGACATCAGGATCTCTGAGAGACTCACCTGCCCAGGTTCTGTTACAGCATTTTCATAGATGTGGCCAAGATGTGGGAGCAACCCAGAATGTCCATCAACAGATGATGGAAAAGCAAAATGTGGTCTGCACACGTGGCGGACTCTTACGTAGCTTTAGAGAAGAAGGCAGTCCTGACGTCTGCTGTGGCCTGGATGGACCTCGAGGACACGACGCTCAGTGAAGTAAGCCAGTCACGAAAGGGCAAACGCCACGTGATTCTACTTCTGTGAGGAATCTGAAGTAGTCCAAGTCATAGAAGCAAAGTAGAACGGTTGCCGGGGGCTGTGGTGGGAGGGAGGGAGAGCGGGTGTTTAGTGGGTATAGTGTTTCAGTATCACAAGATAAAGAAGTTCTGGAGATCTGTTGTGCAATGATGTAAATGTATTTAACACCACTGAGCTAAACACCTCATGATTATTTATTTTTTAAATAAATAAAGAGACACAGAGAGGGAACACAAGCAGGGGGAGTGGAAGAGGGCTGAGCAGGGAGCTGGATGTGGGGCTCGATCCCAGAATCCTGGGATCATGACCTGAGCCGAAGGCAGAGGCTTAATGACTGAGCCACCCGGGTGCCCCACACCTAATGATTATTATGGTAAATTTAATGTTATGTGGGTGTTTTTTTAAATTTTTTAAAATTTTTTATTAACATATAATGTAGTAGTAGCCCCAGGGGTACAGGGCTGTGAATCACCAGACTTACACACTTCACTGTTATGTGTTTTTTTTTAACCATAATAAGACACACACAAAGCTTCTAACTCATGAGTTTTTTCCTGCCCACATTGTTGGAAGCCACTTGTGTGGTTGGAAAGTTTCAGTATTGGTGATGATTTCAGCTGCAAATGTCAGCAGAGTCAAGCAATACATAAATAACTTAGTGTGTGCGAATGGCTTGGGAGAGTGCCCGGCCCGTGGTGGGCGTTGCACACGCCTTCGTCCAAAGCCTCAGCCCGGATGTGGTTTGGAAAACAGTCTCTTTTGCCCAATGAGCGGTTTACGGTGCCTGTATCACATGTGATGTTACGTCCTCGGCGCACCCTGTAAGGAAACGTGTTGTTATTTCTCTCCAGCAATATATGAATCTTTATAATAAATGGGAAAATCGAGACTCTGAATTGCTTCATTTTAGTGTAGGCCAAAAAGTTATGAAAAAAACCCCAAAGTAACTTCCCAGAGGTCTTGGGCTTCAGAACCATGTATGTGGGATTATGGATGTAGGTTCTCCCCTCCCCAGTCCAAAGATGAAGAACCTGAAGCACTGAGAGGTCCCGAGCCTCATCCACGGACAGAGCAGGAGGGCCAGCGCCGGCTCTGGGGGCCAGTGGGGCCCAGACTCCGCGCTCTTACCCGAGGAGCGACACACACGTTTGTTACGACTTCGGCGGTAGCAGGCACAACTAAAGATACACCTTGTTTGTTGTTTTGTGTGGAAGGTGTGTTCGACCACACACTGTGATTGCGTGTGGGCTGCTAGAGCGTGTGGAAGGAGAGCATACCTGGGGGTCCTTGACCTTGTCCCCCTTACGTGGGACAGAGGCAGCCTCCCTTGTGACTCTTCCCTTCTTTGGGTGCCTGTCTTCTCCCCAGGTCTCACCGTGCAGCTCTGCCCTGGTTGCCAGTGACCTGGTGGTGACAGTCCTCCCCCAGAGGCCTGGGGAGGGAGCCTGGGCCCCTGCATCCCCCTGCATGTGAGCAGGGCAGGCTGGAGGCACTGGAGAGTTGATGCTCTGGGATCAGCCCTGACCCATATGTGGGTGGGACTCCGCGACCTCCCCTCTCTATAGGGCTGTCCTGCGGGTGTCGTGCTCCCAGGCTCTGCAGCTACAGTCCAGGCACGAGCGTACGCTTTCCTGACTTTCTTCTCTTCCTGCTCCCCCCTCCTCATCTCCCCAGTAGTTCTGTGTGTCTGTGACCACGGCTCAGCAAGTGTCCTGTGGCCAGAGCCACCCCTCAGGACCTGAGTGTTGTCGGAAGCACTGAGCTGTAGGGTTCCAGGACTCCTCTGTGATAGGACCCCTTTCTTCTTTCCCAGCAGAGGAGGGCGGACCCCTGATTTCTCCTCACCACTGCAGGCGGACAGCCCTCATGCCTCATCACGGATGAGTGCCGGGGCCCGCAGAGAACGCTTCTGTGTAGCTTCGACGGCGAGCATTACTGGTAACTTTCTCTCACCTCACTCATGGAAGGACGTCAGCCCTGGTGACTGGTGGCTGTCCCGGTGTGGGAATAGGTCTGTTTCTCTTTTCTTTCATTGGGATACTTTACCCACAGCGGGGTACTGTTGTGCAGTATCAGTGTTTGCCTCACTCCTCTCTGCCTCAGCCTCTCTGTCAGTCCACCCAGGAGGGCAGGGAGCAGGTCAGCATTTCATGGTCTCCAGGAAAGTGTGTGTGGGGAGAGAGATTTCCAGGGAAAATCTCATGTACCGCTCCCATCATCCTGCCCAGAGATTAGGAGATTTGGGGGAGAACTCCAAGAATCTTGAGGAAACCCAAATGGGGTTTCCAGAAGGGGTGAAGGGAAGGCAGGGGAGACAGGGGAGAAGGAGAGGCAGGGGAGAAGGGAGGAGGGGGGTAGGGGAGAAGGGAGAAGGGAGTGACCAAGACTGAGACCCAAGCTGAGCTGGGGCTTGTTTCTCAGAGTCTCTGCTAGAGATACGGCAAGGACCCAGAGAGAATTGGCTTCATGGCCCATCTAGAAAGATCTGAGGTCTGAGACTCTGAGGACACCTCCATCCCATTGGGACAGGGCCAGGGGGCCATCCCAGGGGGGCATCTCAGGAGCAATCTGTGTGGATGGTGGCTGAGGTTGGGTTCCTTCCCTCCACAGATGCCTGGGCACGTTGGGGTACCGTGAGCTGGGGGGAACCACAGGGAGGAGGGATAACCCTGAAAAGCATGAGGCTCTGGTGGACTGGGGACCTTGATAAGTAATGAATCTCATTACCCGGAGAGTTGTTTGCTGATTGATTACTGGCCTCTCAGGACTGAGAGTCACAGCTACCGCAGGAGGTGACCAAGGCACAGAAAAGGGTTGTTTTCTCAAAATCCCTCTTGTCCTGTTTGATCACATAGTTGATACACATCTGCATGGACCAGTGACCACAGGGAGTTACAGACAGATGACTTAGCAGCTGGCTCCTCCCGAGCTCCCTGTGCAGGAACAGAGCAATAGCTAGTGGTCCTCTAGTGGCAGGAGGCTTCTAGAAGGTCAGATGCCTCTGCCCTGGCAACCAGGTCTCATATCCTCTTAGTGTCTCTGTTCTCTTCAGGGTGAAGCCACCATGGTCCACTTCCCAGCAGCATCCTTGAGCAGGCCCTGATGTCAGGCTGGCTTGAGTTCTATGTCTGCCCTCCTCAGACTGGGTTCTGAGTATTTTGTTTTATTTTTTGCACTAGGGAGTCACAAACAGTTCTCAAATTTGAGAGATGGTTGAATACTGTATCCCCATTTTGAAGATTCATAATGCAGACCAGTATGTTGAAGCTCAGAGCATGTTTCTGACATAAAGAAATGAGTTTAGCTTTAGTCAACCTACTATTTCCAAGTGTAGACAGACACAGAACATGTTTTTAATCAGGGTATGTTATTGATACTATCTGGGCCGGTTTCTCCAGAAACTGTGGATTAAGTCCTCAGACTCATTTAGGACCGTGATCAAGTCCGTGAATCCATCTAACCTTCCCAACCACTGCGTTTCTACATCTTCAGGAGGGATGAGGGGTGTCTCATTGTTCTGAATCTCCCATCTGCCACCACCTCTCGCTAATATATCAGCCGGAGGACTGTTCCTACATCTTTGCTCATGTTATCATTCTCCCAAGAAACTCTCCACCATTGTTGCTTCAATTTTAGTGTACAAATTTTTTAAGCACATTTCATCCAAGGAATCTTTCCTCATTTCTTCTATTATTTTATTAATAACAAGGGCTAACACTTCATAACATTTGCTGTGCACCATAAGCTCTGGCTAAAGCCCTTGTGCATTATTTCACTTAGCTGTTAGCATCCTCTGAGGGTGGGTATCTGATTAGTTTTCCTAGACCTCAGCTTCCTATTCTGCAAGATGAGCTCCAGATTCTCACCTGGGACTGCACACCTGGTATGTAGCAGGAATTTAACTCAAACTGGCTTCCATCTGAGTTCAGAGCCTTCCCTCTCAACCAATAGGTTGTCCCTTGTCTCACAGAAAATCCTTATCTTATCAAGTCCCTATAAAGGTTTGATCAGGCTAGTTTTGTTTCCTTATTGTCTCTTTAAATTCACTGCTTTACACTAAATGTCTTATCTTCAGTTAAGTGGCAAATTCAGAGCTTAAGTCAAGATGATCAATATCTCTCAGGAAATACTTGTTTTCTTCCAGGTATCTGGGGAGAGTGGCAGCTGTCTAAATCCCCATCTCACCACAATACAGAACAAGAACCCACAAACCCAGATGCTGGCATAATGAGAAGACAATTAATGCACAAACTTCAAGTTGCTTTTAAGTTTAAAAAGATAAAGAAATCTCATTAAACCATCTCTCAGACTTTTTTTTTTTTTTTTTTTTTTTTTGGGCAAAGATTTGTTACAGGCAAAGGCAGTCTGATTTAAAAACCAAAAATGCTGCACAGAAGAAAGAAGAGGGGAGTGAGCAGCAGGTGTAGGTACAAACTTATTCTAAAATCACCACTGGAAGGATAGAGTTCTCCTGCTTGTGAAAATACTAGAGGAATTGTGTTAGTAGACTACAGCACTAATTATAGGAAAGCAACTTAAAAATATGATTGCAGGTGGAGACTTCAAAAAGGATAGCTTCTGGGGAGAAAAAGACAAAAAATGAGGGACAGGTAATTTAAAAAGGAAGAAAAAAGAAAAATTAAGGTCTTCAAAGATGAAAGTTCTATAAAAATCAGAGGTTCCACAGCACTCTGCATCAACAAGAACTCACCCACCAAAGAAACTGGGCAACACTTTAGACAAAGAGGACACCAACTCCTAGAGTAGAAATCTTGTAGAGCATCACACTTATGCAGATTAAATATTGTGAAACTGAACGCTTCTATAGGAAGTTCCCAGAACAATGTGAAAAATAAGAATTGACATGTCAGCTGTTGAAATTTCTAAAGATAATCATGATGCAAAAGGAAACTGTAAGTTGTGGTCCAAGTGAATTAAGTATATTCCTAAACAGACATTTATAATATGAAGAACCACCTTGAATCAGAAATTAAAAAATCGGAAACAAAAGTAGAGGGAAAAGCAAAAACAAAAACAAAAACAAAAAAAAAGAGAATTGAACTTGGTAAAGAAATGAAGGAAAGAAAAAAAAAAAGAAATGAAGGAAAGAGATAAGACCATCTCAGAAGTGAGGATGACTACAGTGAAATGCAGTAAGGGTAACTGAAGAAAGGCAAGAAGGGAACCAACACACGAAGATAAGATAAAGGAAGAAGTAAAAAGTATCAAAGAGAAAGAGGTTGAATGGGGAGATGAACAGAGAAGAAACAATGTACATATAATTGAAGCTGCTGATGTAGAAAATCAAACAGTGGAACAAAACTCATATGTAAATTGTAAGCCAGGAAAACTTCATTAACCTAAAAGACCTGAATTCATGTCCTAAGGGGCCACTGAGTAGCTGGGAAAATAAGAGGCACTATAACTTCATGATGAACCCCAGTAACACTATTAGGCTTGAAAGATAAATATTCTGAAATTTTCAGATTTAAAAAGAGTAAATGATTTAGAGCCAAAGAATCTGTAATTAGAATTCTCAGAAACAACATAAAAAGTGAAGCAACAATGGGACAGAATTTCGAAAAACCCAGTGAAAGAGTGGAAAGAACACTTGTTTTCAGTCCAACTGTGAAGCATCAGGACTATAGACTGCCAACAAGCTGGGGAGTTGGGTGCCCGTGTCCCCTTCTAGAGGAATCAGAGAGGGTGAGCTTCATCTGAACAAAAGAACACTAGGAAAACTCCAGGGAGAGGACAGTGATGTGTGCGGTGGTCTATCTGAGTGTAGAGAAGACTAACACAAGGGTGGAAACAAAGCAGAAAGACTGGTACACAGTTGTTACGGTGTATGAGGGACAGAAATAATGGGACTAACCCGAGAGGAAAAGGTAGAAGGAAAAAGGAAAGGAAAATAAATAAATGTATTGTCTCTTGGGAAATAGATGGGAGAGGAAGGATGCCATTAAGTACTGATAGATCAGATAGTAAGAAATTAAATAAAGAGAGCAAACTAAGGGTACCAGAAAGAACACAGGAACAAAGGTAAACATTGCAACAACAATACAAATACCCCTAAATACAAAAGAATGAAGGCTTTAAAAATAAAGAGCAATGCATACATGTCATACCAAGAAAGGAATATAGCAAAATAACATAAGACTCATAATTTATAAAACATTATGACCAAGTTAATATCTGTTATATCAATAATTAGCATTGGACCTAACTGAAAATATGAGGATTCCTAGGTTGTTCCCTTGTGCAGAACATAACAATTACCTAACAAGAGACCACCTACAACAAAGTGATTCAGCAGGATGAAAATGGAGAGATGTGGAGGCATACAAGGCCGGTGGGAGCAGTCAGAGAGATGAGGTTGTAGTCCTGCTATCACGGTACTGAGAATAATAGTGACTAAAGATCTGATTCTCTAGAGGTATTAAATGTGACAGGCAAGGACATTTTCAAGTGTGAAAGCACAGTATGTGATGGAGATGTAACAAAATTGAGTATGTCTGCAACAATGAGCCCAACTAGCAACTGCGGTTGGACAACAGAATTACGAGGCACGGAAGACCTAGACAGAAGCCCAGTAACACATCCCTCTCCGTGCAGGACAGATCACCCTGACAAGATCGGTAAGTTTACACAGAGCCTACGTGCAAGGACAAGGGGAAATCTTAGGGTACGTATTGAATGAGACGTCCTGGTAGTAGAGAAAGCACCTTCTTCTCAAGTGGGTGTGGCCCATCCGTCCACTTAACTATATATTAGTAAACGTTAACAAACACCTGTGAGTCCCCAGAAGGGACATATGACAAATTTCTGTGACTACCTTATAATAAAACTCAAGATTATCAACAAAATCCAAAAAGAAAAAGGCACTTCCTCCCAGAACCATGTTATTAAATGACTCTTGGATAGAAGGGGAAATGCAAATTACCGTTGCAGAATTTGCAGACGCTGATGATGGAAACTACATACCAGAATCTGCACGGTATATTTAAAGCAGTAATCAGAAGGAAATTCACAGTACTAGATCTTAGCAATAAAAATGAAATTACCATATGGGTTCACTTATATGTGGAACATAAGGAATAGAATGAAGGACATTAGGAGAAGGAATGGAAAAATGAAGAAGGGCAAATCACAGAGGGAGACTGTTAAGGGTCTGTGATCAAAGGAACAAGACTGATGCAAAGCGAAGGTCAAGCAAAGCTTTATTTCGCACCGAGCATCGAAAATCAAACTGACCGGTCGGGGCCGTCTCTTACAAAGAGGTGATGACGACCAGGACGATGACCCTGACGACGCCGCTCCTGACGACGCCGCTCTGGTGACGACGACGACGACCCTGATGATGCTGCTCCCAGCTGTTCCCTGACGACTACCGCTCCCGACGACCATGACCCTAACGATGCCGTCCCGGCGGCGAGACCGCACCCGACGACTATCACAATGACTATCCACTTCCCCCACCCCAGCCTCACAGACTAACCTTTATAGAGGTGGGGTTGAGCCTGGCTATACACAGGTGGCCAATGAGATTTCAACACACAGGGAAAACTGCACAGTCATGCTTGGTCAGCAATACGGGTGGCCAATTGAATTCCAATTCACCATAGCAAATATATGCACGCCCCCTATTGGATGTCTCCATCCGGCCTGGCCAGCCCCTGTATCCAGGGTTTGCAAGTGAGTTCCTCTGGGAGGGGCAGGGTCAATCCAAATTTACAATGAAATGGCTCCCTCTGGCTAACCAGGCCCTTACAGAGATGAACCATGAAAGACTATAGACTCTGGGAAACAAACTGAGGGCTTCAGAGGGGAGGGGCATGGGGGGGTTAGGTGAGCCTGGTAGTGGGGATTAAGGGGGGCACGGATTGCGTGGAGCACTGGGTGTTACACGCAAACAATCATGGAACACGACATCAAAAACTAATGATATATGGTATGATGACTAACATAACATAATAAAATGTATAAAAATGAAAGAGTGAATGTAAATGAGGTATCAGTTCAAAAAACCAGGGAAATAAGCAGCAAAGTAAACCAAAAATGAGCCTGTGGAGGGGAGTGTTTAAGTTAAAAGCAGAGACTAATGTAGAACAGTCTGTGTCCAGTTGAAACCCTCTTGGCTTTGCAAAGATAATAAATACACAAAGCTCTCCCTCATTTGGCTGGAAAAAAGAAAGCAGAGAAGCACAAAACAAATGACAAAGGGAGCTAACAATTGTAACACAGGGAGGGGATGAGGCGCCCTATGGGTTGGGCAGAGAGAAAGGTGGCTGCCGTGCAGTTGCTGCATGCAGATGCCCGGGCAGTTCTGGTGGAGCTGGGCTGTGTCTTCAGATCACCCCAGTGTGCGGCAAAGGGGCCCACCCTTTAAATTTCCTGCACTAGCAAGTCACGGACCGGTCATGACTGTGGGCAAGGCGGTTCCATGCGACTGAGAACGATTCCAGCCCTCAACCCAGATCGCCAGCGGCTGAGTCCAAACGCAGTGGTCCTGCAAAGGGCATCGTGGTGGACCAGCACGCCCTATGTGATCATCTTTGGGTTTGGTCTTCATTCTCCAGTGCTCAAGCACATTGATTTTTGACATAGCTCTGTTCCTGATAAAATGACTCAACCCTGTGCTGCCTTCCAAAGGAGCTTATGGATGAGGACTATGTGTGAAAACATCCCAGGGTCTGAAATCCTAAGAGCCATGTATGTTAATTATTGCTGCATAAGAAATGACTCCGGTCTGGGGCGCCTGGATGGCGCGGTCAGTCAAGTGTCCGACTCTTGGTTTTGGCTCAGGTGGTGACCTCAGGGTTGTGAGATCGAGCCCCGTTCGGGCTCAGGGTGGGGTTGGCTTGAGAGTCTCTCTCCTTCTCTCCCTCCTGCTCATACTCTCTCTCTCAAATAAATAAATTAATAAATCTTAAAAAAAAATAAATTACTCCAATCTCAGCAGCTTTAACACGAACAGGCTTGACCTGGCTGGGCGGCCCTGGGTCAGGCACTTACTTCGTTGCAGTCAGGCTGTTGCCGGGGCTGTGGTCATTCCGGCTGGGGCTGGAGGGTCAGCTTCCAGGCTCACGCCTGTGGCTGTGCACGGGGGCACTTGCTTCCTTGGTGTGCGAGCCTTTCCTGCTAGGGCTTCTCCCACAGTGAGTGATCCCAGGGGGAAGGGAGAGACTCTTGGAGCGGCCTGCGAGCCGCGGTAGGATCGGAGTGCGAGTTTCTAGGGTTGCTAGAACAAAGGACCCCAGACGAGATGGTTAGACCAAGGGGAATGTATTTTCTCTCAGCTGCGGAGTCTGTAAGCGTGCAGTCAAGGGGTCAGCACCATTAGTTCCATCTGGGAGCCGGGAGGGAGAATCTGATCCACGCCCCTCCAAGAGCTTTGGAAGTTGCTGGCAGTCTTGGCTGTTCCTTGGCTTGTAGAGGTTTCACCCCACATCTGCCTTCATCTTCCCACGGCCTCTCTGTGTGCATGTGTGTTTCCGTGTCCCTGTTCCCCCGTGCTCATGGGGAGAAGTCTGGCCCACCATAATGACACCTCCGTAAAGGCCCTTTTTCTAAATAAGGTAACATAAACATCTTTTTTGGAGGAACGGAATTCAATAAAACAGAGTGGAACCCTGTTGATTTGGGGAGGCTGGCAGGGAAAGGGCATTCTTTCCTGAGGGCTGGGTGGGGGAACAGCTGGGTGGTGGAGTTCTCACGCATTCCCTTGCATTTTTCTACACTTCCAAGATTTCTTGTCTACACAAGGATTAATAATTCCCTTGTTTGGGAATAGTTTCCCGAGCACACTGGGAGGCATAATGAATTTCCTCTAGGCTCTGTGACTTTCGGCAGTGTTACCAAGATCGTCCAGGATTAGGAAGTCTACCGAGGTCGGTAAACCATGGCTAAAGCTTCATTAAGATTGAGGACGTGGAGCAGCTGCCGCCGTCCTACAGGAGAGCTGAGGGGAACGGACTGAGCTTCCAGGTCTTAAGAAATTCAGCTGGAGGCTTTATGAAGTTTTCTTCCACAGATAAAGTGAAGCCGACCAACCCCTTCCATGTGAAATCGTGATAAAATGTTGAAATTCTGGGTTTAGGAAGCTAATCATACTTATCTGCTACGTTTTCACCTGAGAATTCCAAAGAAATTACCCGCATCGTTGCTGCTGTCACCACCGCTGCTATGCCGTGCCCGTTCTCACCCTCCGTGGGCCAGTGTTTTACACATTATACTGTTTGGATCTGCAGATGGTCTTCCTGGGCGGCAAGAGTGGACCAGCTGGACCCAAGTAAGGATCGGAGGAGCATGGGTTGGTAAGTGGAGGACCTGAAGTTCACAGCTGACGTCTGCCTGCAGAGACCGTGAATCTCATCTGAGATGTTCTGCCTGCGTTCCAGCAGGGCAGGGAGCCACCGCGTGCCCTTGAGTAGGGGAAGGAAGTTTGTGAGGTCCGTAGAAGACGTAATTGTGGTTGTCCTTCAACCTAAGCAGAATACGAGGAGGTCTGTTGTCCCATGCCTGCAGTCAGTCTGTGGGTTCATAGACAAGCAATCCTGCATGGCTAATTTTTTAAGTCCGCAGGCTTAACATTTCCAATCTCTCTACGTTCTCTCTCATCAAAGGCCACGGTAATCTTAGAGACATCACCTATGACATAGTGTTTGTCTGCCGCTGGTTAGGCAAATGGCAAACCAAAGTGCCCGCTCAGGGAAATTAATGCCCTCATTTGTCACCAGCCCGCACAGCAAAACCGCTAGTGCCCTTTCTTGCTGATTGACTAATGGCTTTGAGGAAAGGAACTGATAGGTAGAATGCTTCTGCTGGAAGGAGAAACTGATAAAGGGATTGACTACCCAAATCTTTTCCATTTCAATGAGATGTTCTCTCTGCTCAAATTAAATGAGCTTGTCAAAATAAATAAGAAGGCATGGTCACTATGGATGGTGGAAGCCAGGTGCTTAGTAGAGGACATCAATCCGGGGGTGGGGAGATTTCTCTCTTTCTGCGCTAGGCTGGCAAGTCTCTGATCCCATTCACTTCTTATCTTTCATGCTTTCCATACAAATATTACCTTTTGAGGCCAACTTTGATCTCCTGTCTTGGAAGCCAGAGCTTCCTTTTTTGACCTTCTACCGTTTGCAACCTGTGCCATGCAGTCTGGCACTGAGTTAACTTCTGAGTTCTTGCATAATTCTCCTGCTACACTTCTTGAGGCTGTCGATCATGTCTTACATGAGGCTGTACTCCCTGCCTAGAGCGCCACACCGAGGAAACTACAGGGATGCCCACATAACTGCTAATTGGTTGAACCTGGCAGGTGGAGCATTCATCTGATTTTTGCTGCTCAGCATCTGTTCCTGGCCTTCCTGGGACTAATTATACGGAATAATACCCAAGATGGTTCCGCCATTACCCACCATGTGCTTGGTGTTGGACTGACCATTCCTCAGTCAGTTAAGCTCATTCTGCTTGTGACAACGATTGGTTCAGGATGGGCAGATGACCAAAGGCAACAACCAGAGTAAGCCTTGTAGACGTCTCTAGAATGCGAGTTAGGGTGACTTGCATCTCCTACCCTTGGAAACTACTAGGCATCATCCCATGACCAGGAAGTGAGCTGGCATCCCATGAAGGCAGAGTAGAGAGATGTTTGAGGCCTCCATTGAACCACTGGCTCAAGGCAAGCCTGTGCACTTTCCAGTTTGAGTAACTGGTAAAATTATCTGTATGCTTTAAGCCAGTTTGAACTGTGTATTCGTTACGAGTCACCAAATGGATACCGGAGATCCATGCAACTCCCAGCCACGCCTCTTCATGTAGACGCTCTAGGTCTCCCCGAAGACCAGATGTCTTTGAAAAGAACCCTATTTGAACAGTTTCTTTTCCTCATGATACCGATATCCACTTGACGTTTGGAAGGAAAATGTCCCAACATTCCTGCACCCTGTAGGGAAAGCAGTGTATTCAGGAGGGGAAGTAGAAAGTGAACTTCCCCACTCCTATACTTCTGTCCCTCCATGGAGGGTTTCTTGGAACTTTTGAGGAAAATGGGGAAAGAGTAGCAGGTGGAGAAGGGATGACTCCAAACTTGTTTCCACATTTCCCAGGTTCTTCTGCTCACCACCCCACCGCCCCAGGGCTTGGCTCTGCCGAGGGCATGCTCTCCACCTCTTCTGGCCAACCTCTCCGGTCTTTTTCTTTACATCCTTCTCACCGCCGCTAATCACACATCGCTTACCTGGGAACTGTTGACATTGTCGACTGGGTGATTCTTTGTTGTAGGGCTTTCCTTACACTGCAGGCTCCCCGGCCTCCACTCATTAGATGCCGGCACCTCCCTCTCCTCTCCCCAGGGTGTGCCGACCAAACGTGTTTGCAGACATTGCCACACATCCCCCAAGAGTCACGATCACTGTGCCCCAGACCCTGCTGAGAACCTCTGCTCCACGGGGAGAGGACAGGGTACACTGGAAAAATGACTTACCTCCGATATTCCCTCTTTGGAGACTCTGACTTGTCCCTTTAGCAAGTGAATCCACTCGCTCAGGATCTCTGTTCTGAAATGACAAAAGAATCAGGAGTAGGACCCAGTCCCCCTAGCCTTGTGCAGATCCTCTCAATTTTGTGGGCAGCCAGCGAGCCAGTAGGCTACGGAAATTGTGTTGCCCCCTGCAGATGCTCATCATAAAGCAGGAAAACGTAACCCAGCAGTGCTGGTTCGAGTTTGTATTATCTTAGGAAAAGAATAGTAGAGCGGACACTACTTTTTGTCAAGCATCTGCAAGTACCAGCCCATCACTGAATGCTGTTTCTCCAACCTAATCATCACAGCGGTGTTTCAAGGTCGGCGTTACTGCTCCATTATATCAAGATAGATAACCTTCCTGAGCCTGACTCTGTGTCTTAGCAGGAGTCCAACTTGTGTGTGCCAGATTCAGAGCTCACACAGTTTTCCCTCTACTGGACTGACTCCATGGGGGTGGATATCTTCTCTATGCAGCAAAGGACCTGCAGTCTAGGCCCGTGGGAGGGGAGTGCTGCGGCAGGCCAGGTGCAGACAGATCCCTCCCATAGCAATAGTAACACTGCCAGGACGGTGGTAGCTTTACCTCCTCCTGTCTCCTGTCCCCTGTCCTCTGCAGGAGACATTCATCCCTGATTAGCCAGACATCGTCAGTTGGGTCCCGGCCATCATTAAATGTGCACAGAGATGGGCAACTTCAGTGCCCAGGGCTGAAAAAAAGAAAAAAGAAGGCCAGATAATTCAATTATGTTGACCTACTGGTATAGATACAAGATGATTTAGAAAACAAAAATACCAACCTTTAGCTTTCTAGCTTGATAATGAGTCATAAATGGTCCCAAGTGGATAACTGAGCTACTCTCTGAACAAAACTGAATTATGTTAAGTATTTTGGAAAATGCAATGATTCGACTGAAGGGACTCCACATCCCTCAGAAGCAATTGGCATCTTGCTGGTCTTCTAGATCTAATTTGCAGCTGGAACATGATTGTGAGGGAAGAGTATCATTTAACACTTATCATCACATACCAAGTTTGCGCAACGCCGCGCGTGGGCAGAATCAGCCGCGCTCGTGTGGGTGGTTTTTTTTTTTTAAGATTTTATTTATTTATTTGACAGAGAGAGATCACAAGTAGGCAGAGAGAGAGGGGGAAGCAGGCTCCCTGGCTGAGCAGAGAGCCCGACACGGGGCTCGATCTCAGGACTCTGGGATCATGACCCGAGCCGAAAGCAGAGGCTTTAACCCACTGAGCCACCCAGGCGCCCCTCGTGTGGGTGTTCTGTGGGGCTTGATGATCTGCTCGGGGCTTTTCCTTCCAGCGCCGCAGCAGGTGCAGGAACGTGAGGCTCAGGTGTGGCCGCTTTCGGGGAGAGGATCTGGACAGGGAAGCAGCCTGGAGGTCGACGGTGGCATGCTTAAGCAAGCCTGATTTCGGAGTTCTTGGGACTGGCCTTGCCATTTCTGAGGCCAAGTGTTTGTGGTGGCTGAAATCCCCGCCTCGGTCCTCCGGCTGCAAGGTTGGAGCGAGTGGGAGCGGACTGGTCCAGCCCTGCAGCCAGAGGCTCTGGGAGCAGGCCTGAGTGGAGGAGTTTTTACAGGGGTGTGGTTGGTGAGGCCCGGAGCCCACGGCCAAGAAAGAGTTCTTGAGATGTCTTTTGTGCAAAAGGGGGATTTTATGAAAGCACGGGGACGGGACCTGGGGGCAGAAAGAGCTGCTGCCCCGGGGGTGTGAGGGGTGATTGATTGAGTACATGGGGTCTGGGGGCGGTAGGGACGTAAGCAAGTGTCCAAAAGGACCTTCATCTGCTGAAGAAGACTCCGGGACCCTGTCCAGCTGAGGCTGTTTCCCCTCCCGCAGAGCACTCACATTCAGACAGGTGGGGGCTCCCTGGGGGAAAGTCACACACATCCCACCTGGGCGTGAGGGGGCAGGTTGTGGGGGCGGCTCGGGCTTTGTCCTCGGCGCGCCTTCTGCTCCCGCATCAGCTGGAACCAGCTCGAGAGTGCAGTTGGGCTGCAGAACCGGGGGCGTCTGGCTAAGGGGGCATCAGGAAGGGTTTCTAGGGTGTGGGCCCGTGCTCGCTGGTGTTGGGGATGGGTTACGGGAGTGACGCTTTGCTGGGGATGTTGTTGGAGGAAGCGGGAGTGGGTGAGTGGAAGCCTAAGATATCGTACTCGGGAGAGAGAAGACTGGCCCCAGGCAGACCGTCTTCACTGGCCGGGAAACCCCGCAGGTCCTAGCAGGTGTGTTGCAGGGGGTTTGTCTGGGTTCAGACAGGCTAACGGAGCGCTCTGTTCTGCGTCCACGTCTCCGGCCGCTCGCACAGGGCCTGCCCGGTGGTGGTGATGCCGGTGCCTGCGCCACACTCACACTCGCGGGGCACCAGCCGGCTCCTGGGGGCTGCTTTCCTCTTTGAACTTTCCTGTCCACACTGGGACACCGCTGAGGGACCGGGGCTGCCATGGATGATCCTGCTGGGACTATCAATGATGATAGAGGATTAAAGTGGGAGCGCCCTCGGGAAACCAGCAGGAGCCGCACTCGCCGGAATCTTGCTGGTTCACTTCTGCTCTCACTTCCCTCCCGAGAGCCTTGATTGAGCTGGTTTTCCTCAGGCTGATGCTGACCACCGGCTGAGCCAGCATACAAGTGCCTTCCTCAGTGGGCTGTGGGCGGGGAGGGTTCAGCTGGGGAGACCCACTGAAGGCACCGCTCGCAGAGGAGGGGCTGGAGGGGTCGGTATGGCCGGGCTGGTCACTTTACCACTGGCAGGAGCGGGGTTGGGGGCCAGCCAGCCACCTAAGCTGGGGGGCTGCAGCTGTGGAGGGTCTCTGGCAGAGGCCCGAGAGGGAACGGACAGGATGGGGCAGAGGCTGGGGTGGGCGGCGATCAGCCTCTCGGTCTAGAAGCTTCCGAGCTGCAGATGAGCTGTCTGTGCATCCCCTGTATTCTTGCCTCGTTCCCCCAACCACCTTAGAGGCGGGTCTGCCGGGCCGGTCACACCCATTTTACAGAGGAAGAGAGCGGGTCCGGGTCTCTGGGGCTGGACAGGAGCAGGAGCCGGGGTCGGGCTCCGGCTTCCAGCTCCGCCAACAACAGCAAGAGTGGGCAGGACCGGGAGAGGGTGCTCTGGGCCAGGCCGTGTGCGGGACCAGGGGCCTGCCAGCTGGGGAGGGCGTAGGTAGTGGTGTAGCACCCCCAGAGCCAAGCCAGCTGCAGGGAAGGGGTTTTCCAGGTCTGCAGTGGCATTCGGCAAATGCAAATGATTTTGACATCCTGTCGGGAGGAGGGGATCTGTTATCACCTCCTCTGCTGTTCATCCTCCCGCCCTGTTTGTTTGGAGGCTGGGGCCCAGAGGACGCCTCACAGAGCTCTGCTGGAGAGCAGAGAGAAGGGGACTGGGACAGACTTGGTCCACTGTGAAAGCTGTGGGGGAGTCGGGCTGGCTCTGATGGAGAACACAGACCTCCAGAAAGTGTCAGAGAACCTGGGATCAGAAGGATGTGTCCAACGCACATGTGTGTGAGTGTGTGCGTGTGTCTGTGCAGACACACACGTGTGCAGTGTTGGCAGGATGGGGAGAGCCAGCTCTGGAGAGTTGTTGGGACCGTAGACAGCCCGCCTGAGGACAGGGAGTGTGCAGTAGGATCAGGGGCGGGGGGCGGGGGGCTGGCTCTGCTCACTGGGAAGGAGAGACTGGACAGGATCTGATAGGAGGGTGACTTGTGTCCAGATTTGCCCTGGACAGATTTGTTCTGGGTAATTATTATAGCTTCTTCTTTTGTTCTCAGAAATGTCCCCAATAAATTATTTGCTCACCCTCTGTAATGGGGAATGGAAACCACTGTGGGCTCAGATACCTCAAGCCGGAGTGCTGAGCCGAGCCAGCTCTGCCTGTCCTCTGTTCCTGGTCTGACCGTGACCTTTCACTCTTCTTCTGTCTCTGGGTCCGTTCCTGATTTCTGGCAGAGTGTCTTCTGTGTCTCTTCTCCAGACCACTGGTTGAGCACACATAGCCCTGAGTTTATAGAAGATAGAAACCGAGCGCTGTCCCAGAGGCCAGGGGCTTGGTCCTTCCTGTGACTAATTGTTCATTACCCTTGTGCCTCCAAGACCCCACGTGCCTCCTCCCTCAGAGCGTGTGCGTGCCGTGACCTCCCACGGGGAGAGCCCGCTTGCCCACAGTGGGACAACCGCGGAGGGAGCGGAGGTCACTTTCCAGGGACGGCGCACTCACCGGGCGTGAGGGCACGTCGCTGTTTACATTCAGTACGCGGATAGCCGTAGGTCTTGACCAGCTTCAGGGAGGGCTTGGAAAACATCAAAGTAGAACTCTGTCTGAAAATGGACTACGGCTCCGTCTCCAAAACCTCCACACCTTCCGTCCTGGGTATCTCAGCATCTCTCAGGTAGAGCCTCTCTCCCCTCTCCCCTGCTCTGCATGGCAATGACCAAGTGAGGGCTCCTGACCCCGCTTCACACACTGATAGCGAGGCCGTGACCCCTCGTCCTTAGGACAGTCTCGGAGCAGGGGCCGGACGGCTGTCTCAGAACGCTGTACTTTGCAATCCGCGGGCGTTTAATGAAGCCTCTGTGATCGTGAGGATAACAGGATGCCGCCATCTGGGATCCTGGAGGCTTGAGATGGAATCAGAGGGAAGTGGAAGGCAACGCACGTTCGGGAAGCTGAGCGACATACCAACAACACAGCCTCCCTGTCCGCGTTTTTCCACAGAGCGCACCATCCGAAACAAGAAACTATGACTAACGTGCATTGAAACATTTTCAACATCTCAAACTCAAGCTGGCCTTCAGCGTTGGTGAAGTTCTGGGCCACGTGTCTTCTGGTCTCAGCTCCTGCTCCTCCGCCCCGAAATAGCGCCGTGTCTGTGTCATGTCTCCTGGTGGCTCTGGGCTGCTCCGCTGCCCCGCCACAGCTCCACGTCACCTGGTCTCCTACCTGAATCAGCCTGCTTTTCTCCATGCTCCACTCGCCCGCTCCAGGCTCTGGCCGTTCACCCCACTCATGTCCCTCTGAACATTCGGTGACAGTCATTAGTAGCACTTCTGCAATAAGCACTGGGTCTTCGCCCCAAGGTCCCACTTAGTGGTTGGGTGACCTCAGGTCAGAAATGTCAACTTTTTGAAACTTGGTTTCTTTGTGTGGGAGGAGCGCACCCAGGTGCCCTTGTTTGTGGGTGAGCCAGGCTAAGGGGCTGCTGGGGTGGTGGGGGGGGACTGGTCCATGAGACACACAGGTGGAGGGGAGCACTGGGTACCCGAGTCTAAATGAAGCGTGACTTTTACACGGTACATCTTGCTTGTCCCAGCCCTACCCCCAGAGTCCATGTGTCGTCAGCCAAAGTTCATCTCTAAAACCCATTACCGGGGCGTCTGGATTCCTGTTCTCTTCTGTGGGCCCAGGCGGCAAGAGCCTGCCCCTGTGGGAGCCCACCCTGAGCTTCTCTGCCTCCGGGATTCTTTCCTCCGGAGATCGCTTCGTGACTGAGGGAGAGTTCTCCAAATGTATTCCCGAAAGAAACAAAGCTCTGTACCTGGTCCCTTTGACTTTCCAGAAAGTTATTACTGGCTGTTTCTTGATGCTTTATTTTAGAGAATTTTCTGCCCACCGTGCAGGCCTGGCTCACCCTGTGGAGGTCAGTCGCAAGTGCCACAGAGCTTCGTGTTCGTCGTGGAGCCACTGACCTCTAGCAGGAGGCCTGTTAGCAAAGGGACAGTGCGTCACCGCGGGCAGTGAGCGCTGCCTGCCACGGGCTGTCGGGAGCGACGGGCGTCATAGTGTTCGATGTCTCGCCGCCGACTGACTGATGTGGGAGGCCACAGGCAGGGGTCCTCTAACTGTTTCCTTTGAAAAAGTCCAGGCCTACCCTCTGTTTGATAGAACTCAATGTCCAGCACCTACAAACTCAACTGCGGTCTTTACTGTCACTTTACACACGTTCAGTTTTTGAAAATTGGGTAAGACACGTCCCTTTTTAAATTGAAGAGAATGACTGTGTAAAATCCCCCATTTTCAGGCTAATCACTGGAAACAGGTTTCCTGTGCTTAGAAAAAGCACGGAAAGAAGGACACACCAATATGGAGATTGTCGTTTTGTAATTTTTTTTTTCAATTTGTTTTCCCCTTTCCCTCTCAACACTATTTCCTAAATAAATGTACCTGGTGTATTTAACTTCTTCTCAGGTTCCGTTGTCTGCTTTCTGGATCCGCATTGCTCGCCACCCTTCAGCGGCCTGCACATTCTGTTGGACTCGCACGGTTCTGCCGCCCCGGGCTTCCCTCGGCCGCCCCCGGCTAACCGTGTGCCCCGAGTTTCCGGCTCCTCACGTCACTGCTGGTGCCTTGAGCGGCTGCACAGGTGTTAACTCCTCTCCAGGTGGCTTTTGACCAGTTGGAAACAGAAGACGGCAGGACAAGTTAGATTTGCCCTCCTTCCCCTCCTGCCCCGAGGAGTGCGACCCCCGCACAGCCTGTGCCACACTCCGAGAAGCATGACATCTCGTGTCACTTCAGGGCTCAGGAGACAATGCCCAGGGAAGTAACATCCCGCCTGACACCCTTCCCGTTCTTGCCACCTCTGATCCCAGAGCAAGAGGTGACCACGAGGTGGCAGGGTCACACACGGCTTTCTGTGGGCGATGTTTTGGGAGGTTTGTGTGCGGGGAAGTCCCTTAGGGAGTGAGACCTTCCCGAGCTACATGGTGGGGCCACCAGCCGGCAGCTGGGGGGAGGCCGGGGGAGGGGGACCCCATGTTCAGGGGCGTGGCGCAGCAGCTTAGTGGGGAGTCTCTGGGTCTGCGCCTCCAAAGGGCAGCGGCAGCTTGGGGTCTTGATAGGCCTGGGGTTTGTCTGCTCTGTGGCTGGCAGATGCTGGGCGCAGTGCTGTGGGGTGTACAACGCAGACAGGCTCTCTGTGGCTGAAAATGTGCTTATTTGGTTTATGTTTAAAACAGCTGGAAATGTAAAATTTTGAGTTTAGTTGCTGGTAGGCTTTTCAGTAAGCCACGTGCGGCCCACCGTACAGGCCATCTTCGGCAAGTAACATCGTTTCCCATGGCTTCCCATCCTTGGCCATCTGCGGGGGTTTTGAGGGACTTTGGGGCTGATCCTGGCGCATGATGTGGCCACCAGGTGGCAGAAGCACACACAGCTTTAATCCTCCCTGCTTTGATACCGTCATCCATACATATAGCTTCAAGTTCCAAAGAGGGGAGACTTGGGGTGACTGCAGATCGTGCTGTATCGGGTAATCGCAGAGCTCCTCTAACCTAGGAGGGTCCGGCAGACACTGGGCTCTGGTCAGGGATCCCACTTCAGTCTGTGGCTTAAGACAAGTCCTACTCACGCTCCACCTCTGCAAGACACATCATTGAGGCTCTCCTGTGGGGTCCAGGTGGGCAGCAGAGCCCAGGATTTCTTTCTGGTTCATTGTCACCATCCACAAAACATAAGTATGGCACTGTTTAATGTTTTTGAAATGAAAATGTATAGTATCTTTTTTATTTTGATTAGGGAAAAGACTTTTTTTTTTTTTTAAAGATTTTATTTTATTTATTTATTTGTCACAGAGAGAGAGAGTGAGAGCTCAGGCAGAGGGAGTGACAGGCAGAGGGAGAAGCAGACTCCCTGCTGAGCAGGGAGCCTGATGTGGGTCTTGATCCCAGGACCTTGATCCCAGGACCTGAGCCAAAGGCAGATGCGTAACCGACTGAGCTACCCAGGCATCTGGGGAAAAGGTTTTTTAAGCAAAAGCCAGAAATGATCAACATAAAAGAATGATACACCTAATTGTTTTAGAGTTAATAATTTTTTAAAGATTTATTTGAAGGAGAGTATGTACATGAGCGTGCACGTTTGGCATGTGGGGGGAGAAAAAGAGGGAGAAGAGAGAGAGACTCAAGCAGACTCCCCACTGAGAGCTGAGCCTGATGCAGGGCTTGATCCCACGACCGTAAGATCATGACCTGGGTCGACACCAAGGTCTGGACGCTTCACCGACTGAGCCCCCCAGGTGCCCTTAAAGTTAAGAATTTCTACCCATCAAAAGACAGTGTAAGTATCTTTAAAAATCACAAACTGAGAGAAGATATTTAGGACACACATAATGATTCAAGTATTAATATCAAAATATATTTAAAATTTCTGCAGGACAATAAAAAGATAAAGTAGAAAAATGGGCAAAAGATGGGGACAGTTTACTGTAAAGGGAAAAAGAAGTGGCCAATAAACATGTGAAGACCTAGTCCATTACATTATTGATCAGATTGGCAAAATTAAGGAACCTGATCCTATGAAATGGCAGGAAGGATAGGAGCCAAGAACTTGTCTGACTCAACTGCTGGTGGAACATTGCCTGACACAATTGCTTTAGTTTAACAACATTCATGTTTTCTTGTAATTTGAATATCTACATACCCTGTGATTGATCAGAAGCGATTCTCTTCTTAGATATATACTCAAGAAAAATGTTTTGACATGTGCGCCTGGAGAAAATATTTACAGCAGCACTATTCTTAATACGAAAAAACTGGAAGCAATCCAAATTCCCATTGAATTTCCAGTGAAAAAGAATAGATTATAGGTGGGCCTTATAGATTATATGTGGACCCTCTGAATTTTCTTTAGAGAAAATTCATAAAGCAAGGGATGGTTTTAGAATGAGGATCTGTGCTGGGTGTGGATGCAGATTCCCATGTGTTGGAGGGAGGCACGAGCTGTCAGCTGACAACACCTCAAAACGCTATCAGTAAAATGTGTTGAACCAGAAGAGTGAAGCTTATTAAATTTCCCACACTCAGAGCTCCACCTTGACAGTCTCATATGGTCTCAGAAGGAGAACGTCGAGGGAGGATATTCGTAGGATTTGAGTACCCAGGCTGGCAGACTTTAAGGTGTGTCTGTGTGGTGGTTAATTTTATGTGTGAACTCAACTGGCCAGGGGGTATCCAAATTAAACACTATTGCTATGTGTGTCTGTGAGAGTGTTTCCAGGCGAGATTAACATCTGGGGGTGGGGAGGGGCAGAGGGAGAGGAAGGGAGAATCTCAGAGTCCCCACTGAGCACGGAGCCCAGTGCAGATGCAGGGCTCCAGGCAGGGCTCAGTCTCACGACCCCGAGCTCAGGACCTTGAGCTCCTGACCTGAACGGAAATCAAGAGTTGCACATGTAACCGTCCAACCGACTGAGCCACCCAGGCAGCCTGAGGTGAACATTTGAAAGAGTGAACTCAGTGAAGTAGATTGTCCTCTTGTCCATCTGTTTCACTGAGGGCCTGAATATAAAAAGAGGTAGAGGAAGGAGGAATTTGTCCCTTTTTTACTTGCCTCGTTGATTGAGCTGGGACATCTTATCTCGTCTTTTCCAGCCCTTGGACTGGGATTTATACCATGAGCGCCGCCGATTCTTTGGTCTTTGGATTGGGGCTAAACTATACCACCAGCTCTCCTGAGTCTCCAGGGCATAGGCAGCAGACAGGGGACTTCTCAGCCTCCATAATCATGTGAGCCAGTTCCTCATAATAAATACCTTCTCTATCTATCCATCTGTTTATCTGTCCACCATCGTCATCTCTTCATCATTTCCACTCTGTTTCCCTGGAGAACCCTGGCTGAGACAGCCCACTCTACAGGGTACTGATTGGTAATGGGGCAAGTTTATATCATAATAACTTCAGACTGGTGGGCACAGAGAGCTGAAGGTCTCAAAGAGAGTGTTAATGGGCAAACTGTGAGTCCTGAGAAGTAAGTTCTTATGGTTGGTTTACAGAGCTGTGTTCCTGGGGCAGTGATTCCTTGGAGCAAGCGCCTGATATATTTTTGCTTGATGCTAACATATTGTTCAGCAGGAATAAGAAAGTATGTTTCTTCCAAATGTTTAGCCCAGAAAGAGTAAAACATGTTTATTCTCAGAATTGTCTGGCACAGCAATAAAGTATGTTGGTTTCAGTTATTTCTCTTCCCTCTTTGATAGTTTTTTAGCCTAGCTGGAGGATAAACCACGGTCTTCTGGGGACACGATCAATCCTGATCTGTACCACTGTTTTCCCGTGTCATCGGTACAGCTAGAGTATCTCATAGGAGGCATTCCAACCTTTGTAGGTGTCCGAGGTGCTTGTGCGTTTCATTAGAAGATCACTCGTTGGATCCTTTGATTGGATAGTAGCTGTGTAGCAGCTCTAAAAACTGGAGACCACACACCTGAGCCCTGCAGTGCAAACACTGTGAGAAGGACTGTGGTCAGAGTGTGTAGTCCACATCAAAGCCAAATTAAACCATATACCCAAGTTAAACAAAAAGAAGATCTCATCCCTAGTCTGAAGAGCTACATGAGAATATTCCCTCAATTAGTTCATTTCATGATTATTTTTCTTTTCCAGAACTTTTGGTCATATTAAAAAATCCAAGAGAGGGGTACCTAGGTGGCTCAGTCAGTTAAGTGTCCGACACTTGGTTTTGGCTCAGGCCATGATCTCAGAGTCCTGGGATCGAGCCCTGGGTTGGGCTTTGCACTCAGCATGGAGAGTGATTGTACTTCTCCCTCTGCTTCACCCCCCCACCCCCCAGTCTCTCTCTTGCTCTGTCAAATGAATAAATAAAAAATCTTTTAGAAAGATCCAAGAGAGATCTGTAGATATGTAAGCAAAATATTCTTTTCATCAGTAAGTACAAGTTCTACCTTGAGAGGCCAGTCACATCTAAACAGCTCTATTTTGAACCACTACCCATGCACTTTCATAAACTCCTCTTGAGTCAAGACTATCCTGAAGACATAAATCAGGGTACAGAGAAAACAAATTCCTATACAATTTATGGGTCATAGCCAATAGATTTTTGTGCTACAAATCCCAAACCAGTCATTAGGGACAATCTGATGATATATTCCAGCCAAAACATAACTGGGGATAGGCTACCATCTTAGAGCTTGATAAAATTTGAAACCACTCATCAAGTGTGGTTCTGAGCCAGGTGGTGGACATTTTAGAATATAGATCAAGCAAAATAGATTTCAAGCAGAAAAGCACAGGTTTGAGCCTAAGCAGGGCACCTCTGCTTTCTTGTAAGGTCTGTAAAAGTGAGATAGCTTCGAAATATACAGCAACTGTTCCTGCTTTTTTACTGACTTTCTTTTTGTAAAAGTCCTATTATATAAGGCAACTCCTATGAAAAGCGCTTGAATGCTGTTTCTGGGGAGACAGAAAATTCCCCTTTTATGTAGAATATTACAGAGGATTTTAGATTTCTGTCTGGCTGTCCTGTTGTGTTGCTTGCAATCTTAAAAATACTTAGTGGTTGAGTCCAATTACCAAGAGATCCGACTGCCTTATTAAAAGAAAGTGCTATCGGGGCACCTGGGTGGCTCAGTGGGTTAAAGCCTCTGCCTTCGGCTCAGGTCATGATCTCAGGGTCCTGGGATCGAGCCCCATATCGGGCTCCTTGCTCAGTGGGAAGCCTGCTTCTCCCTCCCCCTGCTACTCTCCCAGCTTGGGCTTTCTCTCACTCTCTGTCAAACAAATAAAACCTTAAAAAATTATAATTAAAAAAAAAAAAAAGAAAGTGCTATCAAAGGAAGATGGTAGCACAGAAAGAAAAGTGAATATAAACCAAATGGTTCATTTTCTTATATAGTTTGGCTACATCATTAATAAATTATATTTCTGTATTTGACTCATACCAAAGAGTGATTAAGGATGCAAAATTATATATTAATGATAGGGATCTTATAAGCTCCGGAGTTAACGGACAAAAAGTGTCAGTTAATAATCCCCAGAACCTTACTGTACGTAAAGACTAAAGAAAATAATAAAAGCATTCAGATTAAAGCTTGAGAATCCGTGGCTCCAGTTATCTGAATCTCGTTCTGTGGCTCTTGGGTTGAGTCTGTTGACTGCAGGCAGATGTCTACTCAATCCGAAAGTCTTTGAGAGAAACTGTTTTCTTCCGGTGGTTATGCACTTTTAGAGAATTTCAAATAGTCTTCAGCTTGAGGTCTGTATACAGATTTTCAATGATTGGAAAATGTTGCGTGTCTTTTTTTTTTTTTCAAGGGTAGGGGAGGCAAGTGTATATTCAAGGATCAAACCTTTGAGATTTTCCTGCTGTGCTACTTAACAGTATCTGCTAAAATCATGTCCATAAGGTTTTGAAGGTCATTTCTCTCAGATGTCTCTTAAGAAAATCAATTTTCCAGGTTTTACATTATGCAGGTCTTGTTTAGGAGGATACTGAGCAAAGGGTGTGCATGTGCATGGATGATAAGACTGGATTTATTATGTGACTCTTTTGCAGTAATTGTCCAAGTTTGCTTCCTAGAGAGAACAGTCTAGAATCAGAGATAAAATTACTACAGGAATGGGGTGGACCTGCTACTAACTCATTCAGAAGTGGCATTGGGCCCCAGAAAGAGTTGTCTACATTGTCACTGAAGTCAAAGGTAACACCTAGGTGGTAGAAGTTCATGTGTCTCTGAAAAACGATGCAAACTTTAGCCTAAGAATACGCCTGTTATTTCTATATTTTCTTAAGATTGAAGGCAATGGGAGCAGTGAAATTTCTGTGTAAGTGGTAAGGCTTTGCAAAACTTTTCGGGGGGGGGGGGGGGGCACACATTTTAATGTGATTTCATTAGCAATAGGTTGGAATTCCCCAAACTGAAAACAAAGGATCAAATAAAATTTCTACTACTGCAAGAGCTATATCTCTTTGGCGAGAAGAAGCATCAGACCATCCCAAGAATAAGCAAATGATGACCAGGAAATGTTCAAAACCCACTGTGGAAGGTGGTTGAGTGCAAGGCACTCACACATGTCCAGAGAGCCTGGGGCTTGGGCTCTTATTCCTGTCCCACTCTCTGTAGATTTGCCAGGATAAGGCTGGTGATAAGTGAGGTGAAGGCCAATGGGTAGCCAACAGTCTTGGTTGAATACAGTGGCCAGTTTGGCTGTGATTTCATATAATTTAAGCCAGTTACTTAACAAATAAATAAGATCAAATAGCGATGATAAGCATTAGAGAGGAAGGAAGGGACAATACTCCAGAGTTATCTAAAATGTCCAATTATCAACAAAAAACAATTGGACCAACAAAGAAAAAGGAATGTATGACTCATACGCAGGAGGAAAAAAATACAAACAAACCAGGCAACAGAAACTACCTGTGAGAGGAGCCAGATGTCACATTTAACAGATCAAGATTTTTAAAATAGCCATTATAGACGCGTTCAAAGACTAAGGGAAATCCTGCTTGAAGAGGTACAGAAAGATATGATGACAAGGTCTAATCAAACTGAGACTGTCAATAGAGATCATACGAGAGAACCAGACGGAACTTTGAGAATTGAAAATAACTGAAATGAAGAATTCGCTAAGATGTGCTCAACAGTGGGTTTGAATTGGCAGGATTACCAAAATTGAACATAGTTGGACAGTGACTAT
This sequence comes from Enhydra lutris kenyoni, assembly GCF_002288905.1. Classification (NCBI taxonomy): domain Eukaryota; kingdom Metazoa; phylum Chordata; class Mammalia; order Carnivora; family Mustelidae; genus Enhydra; species Enhydra lutris. The sequence goes on from NW_019154121.1 coordinate 28,336,295, forward strand.
ATAATCTAAAAGAAAGAGAAAACGAAGAAGAGCCTCAGGAAAATGAGGAACATATTTACGTGCACCAACGTATGCATAATGGGAGTACCTAGAGGAGGGGAGCAAGAAAGTGGAGCAGAAAAATATTCAGAGAAAGAATAGCTGAAAACTTCGCAAATTCAATGAAAAACGTAAATCTGTACATCCAAGAAGTTTAACAAACTCCAAGTAGGAAAAATTAAAAAAAAAAACCCTATGTATCTCAACATATCATAATCAATTATCAAAAGCCAAATAAAAAGAAAATTTTGAAAACGAGAAAAATGGTTATACACACACACATGCTTGCACACACACATGGGAAGTCCAGTAAGATTAACCACTAAGAAAGTCAAACAATATAGTGAGAAATCATTGAGGAATTAAAACGTTACACTAGAAGGTACTCACTATATGCAAAAGAAATCAGTGAAAGAAGAACATAGGAACACAAATAAAGATATGAGATACGTAAAAAATAATACGAGAAATGTTAATCCAGCTGTATCAATAATATTATTAAATATGAATAGATTCAACAATCCAATCAAAAGAAAGACCATCATACCGGATATACAAACAAGATTCAACTATATTCTGTCTGCAGGAGACACGCTTTTAATTTTATTTTTATTTTTTAATTTTTAAAAGATTTAATTTATTAGACAGAGATACGACAAAAGAGAGTACAAGCAGAGGGAGCAGCAGACAGAGGCAGAGGGAGAAGCAGGCCCCCAGCCAGCAGGGAGCCTGATGTAGGCCTCAATCCCAGGACCCTGGGATCATGACCTGAGCTGAAGACAGACGCTTAACACACTGAGTCACCCAGTCGCCCCAAGACACACTTTTTAAAGAAGTTTTGTTTATTAAAGTCATCTCTATACTCCATGTGGGGCTTGAACTCATGACCCTGAGATCAAGAATCATATGCTCTTCTGACTGAGCCAGGCAGGTGCCCCAAAAGCCACACTTTTTGACTCAAAAAGTAAAGGATGAAATAAAGATATATCATGTAAATGCAATGAAAGGAAACCTAGAGTGGCTATACTAGTATCAGATAATTAGACTTTAAGATGTGTTACTAGCGACAAGAGAGATATTTAATAATGATAAGTGGGTGATGGGCGTGAAGGAGGGCACATGACGTAATGAGCAGGGGGTGTTACATACAACTGATGAATCACTGAGCTCTACCTCTGAAACTAATACACTATATGTTAGTTAATTGAGTTTAAGTAAAAAAGAAGATACAACAATTATAAACACATATATATGTAACAACAGAGACCCAAAATATAAAGAGCAAAACTGAAAGAATCAAAGGGGAAAATAGTTCAACGGGAATAGCTTGAGACTTCAATACCTAGTTTTCAATAAAGGATGGAACAATTTGGCAGGAGATGAAAAAAGAAAAAAAAGGCTTGAACAACATTATAAACCAATAAGACCTGGCATATATCTATAAAATACTTGACTAAGCAATTTAAAATAGATAGTCCTCTCAAGAGCACATGAAATGTTCTTGTTCCTATGCAGGATGTACCATAGAAACTGAAAGGCAGGGGTGCCTGAGTGGCTCATTCAGCTGGGCATCTGCCTTCAGCTTAGGTCATGGTCCCAGGGTCCTGGGATCGAGCCCCACGTTGGGCTCCCTGCTTGGCTGGAGCCTGCTTCTCCCTCTCCCTCTGCCCTTCCCCCTGCTGGTGCTCTCTCACGTTCTCTCTGTGTCAAATAAACAAATAAAATCTTAAAAAATAAAGAAATAAGAAACTGAAAGCCGTAGTCCCTAAAGAACCAATGAGTCAAGAAAGACATCACAGGGAAGTTGGAAAATTCTTTTAAGTGAATGAAAAAGTTGTAAATTCCTGTGTCAAAAAAATAAAAAATCTCTCAGATTAATCATCTAAGTTTCTAACTTAAGGCACTCGAGGGAAGGAAATCATAACAATTAGAGTGGACATTAATAAATAGAGAAAAACGGGCAACATTCACTAAAGCAATTTTGATTTTTTGAAAAGACCAACAAAACCAACAGATCTTCAGTCAAATTAGAAAAGAAGAGAGACGATTCAAATTTGTAAAACCAGATTTTTTTTAAATGACAGGGGAATAATATGAACAATTAATCATATGCTGATGAGTTAGCTGTCTTAGATGAAATAGAAGAGATCCTGGAAAGACACAAAGCTAAAAAAATGAGCTACTCAGAAAAATTAAAAAATCTGAAAAGACTTATGACAAGTAAAAACAAATTATTAATGAAAAACTTTCCACCAAGAAAAATCCAATCCCAGAATTCTACAAGACACTTGCAAAATTAATGCCAATTCTTTACAAGCTCTTCCAAAGGATAGAAGAGGAAGGAACACTCCCCAACTCATTGTACGGGGTTCAGGATTACCCTGATGTGAAAACTAGACAAAGGTAACACAAGGAAGGAAAGCTACAGACCAACACCTCTTCTCAATATAGACCAATGTAAGTGACCCAAACCACCTGTCAGAGCTTCTCTGTAAGACTCACCAGCCTTGGAGCCAGCAGCAGGCATGCTGATTTTCTTCCCCGTGACTTTCCTCTTACGGACTCAAGATAGAAAGCGACAACAGAGAAAAAACAGAAGAGCAGAAAAAGAAGACACGTGTCTACCAAAGATAAGAGTTTTCAGATTGGATCAGATGATGAAAGAATCCCTAAAAAGAGCTACTCCTCCCCGGAGAGATGAAGCAAACTTGGCATTTGGGAGCTTGACAGAGAGAAGTCAGAGCCCAGACCCCTGTGTGTGCAGCCTTGGGAGCCTCAGAGTAGAGATTGTTCTGAATAGAGATTGTAGAACTGTCGCAGCAAGAAGGTCTTGCTTGGATTTTGGCAAAATCTCCAGGATTATCTACTGTCAGTTTCCGAAAAAGACCACCATAGTATGTGTTGAATAAGCAAAATGAAATTTATTAAACTTACTGGAATAAGGGAGAACACTATTTTTTCTTTTTAAGATTTTATTTATCAGAGAGAGCATAAGCAGGGGGAGCAACAGGTGGAGGGAGAAACAGGCTGCCTGCTGAGCAAGGAGCTGGATGTGGGACTTGATCCCAGGACCTTGAGATCACGACCTGAATTGAAGGCAGACGTTTGACTGAGCCACCCAGGCGCCCCAAGTGAGTCTAATAAGAGAAGAGAGAAGCCAGGGGAGGGTGGGAGCCTGGGTGAGTGATTTAAGAAGGATCTTACAAGGAGGGCAACTCTCTGGTTTAGACAGCGTCTCTGATAGCTTTGGGGTGGTAGGCATGGTAAGATGAATTCCAGAAGTGAATATTGACTAGCAAGTTAGTTGGTTTTAACTTGTTAGTTTTTAACAAGTAAGCTATCTAGTTGGTTCAGTGTCTTAGCTATTTTTCAAAAACATACTTGCTTCTGGAAGAAGAGTGGTTTTTACCTCATTCAAGTAATGCTTATCATAGAATGGAAACATGCCTTTACCCAGAACTGTTTCGATGGTAATCCTTCTCTGAGAATGGTAACCGTGTTTAACAAATCAAGGGAGAGAAGATGAACTTCTACGTTGTGAATAAAGAAGACCCAAATGAGAACCAACAGAGCTTGCTACAGCAAAGGTCAACCATCGTTACCTCTTTGCTTGAGACTCAGGCGGGCAGGAGAGAAAGTTTTATAGTAAAAAAAGAAGAAGTTGTGCTGTCAGTGGAGGTTGTTGGCCCAGGAAAGCTGGAGGTTGGCTAACTAGAAACATGACATTTTATTTCATTAGTCTGGGGGCACACTGGGGTTTCTGTGATGGCCTAGAGTTGGAAACTGGACAAAAGACAGAGAAGCTGGCAGTTCCTGACCAATCCCTGCCATCTGGCCTGGTGACTGCTGAGGCTGTGGTTTGGCTTCTCCACCTGGCGGAGGGTCAGAGTCTGACGTCATAAGTGGTCTGGCCACTGTCTCTTTGTGTCTTCAGTTTTACAACATGGACAGGAAAGTATACTGGCCTCAGCGCTAATTGCAAATGGCCCCAAAACATAAAGGTGTGATGAAAACCATAATTATCAAACTAGCAGTGGCCTGAGAGCGCTGAATCTCTGAGACTGATCACAGTGTTTTATGAGTCTAACCGAGAGAAGGTGAACTTCAGAGCCAAATTTCTTTTAAAAGTCCTTGGAATTTTTTTCCCATGAAAGAGAGAAGCAGGTGAGTGCGTGAGTTTAATTATGAATGAGTGGGGGCTGATTATTTTCACGTGGTGTTAGGTTGGCCAGCTGCAAATACAGGTCCCCTTGTCTTCAAGATCCCTTTGGAGTCCCAGAAGGAAGTTTCACCCCCGGGAGTGAGGCCAGCGTAGGTAAGCAGCCTCGTACAGGTGTTCACTGACGACCCAGGGAACCAAGGCGCCATTTCTCGCTGATACTAGTGTCCTAAACCGTAGCCCGCCGTGTTACTCTTCCACTTCCCCTCTCGGGCTTACTCTTCCTAACAGGCAGTCGGGCCCTTGATTCATCAAGTAGGTTCTCAGAGGGTGAGCAAGCCTGTCCTTTCACTCTTGCGAAAATATCTGAAAAGGCCAGACTCCTTTTCTGGAATATAGAAACGTGAGGAACAGAGCGAGATTTCTAGCCAGTCTCCAGCTCACTTAGAAAGAAACGAAATCTTTCTTCAAAGCTTGTGCGGGTTTGTGCGATTTTGTTCAGTCTGAACGTGCTACAGATAGGCCCGGCTCATCCCTGATCATTAGAAAAATACCGACGTCTTATCTCTCCATCAGGAGTCGGCGGAGCCCCCTGGGATGGTCTCGGCATCCTTACTCCACACTGAAACCGTCATGTGATATTCGGGGAACTAGTTGCTTGTTTCTGGTCTGGTCTCCTTCTCTCTCTCTCTGTGGCTTTGGTTGTCCCCACCCGCAGGCCTGCCGTGTGCTGCGTCACAGGAAGCCTCCAGGGTGTGTTTGCAGAAGACCTTCCACGACTCTGGGGCATACCTTGTCTTACTCCGCTGGAAGGCCCTGGATCCCGGTGGGCTTCCTGCACCCCCAGGGGAACCTTGCCCCGACCTCCTGGCCCTGATCAGACCTTGCCTGGTGCGGGAGAGGCAGCCCCGTTAGCTGTTCTCTTACGGGGCGTGTTACTTGGCAGGACCGTGCGAGTGGGGCGGGCACGGAGCTGAGACGGCTGTGTGTCTTCCGGGCTGCCGTGTGTGTGTGTGGGTGTGTGTGGCTGCTTTTCATCTATTTTTCATCCAGTTTGATTCAAATGAGGGAGCCTTTATTTCTCTGATGAAAAGGAGCCCTCCTTTGCTGTGTTCGTAAGCTTTCTGTCACCTTCTCTAGGCTGTCACATGGTACGCACTTTCCACGACGGTAGTAATGCCTTCGCAGAAATAGAATCTCTTCCAAAACACATCAGCCCTCGCTCACACCTGACGGGGAGCTCTGTTGTCAGAAGTTACCGTAGGCTTATTTTTCAGGATAATACTTCCTCGAAGAGAGCGATAGTTGAATTAGGGTGAATTTAGTTGAATTATTTCGTCGAGTTGCTGCTTTTCTGTTTTCCACTTCATTATTGAAACTCCTTCCATTTCAGCCCAGAGTTTTCTTTACGACATAAAATGACAATAAGTAACTGATAATGGTGATAATAAAATTATAACACAACAACTACCAGCACGTGTTCGTGTGGCCCCTTTACCTTCTTGGGGTGCCTTTACAGGAGGCACTTAATTTGACCCTCGTAACAGCTTTCTGAGGAAGAAAAAGTTGGAGAGGTTGAGCATTTGGAGGTGAGGAACCAAGACCCAAGGAGGCTGAGTGACTGTCTCAAGGTCACTCAGTAACATAACAAATCGTCGTTGCTCCAACATTCAGACCTCAAATGTCCTTGGTCAGAAAAACTAACCAAACCGCATCTTTGCCTCTGTTTTCCCCAGCCACTGTCTTTTCTGTTTTCTCTCAGTCTTTCTTTTTGAGATAGATTCTTTGGGATATTAATCTAGATAACTCAGGAAACACACAGATTAAACATCATTCCCAGAGCAGACATTGTATCCTCCATGTTTGGGTGTGCGAACATTTCTGGAACAAGGTGTATCCTGATAACAATGACCAGTATATATCTTTGCAATTCAGCTTTACTGGGGTACACATTATATACAGTAAAATTGACCTTTTGGGGGGTGCACCAGCTCTACGAACTTTGACGGATGTACACAGTTTGTGATCAACCAGTGTAACCAAGTTACAAAATGTTTTTATCGCCCCAGAGTGAGGACATTACGCTAAGTGAGATAAGTAACACCAACACTGCATGGCGTCATTTACACGTGGGGGTCTTACAAAACTGAACGGGGTGGCGTAGTGGTGACCGGGGGGGTGGGGGAAACGGGGAGATATTGGTCAAAGGGTACAAACTTTCAGTTACAAAATTAACAAGTTCGTGTCCTTAGAAGTTGCCGAGGGAATAGATCTTCGATGCTCTCACCATGGAAAGGGGAACGGGAATCAGAGGAGGGCAGGGAGGTCATTGGTTTGCTGTCGATAAATGTGTCAAATCAGCACAATGTACGCCTTGGACTTACAACATGTTCTTTGTCAACCGTGTCTCAGTGAAGCTGGGAGAAAGTTAGAAAAGGCAGAAGATTAAAAATTTTAACTGCCCTGAGTTGTTCTCCGTGTTTGTTCTTGTTTGGAGCCAGAACTCACTATACATTCAGGGTTTTCAACCCATTCTCTCTGGATGACGGGCTTAGAGATCATCTGCTGATCTCGCTTTGTATTAAGGGATTTGAATCCCCTTGGACTATTACATGTTTTACCTCGAATATATGTGTGGCAAATTAAAAGACACGCGCGCCTGTGAGGTTTTGTTCTGAGTAACACTGCGGGTTATTATTGTGTTGTATGACTACAGCATCTGTTTTGTTCTAATAGAAAACCCACTTGGGTATTAATAAGAAAGAGAAGAGCATGATAAACGCCATCGAAGAATTCGTATCATCGGCCTTGAGTGACGGTGAACCGACTTGCTTTCCTTTCAAAACTCACCGTGTTCTTGCTGCCGCCTCCGCTGCCAGCCCGGTGCTGCTGCTGCTCTTTTATTTTATAGGATTTTCATTACGTCTTTTTTTTTTTTTAAGATTTTATTTATTTATTTGACAGAGATCACAAGTAGGCAGAGAGGCAGGCAGAGAGAGAGGAGGAAGCAGGCTCCCCGCTGAGCAGAGAGCCCGACGCGGGACTCCATCCCAGGACCCTGGGATCATGACCTGAGCTGAAGGCAGCGGCTTAACCCACTGAGCCACCCAGTTGCCCTCGTTACGTCTTTATACATGTCTTCGTATAATGATAAAGATTGTAGAAATTTAATCTTCGTAATGTTAAAGATTGAAACTATACATAATGTTATTTAACAGAGGTAGTCCGATGAGACAATCACATCACACCAGTATACTGAATACGTTCCTATTCCGGATCCTGGGACACACAGGCTTCAAGTCCACGCACGTCTGACTTGAGGCTCCTGGCCCTGCTGTCATATTGGAGCTGCATGGAACAGCTCTGTCGTCCTACGGGGTGCTCAGCACCTCCAGTTCCCACGCAAGCAAAGAAACTCACAGAAACTCATAGAGAGGTAGTTGCCAGGGGCTGGATTGGGGGAGGAAATACAAAATTACTAATCAACGGGTATAAAATTTCAGTGATACAAGATGAATACATTTAGAGTTGTGTCCTCTTTAAGAAATGGTTCCACAGAACTATCTAGAATTTTTTTTTAAGTCTGAGATCCGGTAATGACTTTCTGACATCTACAAGGAGAGCTATGAGTTTGAGAGGGAAGGAAGTTGAAAATGAAAAATGCTATTTTCTAATCCTGGAACAGAATAGTTATGGAAGATCATTTCCTTGTGAAACATTTCTAAAATGGCACTAAACCAGGAGGAATGCATATAAAGTTTCAGAGCTAAAATGGATGTCAGTGACTAATCAATGGTTTTTGAATGATGAAGGCCCCTTTGAATGAAACGATAATCTCCTGTGTGGGAACCAGACGTGCTGAGCGCCCCGTTAGGACGACAGACCTGTTCCATGCAGCGGCCCTCCAACATGGAGCAGGAGCCAGGAGCCTCCAGGCAGACGCATGTGGACTTGAAGCCTGGCTCTGCCTTTGGTAGCTGTAGGATCCCAGGCCAGTTCCTTAACCTCTTCGATGCACTGTCTTCATCTGTGAAGCAAGGGTCATTACACCTACTGAATCTGGGGTGAGGATGAGCATGAATGTTGCAAATCCCCGGCACCGCGTCTCACCTGGAGGAGGTGCTTGAGAAGTGACGCTCGGTGGAGTCAGCAATTCACCACCAATAAAATAACCAGGAGGCTTCAAAATAAATACAGAAAATAGCTTAACCTTTATATAAGAGTTAACTGTTAAAGGAGAACTTTCTTCTTTTTTTTTTTTTTTAAGATTTTATTTATTTATTTGACAGAGATCACAAGTAGGCAGAAAGGCAGGCAGGGGGGCGGGAAGCAGGCTCCCCACTGAGCAGGGAGCTCAATTCGGGGCTCGATCCCAGGGACCCTGGGATCATGACCTGAGCCAAAGAGGCTTTAACCCACTGAGCCACCCAGGTGCCCCAAGGAGAATTTTCGAGAAAAATTGTATCAGGAGACCTAAGCAGAAGAAAGTTTACTGAAATTAGGTTACTTTTATGGACACCATGTAAGAGTCATGGATTTCTGTTTAATGAAAAGTGTAATATGATATAATCAAGAGAGGAAAAAAAGATACTTTCAAATTTCAAAATGAGGAACAACCTTAAATCTTTACACAAAACTATCGAAAATCCAAATTAAAGAATAAGCAGTGGAGAAGGGCCCGTAGAAACAAACCAAGTACTGGATTCAAAGTGAGTTTCTACAGCAAAGATTTGAATCTCAGCCTACTAGAGAAAAAGAAACAGAAATAGAGAAGAAAAGTCCTTTCCACGCATCTGTTCGCTTCTGCTTCCCTTTTCTTTCAAATGCCATGAGATCTCGAGGGCAGTGATTTTAATTAAGTCTTACCATACGCAAGACAATTCTTCTCTTAAAGAATGTGGACTGTAGCACAGAGGAGCTCATCTATTTAAGCCATACGGTTAACCCAGTATTTTAAACTTAATCCTAATCTTCCGAAAGGACTAAGATTTCGTCTAAGTGACCTTCTCTGTACTACCCCAATGAGACAGAAGCTACAGTTCTAATTCAAGGGACATACTTAACACAACGGACATGGTGAAACACCTGCAAATATAAAGTTATTCTTACCTTTAGAAACATCTGGTTTCAGTCATCTCATTTTATTCTCATGTCCCATCCTTTTTGTAGTTGGCAGATCTAAAAAGCAGGTGTCCTGGGTGGCTCGATGGTGTGGACTTCTGTCTAAAGTCCAGCTTGCTCCAAACCAATGCCCTTTTCTACTTCTCTGTAATGAATCTGGTCTTAGGGTTCCTTTGACTTTCTTCTTCTTCAGACACGACTGTCTTCCTTTACCCTCTCCCTGTGCACCCCCTAGGGGGGTTGGGTCCTGTTTCCCATTCATTACCGCTCAGGCCTTCACTAAGACACCAACAGGGACAAGGCCACAAGTGGTTGTGATTCTGAAATACATTTCCATTTTTTTTTTTGTCAGAAATTCTTGAAGACAAAAATATTCTTTAGTGTTTTTCATTGAAGATGGTTAGATTTGGGGGATTTCCTGAAAGACGGGGAGAGGCTGGCAGGTCAACAAAGCACGGGAAGCTTCGTTGTGAATGAGCGGAGGAGAAATTATGGACATGGAGTGCATCCAGGCAAGGTACAAGCATGGGATCCACAGGTGTCCATAGACGAGTGGGAGGGGACACAAGTCACACTGAAGAGTTGACCTCCTGCCTGCAGACCAGCTGGGCCGCTGGCCTGCCCCGAACCTGCCGAGACCCTGGGTGAGCATTTAGACTCAGGACAAACCAGTCACAAGTCCCTGGAGACACAGAGTGTCCTTGTGGGGTTGCGTCTTTGACATTCCTGGAATGGGTGTTGAGTCCCAGTGCAAAGTCTCCTCGTGCCATTGAAAGTAAGGCTGGCCTGTTGGTGCCCTGGAGTGGAGCCTGCTAAGCCTGCGGTGTAACCCACCTCATGTCCCACACACAAGCTCATGGCCGCTCTCTCGTTAAGGCAGGAAGCAGCAGCAGGTGGGACTCTCGGCGGTTACCGGTCATTTGTTAATGCATGTGAGTGGGTAACCACAGGTTGCCGTACACTTGCTCGACTTGGTTTCTTTGGGGATGCTTAGTTCACTCAGAGAGGACATTTAACTGTGGAAGAAATGGGACTCTTTGAGAACGCTTTTGAGAAAAATGTTCTTAATGTTTTCCGGTGCCTGAATTTATGTCGAAGAAATGCTGCCTCAGTACAAAGAGCATGCACTGGACAAGGGTAAAGTTCTTGTGTTTGAGAACGTGATTGCTGGAGTAGGCAATCCAGTGCACGAGGTAAGAGAAACTCTGTGACAGTCTTCTGGAGCGCCGAGCAGAAAGGCAATGAGATGGGAGGTGCGGCAGAGAAGTGGATGCCAGAAGATCGGTTTATGGGATTGATTATAAAAGGGGAGTTCAAGAAAGAGGGAGGAAGTAAGAAATGGTAAAAGAAAATGTCCCCGAGTTGCAGAGAGATGGACACTTGAGTTGAAAGGGTCCATAAATAGTAACCGACAAGAGCGGAGAAGAATCCAGTAGCTGGACACATCCTCATTAAAATGTAAGTAATCAGGCATGGAGAAGCTTCTAAAAACCTCAGGGAGGGGCGCCTGGGTGGCTCAGTGAGTTAAGCCTCTGCCTTCGGCTCAGGTCATGATCTCAGGGTCCTGGGATCGAGCCCCACATCGGGCTCTCTGCTTGGCAAGGAGCCTGCTTCCTCCTCTCTCTCTCTCTGCCTGCCTCTCTGCCTACTTATGATCTCTCTCTGTCAAATAAATAAATAAAATCTTTAAAAAATAAAAATAGAAATAAAAACCGCAGGGAGGATAGAACCAAGTGCAAACTAGCTTCTCTACAAGGAAGGAGAAGGATGATGTGGGTATGAAGCCTCTTGTGGGCAGTGTTGGGGGGAAAACAGGAGATGAATGCTGCTAAGCCAGAGGGAAAGGATTTAAAACCTGGAAATCGTTGCCAGTCAAAATAGTCAGTGATAAGGTAGAATGAAGGCCTTTCCAGTCATGTAAAATCTTGGAGCAGTTTTTCTCACGTGCTCTTTCGCCACAAAAAATGACCAAGATTGTGCTCCCGCAGCATGTGAGTGATTGCAGGAGCCGTGGCTCCCACAGACTCAGGGGCTCGGGGCCGGTTCTTCCAGCTCTGTGGGGAAAGTTTGAAGACCGGAGCAAGGAACGAGGTGAAGAAATTGCGCATCTTACAGACAAGTGATGTCAGGACTTTGTTTTTACCTAAAATCTCCAGGAAAACTGTAATAGCTTTCCCAGGAAGTTATCCCCGCTCAGTTGAAGCAAACTTAAATGTGGCCAGAGTTTGAGCAGGTCACAAGTGGAAGGAAAGACAATTTGCTTACAGGAGATCCTTGTAACAGTTTATTTTGGGTGGCCCCCATTCTCTGCAGGGCGGCTGGCCCTGGAGCGGCACGGTGGCCTGGAACCACGTGGGTTCACTTACACGCGGATTTGGTTCAGTACGCAATACAGTACTGGGAGTATATTTTCTCTTCCTTCTGATTTTCTTAATGACATTTGCTTTTCTCTAGCTTCCTTTATTGTAAAAATGCCGTGTATATGTAATGCACATAACTTCCAAGACAGGTTTTAATTGGCTGTTCATGTTATCGGTGGGACTTCTGTCACCAGTGGGCTATGAGTAGGTAAGGTTTTGGGGGTCAGGAGTTATACTTGGATTTTCGACTGTGCGTGCAGTGGCTGTTGTTCAAGGGCTGACTGTGCGCGGTCATATGGTAGCCTTTGTACCATCAGGGTGGGAAGGAGTGCCGTTTTGATTTTTACGTTTTATACAATTTCCAGAGGCAGAATGGAAGACAATGTTTAGGTATTGTCCCGTATTTCCAGTTATTAATCTTTATAATTGGAATTATGTTTCTGTGTGGCGTTGGGAAGTGAAGTGAAGGAAAGAGCTCGAAGAAATGGTAGAGGCATCAGGTTCCTTATTTCATGGAATGGGAAGTCCAGAGATAACCAAGTTGGGGGACTCAGAAGTATGTTCCAGAGTAATCAGTTGCAGATGGGAAGCAGAGATGACGTTGGGAGAAAGGCTCTGGGGAAGGAAGAGTAGAAGGGAAGACCGCGAGCTGCCATCCCACTAGGGAGGCGGCAGGCGTTTAAAATGCATGAATCAGGGGCGCTTGGGTGGCTCAGTGGGTTAAAGCCTCTGCCTTCAGCTCAGGTCATGTTCCCAGGGTCCTGGGATCGAGCCCCACATCGGGCTCTCTGCTCAACAGGGAGCCTGCTTCCCCCTCTCTCTCTGCCTGCTTCTCTGCCTACTTGTGATCTCTGTCTGTCAAATAAATAAATAAAATCTTTTTAAAAAAATTTTAGAAAATGCATGAATCAGAAATACGTGACAAACACACCCTTGAGGGGCTAGAGAGAGAGACTCCTTGTGTTCCAGACTCCCTCCAGCCACTCAGTGTAGGGCTGCCTCCCAGGGTCGCCATCGGGATGGCGAGGTACCGTGTGTACATTCCTGTGCTCTCGTACACGCAGTCCACGGCACACAGGGTCACCATTCCCAAGCAGCATTATAAAGATGAGGCCGGGGGTGACCTCCATCACGCCGAGTGGAAACTGTCAGAGCAATTAGCTTTGGAACACAGAAGTTGGGGGCGCTGAGCGAGGAGGTGGGAGCAAAGGCAGAAGACGCTGGTCCTTTACTGTAACGTCTGTCTAGGGTTTGAGTTGTCACCGTGTATGTGTAGTAGTGTGATTGTTGCAACATCGACTCTTTCTTTAGGTCTTGAGGACATGAGTGTGTAATACTGCAGGGATTGGAGAGGTGCGTGTGCCCTGGTACTGGGCAGAAGGAGCAGAGGGAGCCCACTTGCTTCATTTTGCAAGAAATAAGTGGTAAAGCGGGGATCAAAAGATCCTGTTTTGTTCTCTGAGACCGGAGAAATGACAGGACAAAGACAGAGGTGAAGATGACGCGGTGCCCCGTTTCCCCTCCCTCCTCCCCCCATCAGGACTCTGGAATTGGACACATTTGCTCCGCCACGTCCTGAACGTGGATAGTGTGGCTCTGGGCAGACGGCGAAGCCCGCGGCCGTTCTGGTGGCTCGGGGGAATCTGGCCGAGAGGCTGAAGCTCAGTCGTATCTCACACTGTTCCAGAAGGACCGGGGCTCACTCCTGACGCTGCTTTAACTGCAGAGAATGAAGACGTTTGGTCCTTCTTGGACATGTGTTCGCAGCCCCAGAGATCCAGTCCCTCCAGAGCCGCTAGTGCCCCTCGCCGTGTCCCTGCTTCTCTCCTTCGCTCTTGCTGACGTCTCGTGGACTCATTTTTCCCTTAGGCGCCAGTGAGAGGCTTCAGAGTCATAATCACCGTTTGTTAGGCCACAAGCGGTTCATAACTTCCCAGTGGGGTGGTTGAAGTCACACTTCACAACTCCCGCACCATCGGGAAATGCCAGCTAGAAGATCCTCTCGTGGGGAAATGCTTCTTCTCCGACACCAAACGAGGGGGTGGTGAGGCCTGCTGTTCGGGGCCGTGGGCCATCCTCGAGGGACAGGAAGAGCCCGTCCACGGCTGCCAGACGAGGAGACGTGACTCCAGAATCAAGGCTGTCGAGCCCGGCCAGAGCCCTCCGGCAGGAGTGCGCGGCAGGTCAGCACGAGGACAGTCCTCGGGCGTCTGCGCCTGCGGAAGTCAGGATGGGAAGGTTCCACGTGGCTGTATTTTCCCGCGTAAGCCCGTCCTGCTTCCACGTGGTCGGAACCGAATCCATTTTCCTCACCTGCTCCTGTACCAGGTGAGACAATGGCCTCACCTTCCCCTGCCTCTGTGTGCGTGTGCGTGACATCTCCGACCGTGGATCTTCTCGGGCCAGTGGGCTGGACCCTTCTTGAGGCAGGACAGAGAAGAAGAGAATGAACGGGAAGGGAGGGAACTGGCTCCAGAAAGGGAAGGTGTTAGAACGTGACCCAGCGATCAGGGGCTTCACGGGTTCCACAAAGGTTGGGCCCTGCCAGTTTTGTCTCCTTTATTGTTAACTTGTATCTAAATCTTCTCTTCTTCTGCTCCCCTGTCTCCATCCATCCTCACCCCCTTTCTTTAAGCTTTGTAGGATTCCAGATTAAATGAATAGTAGATATTGGGAAAATGAGTAAGGAAACAAAAAATTCGGAGAACTCCCTGCTGAATTGTGTTGAGTTGTACTTGGGACCAAGACATCTCACAACGTTGCCTGTGCTGCTGGGCATTTTTTTTTTTTTTTTTTTCCCAGAAACAACAGATACAGCTGATGGCAAAAGATCGGGTAGCGACGTCCCTTTCCGGCAGTGGTGGTGGCAGATCCGGCTTTCGGGCTAATCACATTAGTTCTTCTCTGCACGCAGAGAAGTCAAAAGCAGTCATCTCTGGGCTGATGAGCAAACGCAAACCCTCATGGCGTGATGCTATCCATCAAGAAGTGGAGGCTGCGAGGGTCATACAGACGTAGAATTTGGGTATAATAAGCCATTTAGACAAATAGCGGATATGGATTTGCTAGACCCATTCTCTTTTCCGCATTCCACAGCCTCTGTGACGAGCGGTTCTGTGACCTCGCTTTATGGACACTCAGCCTCCTGCTTACTCCTGTCTTTTCCCCAGTGGAGAAGGTGACGAGTCCCCGGAGCTAGAGGGCCGTTACTGGGCTTGTTGGTCCCGCACACATTCACAGCAACCCTGCTCCTGAGCCTGCTTAGTAACGTTCGCCCGTGGGGCTTGGTTTCTACAAGATGAGACCTGAGAGTCAGCAAAGACAAATGAAGCCTTTTGTAAGACCTGTCTTTGTATTAAAAAGTAAGAGGGTATTACCCTTTTGAAAAGCAGGATGGTGCTCAACTGGAATCTGACCTTGGATTGACTCGGTGTCAGGTGGAAATAATATTTGTAAGCGAACTACTCTGTCCCCAAGGGAGTATGACCAACGTTAGGCTGAAGTTTGAAAATGCAACAGGGCATTTTCAAAATGAGGAAACCAAATGGGGAAAAAATGAAACATTGGAGGAAATAAAATCGGTGACAGCATTCCCTCTGATGTCTGCATGTATCCAACGGGCATTCCCGGAGCTGTGTCTGTTCCAGGCCAGTTACCATAACGAATGGCCAAGTTAGCAAACAGTGCTTTCCACAAGAGGGGTAATGAAAAAGATGTTCCTGCTTCCACTGAAGTAGTAACAGATAATTAAATCTTTTGTGGTAGATTCCTTGTTCTCATTTCTTCACTCCTTCCCTCTGGCGCGTGGTCTCCCCGTGTGCCAGAGTGCAGAGGGCGTATTTCTTGCCCTGTAAACAACATGGGCATGGCCACTAGCGTGGGTCAGGGGACTTGTAATGAACTTGCTGTGTGTGAGCGGTGGGCTTGGCCTCGTGCTCCCCGGGATCCATCGTGACAAGAACACGCCCCTGAAGGCTGTGGTCCAAAGAGAACATAGACACTAATGCAACAGAAGGAAGGGCCTGGAGCCGACGCCAGCTCACTCCCAGCCTCCAGCAGGGTGCTCCGGGTGTCCAGTATCCTCGCCAGTAAAAAATGCGTACGTTTTCAGCAACTTTGTATTTTATAGTGGTTTGTTATGCTGCTTCAGTGTAGCTAATACAACCTTTAGAATTAAATCAAAATTAATTGAACGATGGACATAATATAAAAAAGGTGAAGTTCGGGGACCAGCATACTGATGATACACGGTTGGTCTTAATGATCAACAACAGTAACTTTAGTTTAGAAATGATGCGAAAGCCTTCTTGGGGCACCTGGCTGGCTCAGTCAAAAAAGCATACGAGTCTTGATCTTGGGGTCATGAGTTCGAGCCCCACGTTGGGTGTAGAGATTACTTAAATACATACATTTTTTGTTTTAAAGAGAGCCTTCTCTAGCTGAAAAAAAATTATATGGGGACAAAAAAGAAAAGGGAAAAGCTAAAAAGGGGGTGGGGAGGAAACTTCTTCAAAGAGGCACATTTCACCTGTCTAGGAAGCATTACAAGAATCCGTTAGCGGGGGAAAAAATCCATCAGCTGTCCTTGGAATTCTCACGTGTTTACGAGGTGGTTTCCCTGGTTGTCACTGGACATTACCCACTCTCCCGTTCTGGCTCACTGGGGTCGTACCTCCCGTCGCCGCACCAGCATCTGTGCCGTCAGCGCTCACTGGAGCTGCCGCCTATGTCAGATGTCAAAGGGCTCGTGTCTACACTGACGGCCCTTGCCGTTGCCAGAGCTGCTGGAGCCAATTCTGCAGACATCCTGTCCCCTCCATTCTTACTCAGATATTCGTGGTGGCCATCTAGGCCGAGGATGTGTTGATGCCAGTCAAGGCTGCAGAGAGAGACATTGCATTATAGTCGGGTTCTTCTTTCTCAGTCTTGGGCAATGCCCGCTCTTTGGGAACCCAGCTTGAGAATTTTCACTTTCTGCCCAAGTGAGTTCTTCACTAGGAATCTCCTTAGTACTTCTGAGAGAACGTGTTTGGCAGGCTGCTTCTCCAGCCTCTAGTCATGCCGAGGACCACCAGCGTCCCTGTCTGAGGCTGGGGTCCCAGCCACACTGGGACTTCCGTACCTCTTGGTTTTCTATAATGAAGGATGAAATGAGGATAAGTTGATGGAGATGCGATAGCCTGGTGGAATTAATATTAAAGCAAGAGAGAGACAGAAGAGCTAAGGGAGAAATTATCACACGGCCTGGTATCTTCTCAGCGAGCTGAGGGAATTAAGGATGCTTCCATGACAAGATCTCCCTGCTCTGAAGCCCATGGACATACACGGGGATGTATTTTGGTTTTGGATGGTTCTAAGAGTGAAGGTCAATACCAAGGTCCCAAGTTTTGCAAAACTCTGACAAACTGGGACCTAGACTGGAAGCAGGGCCATGGATCCCGGCAGGATGGTGACCTCAGGGCCAGTGCCGGAAGATGAAGCTGTAAAATGAACGACCGAAGAAGGACATTGGCAGGGACTTTTAATGCTTTAAATTACTCAGTTCTATGCTGCTGGTGCATGGTTTAATGAGGAGGTTTCTAAGGATCCTTGTACCTCTAACTTGCGATGATTCTATCTAGACATTTAATGGAAACTTTCTGTTGCTTTCCTAATGCAGCTGCCACATGTCTGCTGTTTAATGGGCTTGCTTTATATCCTGAGTATCCTGAGGAGATGGAAATAAATCAGCTCAAGTTCTGTCTACTCCATCAGTCGAAGAAGAAAGAAAGTAGCATAAAATTGCAAGAGAGAGTGGAAAATTTTCTTGCTCTATGGGAAAAAAATGATGATTGAGCTGAAATAATTAGCAGAAACTCTCTTTGTGTAGTAGCTAAGAGAACCCGTGCAGAAAGCAGAAGAGGGGCACTGAGAGCCAGCCACAGACCTGGGAGGTCATCGGGGCTGGACGCTTAAGTTTGGGGCATCTGGACTATTTCCAGAGTCACTGGTCAAACTCCCCTATTTTGCTAAATTCCAACTTTTATTTATTTCCCAGAACTGGTCTTTCTAGTATTTTTATGGAGCAAATCTGATTATAAAAACTTTATTCTTCAGGGTTTGGCTTAATTCCTTGTGTTGAAGATTGTAGTAAAATCTCATCTGCTCAGACCAGAGGCTTTAAATCCGTTTTTGGAAGCAGGTTTGCTCCTTCCTTATTCAGAATCCTCTAATCTGTGATCTGTAGAACAGGGGATAGACTGAGAGCTGTCTTTTTCCTTCTGGAAAAGGGGGTATTAAAAATACTCATGTTAATACTCAAGCACCAGTTAATACTCAAGCTGAGACCACAAAGGGAGTGCTCTGTCTCTTTAATAAACTAAATTAAGAAATTCACGTTAAATCTCTTAAGCTTTCCCTTCGGCACAGCAAAAACTGCCCCCATGTTATTAAACAACAAAACTAACCTCTTCCGAAAGTAGGTTGAAACCCCTCTAAGTTGTAACTTTGGTTCAAACTGGGCTACATTATTCTGTGTGATAAAAAAACAATGCTAACTTCTTTAAAATAGTTTATAATTTTTTTGGTCACTTCCAATGAGACTCGTTTTTCACCCTGTGATCAGCGAGCCGATATTTATTGAGGTGAAACTTGGCACAGAAGGCACTCTTGGGACAACACGAAGAGTCTGTCCTAAAGGAGATTAAACTTTGGTTGAGGAAACCAACCTCACTCTGATTTACATGTGAAAACGTGGCTATCAGTAGTTAAACTGTGCCCTTGGGGATTGCCCCTCCTTAGAAGGACACAGGATTACAAATGACAATGAATTTCCTCTGTCAAACTTGCAGTTCAAATCACATGAAAAGCCCGTGAAAGAGATCAGAAGTGGGGAAGTGGGGCTCAGGGTTTTTATCCCACTCTGGGAATTCCAGGGTATTTATTTCTCTCTGTGGAGTCTTGCTGTGTCCCTTGACCCTACAAAAGTCCTTGTCTTCTGGGCCTTGGAAACCTCTTCCTCAGCAAAAAGAAACTCCTCAAATTTCCTAAAACTCAGTGTTCTGGTTTTGATGAAGACCCAGGTTGGTAGAAGGACCTCCCTGTTATGAGTAACACAGATGGTGGAATTTTAGGCACCATGGGGCAGCAATAGGGGACTAATAATTTGGTGAGGACCCCTTCATTTATGTCACTAGGCAGTCAATCTGATTTATTTACTCCTTATTGTAAACTTTGAATCACTGAAACCCAGTGCAATTCTTAAATAAAAATAATGTGTGTCTAGCAAATGGAACAGATTTTTAAAGGAATTGCTCATGATGATTTAGTGAATTTCAGGTTTCTATTTCATAAATAACAAAATAGAAATTAGGAGCATGTCAGAACACATTAATACTCACACACAGATAAAAGTGATTTTATTAGAACTGGTAAATTATGCTTACTTAATTCAATTGTCATGCCTGGCACTTTGCTATATATCCTGTGGGTTTTTACTCCCTGGATGTGTTACAGTTCAGCAAGACAAACATATTGGGTAAATGATACAATAGAAATGCAATTATGTGTCAATAAGCTTGTTTTTCTGTGTTCCTCTAGTAGACATTGGCTCTCCTTCCCCTGACCTATTAGGGCAGCTTTGTGAAAATTGGACATTAACATAAATGAACTCTCTGATTCCCTCCCTCCGTCTTTTTCTTTCCCTCTGTCTTTTTAAGGCCAAGTGGGAAAATAAATGAAAAGGTAAGACATCCATCAGTGAACTTTAGATGGCGGACTAAAGGAGACTTGCTGGTTAGCTAGATGGCACTGACCCTTCTGTTTTAGTTTCTGGTGAGAGGAAGTCTGATCCGGCTGTGCGAGCTCACAGTCACAGGACATCTGGTCCTGTCCTGTAGGCCAGATCTCACAGTACTGGGGACGGGGCGTGGTCAAGAAAACAAACACAAATCAGCTGCATTTCCATCACTGGGCCATCCAGATGGGGGCAAGACTGGTACACCCTATAACATGCAGAACACCAGCAGTGATTCAGGACCAGCGGTGTCTGAGAAGACCCGTGAGAGCCCAGGGAATGGGAATTGGACCCTGAAGGGCTCATCCGGGTAGAGATCTTGATCTCAGTCCCTTCTGTCTGACAAGAACCATCTCTAACAAAATTCAGGCACACCCCAGCCAACTTCTTGAGCATCTCCAGCTCTGCACAGGGTTCTCCTTTCCTCCTTGGGGCTCAGTGCACTTCCCTTACCCTGGGGTCCTTCACCAGATGGCCCCTCCGTGTCACTGCCGTGTCTCAGAACTCTTCTTTCCGCTTCTCCCTGGAAAACACCTACTTCTATCCCATTTTCCCAGGGTCCCTGTCTACTAGATGATAAAGGGATGAAAATAATACTATTAAGTAATAAGCTATTAATAAATTATCAATTCTTGGGAACTCCATGCCTTCATACAATTAGAATGTTCCAGATCAGGTGCCTTGACCATCCTCAGGGCAAGTGGGGAGATGAGTCCTTTGGGAGACCTTCAAGTCCCGGCCTATGGGAGCTCCCATGTGGGAGAGACATGCTTCCACTAGGCTCATCAGAGCTCCTCCTGGAAGGCTCCCTCCCCACTTCAAGCTTTTCTGAATAATCACACTTTTGAAAGCACTTTCCTATTATTTTGCATCCCCCCCCCAATGATAAGGGGAGGCATTTTCTCCTTGGGCAGCTTGGGGGAGGTGAGGTGACTTGCTGATAAGTGATCTCATAGGAATGCATTTAGGAATAAATAAATCTCAAGCCTGGACATGAAGAGCAGTGACTTTACTCCAGAAAAATGGGAACAGAGCTGAGTCAAGGTCCAGGCCTCCCCAAACAGCATGAACCTGCTACCCATGCTGCTTTTCAGGAGACATGACCCAACTCTAGCACTGATTTTCCTAGATTTTTCTAGACTCTGGTCATCAAGTTCTGAAAGCCATGAAAGAGGGTAGCCGGCAATGGTGGGTGGAGAAATTAATTGTGGTTATCCAGCCTAGCTCACCGAAATAGTCAAATGTGCTTTTTTTTTTTTTTTTTTTTTTTTTGGGTAGTAATCATTAAGAGCCAGATTTCTCGTGCTTTAAGTTTTAAAGTTCAGTGAAACTTTTCCCTGGTTTGTTTAATTGTTTCCATTTTACAGATGACATAATTGAGGCTTAAAGGTCCCAAGTGGCTTGTCCCCGTTGACTCCACTGGCCACAGGGGGTCAGCCTTCCTGACCCAAGTCTGTGTCCCTGTCACATGATGTTGTGTCTCTGTTGCCTGGATGATAAAGTGAATTCAAATTATAACACCAGGTTTATATAATATGTAATTACAACACCTCAGAAATTCAAAGTTCTATGTAGCAGAAACACTAACTACACACATTTACTGGCGCATTAGGTGTTAGTCCCACAGTCCATCTCCATACTGAAATACGGTTGAGTGTTTAGAAAATGTGGCAAATAAACTGAGAGTTGTTTTCTGGATTGAGAGATGCCTTTATAGCCAGTGAGTAAGAATCCCGTGGCAATATACATCTAGGTGTAGAGATTTAAACATTTCAGGAGCTTTACAATTTCCTCCTCCCCCAGCCCTCACCAACTCATTCAGCAAACCGAGTGGGCATTTTATGGGGCAGCCTGGGCTGGCGGGCAGAGAGGGGGCAGCACGGCCCCCCTCCAGACTGCATGCAGGTGGGAAAATGCTGTCAAGTGCCCGGGCCACTGCCATGGGGTGCGGACGCGGCTCAGCGGGACCAGTCCTCGGGAGCCTTACTGGGAAAAAAATGACAGAATAAATTCAGTACCCTCAGTGCATCTCCTCCCCACAGCCTACTCACAGATATCTTAGCTACTCCCTTTGACTTTTTCTTTTTCTTTCTTTCTTTCTTTTTTTTTTTTTTTTTGCCTCTGAGGGTTTTGTTTGTAGATCAGTGAGATAGAATTTGGTGAGAAAACACTTGGACTCTGCGTCTGGAGGCCCAACTTGATGGGCCAACTTGATGGGCCTTTGGTGGCGGCCACTTAAATTGAGAGGCAGGATAGCAGTGGTCAGGAGCCCAGTCTTCGGAACAGAGCGCTTTGTATAAATCCTGGCTCAGCTGCTTGTGATGTGACTTCCGTCATGTTGCTTTGTCGGTCTAGGACTCAAGTTTCCCCATCTTTAAAATAAAGGTCGTGGGGCACCTGGGTGGCTCTGTGGGTTAAACCCTCTGCCTTTGTCATGATCTGGGGGGGCGGGGACTGGGATCCAGCCGCCTCAGGCTCTCTGCTCAGCGGGGAGCCTGCTTCCCACCCCTCTCTCTGCCTGCCTCTCTGCCTACTTGTGATCTCTCTCTCTGTCAAATAAATAAACAAAATCTTTAAAAAATAAATAAAATAAAATAAAATAAAGGTCATCACAGCACCTAGCACACAGGGTTATCGTGGGAATCAAAGGAACTGAGAATCGAGTAGCAAGTCTCCATCTCGGGCTGGAGCGTATCCAGCGCTCCTTCTGAATATGGAGGTTTTTACTGTTGACGTCCTAAGCTTCAGCTTCCTTAGCTAGAAGATGCACAGACAATCCCCGTCAAACTTTTTCTTACAGGCTTGTGCTGAGGGTCACAGAAGGAAAAAAAAGATAGTTGTGATTTAAAGAAGAATTTAAAGATGATGAAGGGATGTTTGTTGTGGCTCAGTTGGTTAAGCAGCTGCCTTCGGCTCAGGTCATGATCCCGGCGTCCTGGGATCGAGTCCCGCATCGGGCTCCTTGCTCGTCGGGGAGCCTGCTTCTCCCTCTGCCTCTGCCTGCCATTCTGTCTGCCTGTGCTCGCTCTCTCTCCCTCTCTCTCTCTGACAAATAAATAAATAAAATCTTTAAAAAAAAAAAAAAGATCATTATTACAGCGTCCCTGTCCTCTCTCTTTGTTCTGATTTGGAGAGGAGTGCAGAACGGAAAGAGCGACACGGGTCGGAGTTCACGGACGGTTCTTGTCCAGCGGTAGCCCCTACCCCAACCCAGTGCTCCCCGGTGAGCCACGGCGGACCTCCACGGTCGTGCGGGCACAGCCAGACAGAAAGGCTGGGAACGACGGGCGTGTACAGCAAAGGAAAGAGGAGAAAACTAAAGGGGGGGGGTCCCGCTTACGCTTCAGTCCGTCCTGGACATCTGTGCTGCCCTTTTTTCCTCAAGTGCTCAGCATTACCCGCCCATGGCACTCTGGGCAGCTGGGCTCAGAGTCCCCCAGCCTGACGAGCACCGTCCTCCCTGCACAAGGGGTGAGACGGACCAAATGAGCCTGTTAATATTCAGCAAAATACCAATAAAGTCCTTGTTCAATGTGATTTATTTATCATATTGATCTACCCTCCGGAGCCAAGAGCAAATGAAGTGCTTGTGTTACCTTGAAAACGCAATACAGATAAAAATCAAACTGTTATCTTCTGTGTACTTGGAAGATAAATTGGAAACTACGCTTTCGGTGTTCGGTTTAATGTGCCGAACAGTTGTTTGGGGGAAATCGCGGCCTTTGGAGAGCATGGCGGCGTTTATCAGAGACGACTCTGCATTCACACTGTCTCATTAACAATTCCGCGGGAGTTTTTCTTCTGGAAATAGTGGCAGCAAATTGGTGCGATCTCCTCATTATCCGCTTATGGCCTATTTTAGCGGCCAATTCACGTATTGCCAGGAGTTTATGATATATGCATCTTGAAATAAAGCCTCCTGTCCTGCAGGCCCCAAAGGGATCTGGGTAGAGATGCTGGCCGGCTAGAGGCTTCCATAGTTCAGAGTGTGCAGGAATCTCACTGAAACTCACAAACTTGCACCACCGGCTTTTCCCTTAACTCTCAATCCACCGCGTTTTCTTTTCAGCGTTTTGAGAAATGGCTGTCTTAACGTTCAGCCGTGGGTCCACGGGAGATTTCAGTTCGGAGCAGTCCGAGCTGGAGGCGATGTCAGTGTCTGGCGCTGTCACCCCACAAGGAAAACCAGGTGAGGAGGAGGGAATGGCTCGCCTTCATGCTGGGCAGGTAGCAGTATCCTGAGAGCCGGGCAGGGCTCAGAAGGGATCCTGAAGGTTCTCCGAGCACCTGCTTCGTCCCAGGCGCCGTTCAGGTGCAGCGGACAGCGGAGACCACCACGCTGGCTGGCCCTGCAGGATCTCTGCCTCGGGATCGTGGCCGTGGATTTGAAGAGAACACCGAGACAAGCTCTCTTCTGTTTATTTAGGGAAATCATGACACAGAGAAAGTTTGGCTCCAGGGCTGCTCTCTTCGTTTTTGTGTTTCTTTCACATTTGCTGGAAACCATCGTCCCACCTGGTGCCCAGAGCCCCGGGCTGCTCTGTGCTTGTGTGGGTTCCACACTCTGTGCGAGCGTGTACGTGCACACGCAATCACACACACGCACACACACCCCTCTCTTCCTGTGTTGCAGACTCTAATCACTTCCTTCTCTGTCAAAAGCACAACTTGGGGGTGAAGAAAAAAGCATTCAATCAAACGTCTTCATTTAAGGTTATTCCTGTTTTCTAGAAAGATATTTATTAATTTAATTTTAGTATATGTGCTGCCGAAGCGAGCACAAGATATTTATTAATTTAAATGATAAGTCCAAATCCGAGGGGCAGCTGGAGGGACCCTGGTGGTCTGTAGAAGGGCCAGCCCCCGGCAAGTCTTCGAGAGCACGCAGCGGTGGGGTGTGACGGTGTTCTCAGCCTGGTCTGGGGTTTTTCAGACCGATTTGGGATTATGAGACACTGAGTTCACAGCAGAAAGATTTGGGGGGTCCCCTAGGACCCGGGGTTTGTTCCAGCACCAAGACAAGAGAAGTTGCTTTAGAATGTGCGGGACAGACCCTCTGGTGTGACCTGTCTGGCATCAGGAAGGTCTGTCTCCTCCTCTGCCTGCTGTTAGTCCCGGATGGGAGGGCAGGGCGATACACCACTGCATTCAGATCTGTGGCTCTGTGTGATATTGATTCCTTCATATTTAGTAAAGTTTGTTTCTTTGTTTCAGCACGTGATCGATTTTAGAACCGTTCGACGTGTGCCCGGAAAGAATTTCCAGGTGCCGCATTCTGTGTGTCCTTTAGAACGAGCTTGCGATTTGATTGTCAACTTTTCTATCCTTCATTTTCACTTTTGAGGGTGCTTCGTCGTATAAAAATCACTCCTATTTTAGGTTTACTGCATTTTCCATGTTATTCTTTCACTTTTAATTTGTTCCCTTTGAAGCAAGATTCGGTCCATGCCCATTCAACCTGTTTGAGTTTCCCGGTGATCTGGCTGGCCTGCTCCGTGGGCGGCACGCACGTGGCTTGGCTCTGGCCATGAACTGTCCACTTTCTCTTGGGTGGCATCTGTCCCGTTTGTCTCCTACATTATTTTCAATCTCAGATTTTAGAAATGTCTCTGGGCAACGTCACACAGCTAAGTGTTAGGTATGTCATCCTGGATGAAAACCATCTTTTAGGTGGGAGTTTTAATCCAGCTACGTATCTTGTGTTGGTTTATTTATAGGGGCCTGAACCCACAACCTTGTTTTGTGCCTTCTGTTTATTTGACTTTCGCTCGTTTGTCTCCCCCATACCCTTTTCCTATCTTAAAAATGAATAAAATTTCTATAGTTCCTGTTTTCCCTCCACTGGTTTTGAAGTTATATATTTTATTCCTATTCTTTGTAGTGGTTAAGGTTAATTTTTAATTAAAAACATTTTTTTGATCTCACACTTTCTAAAAAGTTGCAATTCCAGCACAGAGCGCACGGATGCAGCGTCATTATCTAAGACTTACAGTGTATTCCCTGCAAACAAAGACATCCTATGGGACCGAAATGCGGCCATGAAGGTCTGCACAGCAGAGTCCCTGCTTTGCCACCGTCTGAAGCAGGGACCTCGTTCTGGTTTCACTCAACGCTCCAATGATTTCCCTTATAATGAAAGGGTCCAACTTGGAATTGCAGATTATTTAAGTTGTCATATTTCTTTAATTTGGAAGAATCCATCATTCTTTCTTTGACCTTTTTTTTTTTTAAAGGTTACCCATTGAATGGGTTATTTATTTATTTTTTTTAGGATCTTATTTATTTGAGAAAGAGAGAGAGCGCATAAGCAGGGTGAGGGGCAGAGGGAGAAGCAGACTTCCCGCTCAGCAGGGAGCCCGATGCGGGGCTTGATCCCGGGACTCTGAGATCATGACCTGAGTGGAGGCAGATGCTTCACCGACGGAGCCCCCAGGTGCCCTCTCTCCTTGACCTTTGTGTCATTGGCACGTGTGAAGATTTTAGGCCAGTTATTTCACAGAATGCCCCTCAGCTTGGGTCTGTCCAGTATTTCCTAACTCCTGTCAAAGACGCACGCCTTGAATATGATCGTACCTCAGAAGTGCCGTGAGTTTTTTTCATTGCACTCCAGCAGCTCATGCATAATTTCTCTTTCTTCTGTCTTGTTGTTGGTGTAGAGAAATGCAACTGATTTCTGTGCATTGATTTTATATCCTGACACTTTACTGAATTCCTGTACAAGTTCTAGCAGTTTTGGAGTGGAGTCTTTTGGGTTTTCCACATAGAGTATCATATCATCTGCGAAGAGTGATAATTTGACTTCTTCTTTGCCGATTTGGATGCCTTTAATTTCCTTTTGTTGTCTGATTGCTGAGGCTAGGACTTCTAGTACTATGTTGAATAGCAGTGGTGATAGCGGACATCCCTGCCGTGTTCCTGACCTTAGCGGAAAAGCTTTCAGTTTTTCTCCATTGAGAATGATATTTGCGGTGGGTTTTTCATAGATGGCTTTGATAATATTGAGGTATGTGCCCTCTATCCCTACACTTTGAAGAGTTTTGATCAGGAAGGGATGCTGCACTTTGTCAAATGCTTTTTCAGCATCTATGGAGAGTATCATATGGTTCTTGTTCTTTCTTTTATTAATGTGTTGTATCACATTGATCGATTTGCGGATGTTGAACCAACCTTGCAGCCCTGGAATAAATCCCACTTGGTCGTGGTGAATAATCCTTTTAATGTACTGTTGAATCCCATTGGCTAGTATTTTGGTGAGAATTTTCGCATCTGTGTTCATCAAGGATATTGGTCTGTAGTTCTCTCTTTTGATGGGATCCTTGTCTGGTTTTGGGATCAAGGTGATGCTGGCCTCATAAAATGAGTTTGGAAGTTTTCCTTCCATTTCTATTTTTTGGAACAGTTTCAGGAGAATAGGAATTAGTTCTTTAAATGTTTGGTAGAATTCCCCCGGGAAGCCATCGGGCCCTGGGCTTTTGTTTGTATGGAGATTTTTGATGACTGTTTCAATCTCCTTACTGGTTATGGGTCTGTTGAGGCTTTCTATTTCTTCCTGGTTCAGTTGTGGTAGTTTATATGTCTCTAGGAATGCATCCATTTCTTCCAGATTGTCAAATTTGTTGGCGTAGAGTTGCTCATAGTATGTTCTTATAATTGTCTGTATTTCTTTGGTGTTAGTTGTGATCTCTCCTCTTTCATTCATGATTTTATTTATTTGGGTCCTTTCTCTTTTCTTTTTGATAAGTCTGGCCAGGGGTTTATCAATCTTATTAATTCTTTCAAAGAACCAGCTCCTAGTTTCGTTGATTTGTTCTATTGTTTTTTTGGTTTCTATTTCATTGATTTCTGCTCTGATCTTTATGATTTCTCTTCTCCTGCTGGGTTTAGGCTTTCTTTCTTGTTCTTTCTCTAGCTCTTTTAGGTGTAGGGTTAGGTTGTGTACCTGAGACCATTCTTGTTTCTTGAGAAAGGCTTGTACCGCTATATATTTTCCTCTCAGGACTGCCTTTGTTGTGTCCCACAGATTTTGAACCGTTGTGTTTTCATTATCATTTGTTTCCATGAATTTTTTCAATTCTTCTTTAATTTCCTGGTTGACCCATTCATTCTTTAGAAGGATGCTGTTTAGTCTCCATGTATTTGGGTTCTTTCCAAATTTCCTCTTGTGATTGAGTTCTAGCTTCAGAGCATTGTGGTCTGAAAATATGCAGGGAATGATCCCAATCTTTTGATACCTGTTGAGACCTGATTTAGGACCGAGGATGTGATCTATTCTGGAGAATGTTCCGTGTGCACTAGAGAAGAATGTGTATTCTGTTGCTTTGGGATGAAATGTTCTGAATATATCTGTGATGTCCATCTGGTCCAGTGTATCATTTAAGGCCTTTATTTCCTTGTTGACCTTTTGCTTGGATGATCTGTCCATTTCAGTGAGGGGAGTGTTAAAGTCCCCTACGATTCTTGTATTATTGTGATGTGTTTCTTTGATTTTGTTATTAATTGGTTTATATAGTTGGCTGCTCCCACGTTAGGGACATAGATATTTAAAATTGTTAGATCTTCTTGTTGGACAGATCCTTTGAGTATGATATAGTGTCCTTCCTCATCTCTTATTATCGTCTTTGGCTTAAAATCTAATTGATCTGATATAAGGATTGCCACTCCTGCTTTCTTCTGATGTCCATTAGCATGATAAATTTTTTCCACCCCCTCACTTTAAATCTGGAGGTGTCTTTGGGTTTAAAATGAATTTCTGGTAGGCAACATATAGATGGGTTTTGTTTTTTTATCCATTCTGATACCCTGTGTCTTTTGATTGGGGCATTTAGCCCATTAACATTCAGGGTAACTATTGAGAGATATGAATTTAGTGCCATTGTATTGCCTGTAAGGGGACTGTTATTGTATATTGTTTCTGTTCCTTTCTGCTCTACTACTTTTAGGGTCTCTCTTTGCTTAGAGGACCCCTTTCAATATTTCCTGTAGAGTTGGTTTGGTGTTTGCAAATTCTTTCAGTTTTTGTTTGTCCTGGAAGCTTTTAATCTCTCCTTCTATTTTCAGTGATAGCCTAGCTGGATATAGTATTCTTGGCTGCATGTTTTTCTCGTTTAGTACTCTGAATATATCATGCCAGCTCTTTCTGGCCTGCCAGGTCTCTGTGGATAAGTCTGCTGCTAATCTAATATTTTTACCATTGTATGTTACAGACTTCTTTTCCCGGGCTGCTTTCAGGATTTACTCTTTGTCGCTAAGACTTGTAAATTTTACTATTAGGTGATGGGGTGTGGACCTATTCTTATTGATGTTGAGGGGGGTTCTCTGAACCTCCTGGATTTTGATGCTTGTTCCCTTTGCCATATTGGGGCAATTCTCTCCAATATACCTTCTGCTCCCCTCTCTCTTTCTTCTTCTTCTGGAACCCCAATTATTCTAATGTTGTTTCGTCTTATGGTGTCACTTATCTCTCGAATTCTCCCCTCGTGGTCCAGTAGCTGTTTGTCCCTCTTTTGCTCAGCTTCTTTATTCTCTGTCATTTGGTCTTCTATATCGCTAATTCTTTCTTCTGCCTCATTTATCCTAGCAGTGAGAGCCTCCATTTTTGATTGCACCTCATTAATAGCTTTTTTGATTTCAACTTGGTTAGATTTTAGTTCTTTTATTTCTCCAGAAAGGGCTTTTATATCTCCCGAGAGGGTTTCTCTAATATCTTCCATGCTTTTTTCGAGCCCGGCTAGAACCTTGAGAATCGTCATTCTGAACTCTAGATCTGACATATTACCAATGTCTGTATTGATTAGGTCCCTAGCCTTTGGTACTGCCTCTTGTTCTTTTTTTTTTTGTGGTGAATTTTTCCGCCTTGTCATTTTGTCCAGATAAGAGTATATGAAGGAGCAAGTAAAATACTAAAAGGGTGGCAACAACCCCAGGAAAATATGCTTTAGCCA